>NC_136601.1:6131480-6731480 GCF_910589615.1 Taurulus bubalis | reverse complement strand
AGGAAATTCAATAAACCTACATTTAAACTGATGCAAAATAACAAAAGAAAGCTGCATCAAACTCTTGTTTCCATTACCCTTACTCCAATGAATGGCATGTCACTTTTTCAACCTTACTTAGTCTGCACAGGTACGTACAGTGGGAACTAAACTGTGCGATCCTTCAAATCACACAGAATAATGGACACACCATTAATATAAAATCACTGCTCAGTTATGGACAGAAATGAGCACACCAAATATGATAGAACGACACTCACTGCATAACTATTCTCTTACTTCACAACAGTGCCAAGCCTCTTCATGCGAAGAGGACATGACTAGGCAAAACTGTTCACACTCTCTTTAATTGAGCTGCTGATATATGTCAACATCCCAAGGAGAACCACACAAAAAAATCCCATCAACCAATCAAACTAAATAAGCTTGTGTCCAAGAAATCAGCACATTGGATTGAAATATATAATTAAGCAGACACAAAAACACTGTGTGAACAGGGCCTAGTGGAAAGGGCAACTTTTGCACCGTATTCCGTAACTTGTGTTCATCCAATGTTTACCACTGAAGCTAGCTGTGATTTACTGATATTTGACATCAAAAGCATGAAAAAAACATCATGAAAACATGGGTTATAGACAAACATGTCTCATGATGATATCAGAGAATTAAACCTTGTGTCTAACCATTCTTGTTGTATATTTGAAGACGATAGTTGAGGAACCAGCTGTGGTGATCTTTAGCCAAGTACCTGTATTTTTGAAAAAATGTATTAACACATTTTTAGCAAAGCTGAGAAAAACATAGAATTCTTCTAATTAATTATTGTCATGCCTTACAGCTGATTAAAAAAAGAGAGCCTGGACAGACTATATGGCATGTTTCTGTAATAAGTTATAATGATACAGGATTTATTTTGCCAGCTGCAACTATATTGGCTTGCATACACCAGAAAAGGAGCAACGATTCGGAATGGACAAACTAATCATGCCATGACTTTGGACAACCAACACGAGCATCTTCTTTCTCAACCTAGTGGTTCTGTGGTGACTTTGTAGCATTGCTCTAAAGATGTAATTATATAATGTACCTGATAAAATATACTTCTCATCGAAATATATTCAAATACAACAATACAAGGCAAGTTGAAGTACTCTTCTTTTACCCTATAGAACTTCTCATGAAACCATAAACAGGGGCGTATTCTTAGGGAAAAATTAGGGAATCGTCAATAAAAAATGCTTAAAAATATAAATAAAGGAGCTATGAACTTGTTATTTGGTCCACATGTTCCTGGGACATGTGAGTCTTGTTCTGTGAAGGAAAAGTCTGCCCTTGATGTTAAAACCCATCCGGAATTTTTTCACCCGAACATGTGCCTGTAGAAAAAAACTAAGATTGGAGCAGGAAGACACGCCCACCTTCACTAACTTCTGTGAGCAGCCTGAAGCTACAGAAGGACCCACGCAACTCAGACAAAAGCAACACAATGAAAATAACGTAACAACAATCGCTCGGGTGAAAAATCACCCGACGTTAGTGTTCTAGAGTTAAACGTGATCACAACAACTAGAATTGATTTGACAGTTCTTTTGAAAAAAGAAAAGTGCCTGCATGTGTCACATTGTGGCTGCTTACTCTCACGGACGGGTGCACTGGGGGACTAAGCATGTTTCGGCACATGCACTGCAGCTGGCGGTAAATCATGGCCTTTGACCCGTTTGTGCATCGGTTATCATTTCAGCTGGGCGGTTTGTTAGGCACCTAAACCACCGTACCTCTGCATGCAAGGCACCGACCGTGTCAGGTAACAGTTAATGATGTGTTAAGGAGGGTCGTCTATCGGTAAGAAAAAAGATCTAAATTAGAATCTCTAAACTGTGAGAAATTTATCTTGGATACAGGAAATAGTGCTTCCTCATGTAGCACACTGAACAGTTGAGGTGTGGTGGTTTGAGTTGTCAGTGTGTGTAAAGTGAATTAAGTTTTTATGCCAGAGCTGTTCAAAGACATCACTCAGGATAATCTGAGGTTTTACAAAATCACCCAATATGATCACTTTGTTTGACGTGGATTGTGAATCTGCAGTGTGTGATTTTTGCAGCTTTCATGGGCATCAAAAATAATCTAAGTGAAGAAGCTAGTGTGTTTACCTGCCCACTTTATATGAGTTGTTATCCACGGCACATAACTGTCCTATGGTTTTGATCAATGCTCTAAAACCATAGGACATGGCTCCATGAATGGCAATGTTGTTCGGCTGGTCTACCACTTTGGTCAAGACTGAAACATCTCAACTATTGGAGTGAAAACAATGTAACCTTTAAGGTTAAACACCCTGATTTTTCATATAGCACCACCACAAGGAACACTACTGAAACCCAAAATGTGTGTACTTACTAAGTCTACTAACGAGCGATGAACAACCTGATAAGTAAGTAATCGTTAAGGACAATGTAGTCGATAATGTTGCGTTACCTTGAAACAGCCTGGGAGATACATTAATGAATCATGAGGATTAATTAATTAATACCTGTGAATAAGAATAATGACCATGTTCTTTTTGAGTTGTTCCCAATTAACCCTCAATCAGCCGTTGAGCAGCATGAACGAGTTACGTCTTATACATTACTAATTAATCATACGCTACCGTTTATTGTTGCTGCCCCAAAGTTAAGTGAGGTGAAACGTCACACTGAGTAGTTACTAGCTCCTCATTACCTCATGATGCTTTGACCATTACTTACCCTTTGGGTGCAACTTAAAGTAAAGAGGTACATTATACTGAGTCGTAGTAATATCTAGTTTGGTGTGCCAAACAGCCACAACTAAATAGTCTCAACAGTAACAAGATATGTGCCGCTTCCAAGGCTGTAAACCCAATGTAGTTGAAATGATTGCCATGACACAAAAGATATACTTGAAATATGTCATTGTTGTGTGTCATCCGCCCTTCACAGAATAAAAGAGCTTTACCGCTACATTTGCTGAATCCCAGAAAAAAAACGCACCATTTCATTTAATGCCCTTTAAGTCCCTGCAATGTAGGTCAAAAGTTCAGTGTTGTGCTTGTGTAAGACGCAAAAGGAGTTTGTGCATTTTACCTCAACAGGATGACCAGTAACTGCAGGATGACGGGGCTGAGTGATCGCAAAAAGATCTGAGCACCTTCAATTACTGTCACTGCAGGTGTCTACTGGGCTCAGGATGAGAGAAAACGGAGCAAACCACTGCCAGGTCTTAGTGCGATAGCACGTACGCCCTGCAAAGGGAAGGAATAGTGAGCAGAATCCCAACCCCTGGCTCTAATGAGATTGGCATGCACACCCCGCAGCCATTAGCTGCAACCCAGCCATGTGAAATTTAGATTCCTAGAGATGGCAAAACCAATAGGATTAGCCTCCAAGGTCTTTTGTCCACCTACTATATTTCTCATCGCTGCTCTGTATTGTCTACCACACACAATCATCATCAAAATACCAGGCACACAGCAGATGAAACGCGGTGTGTGTGTTCTCAGCGGAGGACCAAACCCTGTCATTCTGTAAAGAAACGTGGAGGAGTTGACTATTCATGGCCAATTATGCAGACAAACTGCCATGTATCATTTTTGTTTGTGTTTTCACTGCTCGCTCTGATTCGTGGTGGGCCTAATGGCGAGTCTGCTTCCTCGCAAGATGCCGGGTTATTTGACATCAACCAATTAAAACTTTAATTAGGCTGAAATGAGAAACTGTCTCTGTTGCGTAATTTCTCATTTAATCATGTACGAGTGAGGCTATGAAGTTTCATTAAGCTCAATCCACCTGGACAACCAATATAGATCTGCTACCAGAGCTGAACTATCTGCAAATTATTTGATTTATTTGAGCTATTTAATGAGAAATGAGAGCATTAAGCTGCAGTCATTTTAAAGTATCAATTGAGAGAATGCCATGTGAATGCCATGTGCAGAGATAGCTATTTTACGCTGCTATGCGATTTAAAAAACATTAGATAATTGTGGGAATGTTTAAACATTTCAATCAGGGTATACATACTATTCATACAAATGGGCACCTGGTTCCTGGTAAATCACTGGAAGAGAAATTTAGCTTCTGGACCTTTGTGCCATAATCCTAAACCCTCCAAAAGCTTTTTTTTATTCATTTTTATTTGGTGCATTTACAATAATTTCATAGCTCTCCATAAGTTTGTAAAACCATTAGGGACGTCATGGGGATTTTTGCAACAGATTTTGATCCTTGAGATGCTCCGGAAAAGCCTGACCATGCTATTAATTGCCTGGCCACCTTGAGATAAGGAAAGTTAAATATTCAACCATGCAGTTGGATCCGTTTCTCTGTTCTTTGACCCCATTTTGTTTTGCTTTTATACAGAAACTGCAATGCAAACCAATTATCTACATAAATGTGTCTGCTTTTAACAATGGAGCGACCTAAATATTGACGGAGTTTTTATGCATTGTAATTTACATGTCCTCTGTGGGACATTTTGACTGAATACAAAGCAGACTAGATTCTCTCATTTTTAAGGCTGGTTCTTGCAAATCAGGTTCAAGGACTGCACCTACTGTTGCATAGCTTCAAAGATTTTAGATGGGGATAAAAGTGATAATCTGCTTTCAAGTCACTCCCCGACTGTGCTTGCTTCTTGGGCCACACAGACACCCTTGGAATCAGAAATAAGGGTTGCCTTCTTGTGAATGTCTGCCAGTCAACATGCCAAAGCGTTTGCCTGATGCGACGACTCTCTTAAGACCACGCAGTCGCACTGAGGCAAAACAACCCAGCAGCAATGTAAAGAGTCAATCAGTATTCCCTTCTCATACTTGAAGTACATGCTAGACTGCTCCCTCTGTCTCACACACAATCCTATACTGCCAGACCGGTGGTACCAGTTTACTTTTTTTAAATAAATGAATTTGAACTTGGATAACTATTTTGAATGGGTAGTTCTTTTTGAAGATGACATTGTCTGGATGCAGTTTGAAGGCTTGAACAGTGATGTTGTATTTGCTCAATTAGTGGATCAAGTAGCAAGAAGATAAATAAACTTACTCCCATGCAGGGGATTTAATACTTCAACCTATTTACCCTAACTTATATAAATCATATATAGTCATGTACCAGATACCTTTAATCCTTCTGGCAGCTCGGTCTCGGCCTCAATGAATCTACGGAGCCTTGAACTTAATATTTGTTTGTGCAGCTGAATTGTAAACTTTCTGCAAACAACTGCATCCCTCTAACCCGCTGCTTCTGCAGTTTCTCCTCCATGTTCTCTATTTTCATTCAGGCTTCACCGTGCTGGACCATGAAATGTCCTGGAACTTCTCTCTCTCTCTTCCCTGTCAGTGACGCATTACACTCCAGGAGACTCAGCCTATCCCCATGCCTCTCTCCCTCTCTTGTGTGCATGTTCTCCTTGTCTCCATCTCCCCGATGTGCTCTTGTTAGCGTTCTCCTATCTGTGTGAAAGGGGTGCTCGGTGAGCATTGCCTCTTGTGCGTTTGTGTAGTCTGTCTTTCCAGGTCTTAACGGTGGAGAGGAGGTGGTGTTTTGCAAATCTGTAATTTTACTATGTTGGTCTATTCCATGCACATGACATCTCTTAAGGTCATTTGGGGGGTATTCTTTTTTTTTTTAATCCAAATTGACTGCCAAGCCAAATGTCAAGTTTCTAGGTTTTGTTCAACTCTTGCCCAACTTGAAATGGTCTGGTACATGAACCCCAAAGGACGCACGGGACAACTCTTTCCAAGAGTTATTTGTTAGTTGTTGACTGGTTGGTCCATCAGGTTGAAAACCTTCAAAACACAAAAAGAAAAAGTTATACAACATTTTTAAATAAACTTCAAACAATTTCAATCCAACAAATGCATTGTTACAGTACCAGTGGCTTCTTTGGTTGTACCACAAGTTGAATCTCTTCTTGCCTCTCTCTGCTGAAATGTTTGCTGAGAGAGACCTCCAAATCGCAAGTGTTCCAACTTAAAGTAATGAGCAGCCTGCACTGGCCTGCTGGTGGTGCACTATGGGGCTTGCAGTTTTTTAGGGAAAGTCATGTGAGCTGATCCGATGAGGAACTGAAATTAACTTGAAAACTGCCAAAATTTGAGAGTTTAACCGTTTTGGCTCAACATTAAAGGTAAAACCCCTTCAGGCAAACTTGTGATTTGTATTATTGGGCCCTATATGTAAAGCTGACTTGACTTCTCATTTAGCGAATAGTTATCAAAAAGGGGTGTTAAACTTGGATTAGGTTTGTAACAAGAGGGAGTCCACAGACACACAAGGTTGGTAAATTAATTTAAGAAAAAATATAGTGTAGGGAAATTTGGAACTAGTCAGTGGTGAAGGATGAAGTGAAAAACTGTAAGCTTGAATCAATCTACAAAAGATGTGGAGGCCATGAGGAGATGCCCGTGAGAGCGCCCCCCCTTTGGCCCCTCCCACCTGTCAGGTGGAGCCGGCTGCTCTGACGACCCATCCAGCTCCTGCAAGGCGAAAACAGAGCAGCACCGAAAGCAAGACATGTTGTTATCGCCACCCAAGCTGCCTGGGAGCAGTTTGTTATTTCCGGAACTTGCCTGAGGCAAAGAGTATAACACGACTGAAAAATGTCCAGTAAAACTCCAATGGAGCAGTTGGAGGTTAATTGTCTTGCTCAGGGGCAACAGTCAAGGCGGGTTAGAGCGGCTGGTGGTCAGTCTGCTCTCTTTAACATCCCTAATATGAACCATTTACAGATCTCCAAAGTGGGTTCAGAATTTCAGACCAATGAAGTTACAGATGGTAACATAATATCCATCCGTGGAGTGAATGTTTCCATCTCTATCCATCTGGCCTGTGCAAAAAAAAACAAACAATTGTATTTGGGTTGGAGACCGCTCCTCTTGATGAATGTTGATTTATTTGTTGTTTGGTTGACAGCCCCAATGAAGTCGGTCGAAAACCCAAGGTTTGACAACACAAGCCCAGAAAGATTACTAGATTGCTTGATAGCACAATGTCTAAGTTTTAAACTGGCTGAGTCAGACCTTCGACAACCGCACAACCATCATTTTTGTAGTGTAAACATCCTCCCACGTTCATTAGACAGCCTGGTGTGGTATATTATGGAGAGTGAGCCGCTCTGCCTTTCCCAAATGTAGTGGGCTAATTGTGAATGGCCCATGGTGGTTTATTTTAGCCTACACAAGGCATTACCATATTATTGCATTTTGAGATCATTGTTAAGCCCTGCAATGTCAGACACTGTTCCACTTTCACTGGCCTCACTGAAGCAACACAAACATAAAAGCCACAACATGAGAAGAGCTATTAAAGCTAGATCTGCTGGATAAACTTGAGTTGTGTGTCTATTGACCTAAATCATGTGGGTCGATAGTCAACTTAGTTCTCTTGGCCTAATGTAACGTATGAGGAACAGCACAATGTCAGCATGCACAACTGAAATAGAGACAGTAATAAATCTTATCAAAGAACTTTTGAACAGTTTGTGTAAATATATTTGCTTTTGTGCCAATACAGTTTCAAGATGAATGAGCTGCTGTTAAAAATAGAAATCTGACAATTAGATAAATGGCAATCCTCACAGAATTTACTGATAATTACAAAAAAATTAATTTGCATGTACATTTGAAAAGAGAAGTGGCAACTGGGGCATTGCTAGTTGCATTATAACATACAGTATGTGTCATTTAGACTCCAGATAACTTAAAGTTCATTGGATGATGAACACAAATGAATACTTTAATTTAAAGTTTGCAAACAAACTTGTGTGTGGAAAGTGACAGAGAGCCTTTCAAGCCCGGACTTGACCCAATCAGTGCTGATAAATAACAGCTCACCCAAGATCAACACAGTTGTAAAAGATGTTTGAATATGATTCATGTCAAGGTTAAAGTGGGATATGGAGGCGCACATCTCTCAACTTTTATGGGTCACGTATAAAGTTTAATTCAGTAATTCCTCAATTGGCCGTGTTTTCTATTGCCGCGGACAGCAGAATCATGTGAACTATAACTTTTTTATTGTTGAAGCAAGGTTGTTGTGACAACAATATGTCTGTGCACACTGTGAGGAGAATATATGGAATTGGGCTGTCAAGATCACTGAGGCAGAATGATAGCTGTGTGTTTCAGAGAGAAGTCTGTCTAACAGCCAATTTGTAACTATGACTGATGGAACCTTGCCTGTGGTTTGTGTAAATAGGGCATTCAGTGTATTTTCCTTCTGATGCAAGTATTGAGCAGGAGTCCCTGTCATTAGAACAACCATCAAGCAACACTAACGTTATAATTTACGGGCTGGATCAGCCAAAAGATGCAGCCTGGGAAGGCATGAAACAGTGTTAACAGAGTACCAGTTCTAAACGGAGAACGGTTTTAATATAGTATACACTGTTTAGAAAGAAGCATACCTGTACTTAATAAAAAAATATGGTACTTTTAAACCATTTAGGGTTCTCAATTGCTGTATAATCATTTAAAAGTTGATTTTAAAAGTCAGCTTTTGTCAAGATACCCGAATGAATACATTTGTTTGAAGTAGATCTTTTTCTCAGCAATATAAAACAGATATTAGAGAGTGAATCATGACCGGTTTGAATTCCTGACACGAGCTCTCTGTATTCATATTTTTGGTTTTTAACCGTTATACCGAAAAGGGTATTGAGAATTTTGGAGGCAATGTTTTTTTGAAAACTGGAGGAATCTGGTATTTCAAGAACGTAAGGAAAGCCTGCAGGAAAAAAATTGCGCTGGTATTGTCCAACTTATCCAGAATGATCTATTCAGCACTGTGGTAGCCTAGTGCTCTCTTTTGTTTGGAAAGTGGTTCTTGGTACAGCCATTGAGAAACTAATGCTCAAACCAGTGTCCTGCTAAGCCGGCACAGTTACCTATGTTTTATTCCATTGTTGGCACCCTAATGAGCAATATAATGTTCCTATATAGATACATGTGCTATACATACTAGTTCAGATCCATTTTATAACCGCTTTCAAAAGAATAACAGAATTATAATGGGGTGATTATATTTTTGAATTATAAAGACCGTACAGTAACACTTCAGACCCAGAGCAGCGGTATGCGTCGTAGTCACAATCTATATGTACTGTGCATATATTTAGCTAGCTTGGGATACTGTATGTCTAAGTGACAGTCAGACATCGGCAACATAAATGACTAGGCATGGATGAGGGCTACTAAGCCGCAGAGTCTCTAATAGAAGTGACTTTTATCAACTTTTCTCCTTTTAAAAGTAAAAAATAAAAGTAAGGAATGTCTTAATCACAGTTAGTTTCTCTTGATTCCAATTTCAGTCGCCTAATACTGGGTATGTGCAAACAAAAAAACTGATCAAATATATTTTTTCATTTTATTTATGGACATTTTCCCTCGATAATACAGCTGCACAGTGGATGTTAGGGTATAGTTACATTATATTCCTTCATTAACAATAGTAAAGAATCTAAATCTATCAGCAGAATAACTATTTATCCTTTAAGGCTGGTGATATTCTATCATTTTCATATTGTTATCAAATCTTGTGAAAGACAAAAAGCATCAATGAATTGATTTACTGAGGATTGTTGTATGCATCCAAAGCTTATAAGATACAATATATTGTATTCCTCTGTGCCATCAAGCTCCATCGTTGTCCAAAAACACATTAATGAGCCACAATATTACGCTGGCTGTCATCATTTGTACCTTCATTATAATGAACATGGGCACTGCAGTGCATTGAGTCAATCTCACATACGCATACATTGTCCTGTGTCTATTATTGATCCGCTGCTGATAATAGTCCCCAGCAAACGCACAATTACTTCATGTTTGGGGAACGTTTGCAAACAACAAGTCTTTTAATAAAAATAATATATTTGTGACCTATTTTAATTTTTTTAAAGATTTACTGTATATCTGTGTCACTCAACATTCATGTATTTGAACCAACACACACAGTAACTTATTCCTATAGGAATATAATATAACTTGAACCACAGTATGATTGTTTCCTTTAATATTTTTACAGTGTCAAAATGCTTCACCCTCATTGAAAACAATTACAAAAAGCCACCCCTGTCTGCTTACGGCCTCAACATCTGATAAACTTCAATGCTGAGAGATGTGCAACTTAGACATTAATAAACAGAAGTCAATGTATTTTTCCACATATGAGAGCAGCAACATTGGAATATTTTCCACAACATTGCACATTTCCCCCCAAGGCAAATGCTGTGCGATCATGTGCAATGAACTAATGAGCTGTCTTTGTTGTTTAATGTCTTCGTCTTGATGGTTTTCTATAGCATAAAACACGCAAAGGACATCAAGGGCACTTATATAAATAGCATAGATCAATACGTTATAGAAGAAAACATATATTTAGATGTATGTACAGTAAAATATTTGAGCATTTACAGAAAGCCTACCTGTTTTACATGTTTAATATTCCAACAGCTTGTTTAATGTTCCAACAGCTTCCTCACAGTATCCATCCTCGAAGACTCAGGAAAAAAGCAGACACGATTTCAGTTCCCAAAGGCAATCATTACAAGTGAGGGATATGAGATAAGACAGCACGGTGTTAATCAACTAGTATTGATTAAATGAAGCAAGTGAGAAGCCTTGTGTTACAAGATCGACTTCCAGTTGTAATGATATAGTGAAAGGAATAAACCCAGCCTTTTAAAACAATGACAGTTTGAACAATGGCATTAGTGTTGTTTGTCACGACAACTAATGCGTCCACTGGGAGTTGAAGAAAGGATGAATAAACCGCCCACAGCCCAGGCAGGTGCTTGTCATTTTGTATCTCTCCAAGTGCTAAATTCTTCTGCAATATTCTAATGTGACTGCGACAAAGTACCACCACCCATTTCAAAACAAACCATTGTGTTTTGGGTCAACAGTTGTTTTCAGTAAGATGGCACGGTGCCTGTCTTAAAATAACCCAAAAGTGCTTTTTTAAATATGTCTGACACAGGCATATTTAAAGAAACATGAGCACTCACTCTGATCAAGCCAAATATTTTGTGTGCAATTTCCTTCAACTTCACTCAAAACAGTCGTTCCTCGCATCTGTGCATTTACAATGTGCCCAGGATGCAGTGGCGTCACAATGAGCGTGAAAGAGGGAATTGGGAATCGGAGAGACAGAAACAGCACTCTGCACTGGCTTGTATTTTCCCCTCAATTAACTACCCAAGGTTGAGGTTGCAGAACATCCCAGGGTGCTTCACCGATCTCCAAGCTTTCGTTTTTTTTCCCCCCTCACATTTTCTGTGCAGCCTGAATCACTATCACAGCACCTTCCAATAAACTGTTGGGATGCAGTGCTGAGAGTGAGGAATATTAATGTTCGCAGACAACTTTTGGCTGCCTGTTAATGAACCCAGCTCATTCATAGTTGACTGATAAGAGGGTGCAGTTACGGCTGAAAAAGGTGATTTTCTGGGAGATTGCATTGGCTTTGTATTTACTGTACTTATTGTTATTTTAAAACCAGAAATCTCAGTATTGGTTTTAAAGACTTTTCAAATACATGGCAAAATGAAGGTGTAAAAACATTTAGATTCAGGTCAAAGAAAGTTTTTTTATAAAATAAAGTGCTAATACTCCCAGAAATCCCCACATATGTTTCATCAGTTTCATTCTGGAAGACCCACTAGCCTTCAAAGTTGAGTTCATCTTGATTACATTTGAACGTATGGGACCTGATGTCTTTCTTGAACTGTACTAAATGTAGCTTTAGTCATTGATTACTACAAAGTATTTGGTGGTTTTATCATATTGTATTCCTGCAATTCAAATACCTATGAACCAACTTTTACATCTGAATGTATACACTCATACATAAACCACTGTGAGTATTTCTATTACAATATAGAGCTCATAATGATGCAGAATAGACTAAACATTTACCATAGCATGAAACTGCTAAGCGCTAAGGTGTACAGGTCTTTATAATGTATTAGCCCATATTTGCTAAAGAGCTTTTATATTGAATGCCAAGGAATAGGATTGTTTTGTCACTGTCACACCAAAACAATGTATAAAGGCATTTTTCTCCTCCTTAAAATTAATCAAATTTCCCTTGTATGTCTTTCCCTTTGAGAAACAAATGGAGAGGAAAATCCAGTGTGAAGCACCTAAGCATCAGTGGGTGGGTGACGCCAGAAGAGCTCCTGTTGTCACATTTCATCAGTTGTAGTTCTATATTTTAGATAGTAGTTCTTCAAATATTTCTGGTATTGAGCCCAATAAATTGCATCTAAATATATATGTAATGATGATATGTTTTTGTGAGCCACTTCTTGCAGAGCTATTGCTGTGGCGTTTGTCTTTTGTTGTATTAATTGTTTGATATGAATATTAATCAATCGGCTGAGCCAGTCTGAAGGAACTTGGTGTCTGTGCTGAAAGTTTTGGGAACAAAGGTATGGTGCTGTCATCAGGGTTTACTTTTAATGTATGTTTTAGATACCGACCTTCAAACAATATACTGCAGGTTGATAAAGTGGAGTGAAAGATAAGGAAATTAGTCTGACCTTTACCATCAAGGGAATTAAAGTCCCCTTACAAACAAAGCAGCAATGGAATCCATTCTCTTTTTTACTTATCTTTAGCATACAGGAGCGCCTGGTGTGTCCACATTGTCCGGCACACAGTAAGATTCGAAATTCAAAAGAGTAGACATACATCTTAAACTTTCCTTGCAAAGGCTGTTTCATCAGCAGCAACTCACTGTGTTTAAAGGTTATCTCTCAACAGCCTTCACAATCAGAAATGTTCAGTCTATTAGCTGACTGAGAGTAAAGTTGCCCTTTAAGCAGGTGCATCCAATAATGTCTGATTTTGCTCGGTTCATTATTTACAGAGCAGCTATGAATTTCCATTCAAGCCTATGGTTTAAAAGCGGAAATTATCAAAAAGCGGCCTTGAGATAAAAGTCAGTGTTCAAGTCAGCCATGCTGCTGCGAGGAGAGCAGTGTTCATCTTCTGCATTGACTTGGAAAAATTCCACTGTTGTCTAACTGGCTTTTGCACGGCATTATCGACAGAGCTGCACCCTAGGCTTAATCTTTCCAATGATTTTCTTCTGAAAATGTCATGATTTGAAGAGAGAGGCAGCTAAATCCCCAAAAATCAATAATGAATTATGGCAAAAGCTAATAACAGACACAACTGTAAGATACAGTGTTTGTGTGATACTTTATTGTACATAAAAGAATGAAGGATTACACAGCAGAGGTATCTAAAAAACAGAATACACATTGAGTGCCTAAATATATCAATACTTTCACATACTCGAGTGCCGTGTAACAAGAAACATACGTATTTCTTGGTTAATTTCTTGACTGGAAATATTTACTGCAGCTTATGTTACATCAATTAAATGGATCCAAGTCTTCAGATGACGTCTGATTTGTGAAATAGAGCCACGGTAGCTGTTTACTCTCTGAATCCTCAGTGTAATTATATGATCAGCAGTCCCTTTACGACTGCAAGATATAATTATAGTTTATTGTCTGTCAGAAAATCAATAAAAGCAATTCAACCGTCTGCATATTATGCATGTGTAATATGACAACCGAGACTCCCTTGTCATTGAAAGGCAGGATTTAGTGTTCCATGTGACAGCCACAGACATTGTCACAAACAATTGTGAACCTGATGAGGATTATTATGCCCCTGATGACCCCAAGAATGCAAAAATGGACAACTGACACTTCGTTAGGTCCCTGACCCCCGCTGCTAGCACGCCAAGCTGTCAAAGCTTTGATGGAGCCCACACTGTCACTAACTGCACTTACTGACTCTTTTTCCTAACCAAGATCACAATGCATGACCGTAGCCAAGTTATATAGTTATCTAAACATCTAGTGATTAATTGCAGATTTGCTAAATGTCATAATTTTGTCACCATGTTGATGAAATTGTTATATTGGTCACGTTTGCATTCCTCCAAATAAGAGGATGAAGTTGATTAAAATAGGTTTAACGTCTCCCAGGCATTTCTTTTTTCAGAAAACACTGGATTAGGCTGGAGGGCAGGGATTTAAAGCAAGTAATGTGTCAACGTAGTTTAGCCATCACCACAGAGGTCCCCAAATAACCAAGAAGACTTTCGGTCTCAGAGAAACTTAACGCCAGCCAAACAAATGTTATGTTCTCACCTCGCTGAAGCGATGTACAAAGTGTTCTCACTGTTAATGTGGTTACAGGGGCAATAGAGCACACTTCTGGTCCCACCCATCAGTGACGTAGAAAGTGGTCAAAGTTGAATCACTGCATTTGTGAGTGGATTTAAATGCATATATTCTTAATGGAAACTATAAATTGCATTATTTATACAAAACTTATATAAAACTTAAACTTAACCCCTAAAAAAAAAATATATATATATATATATATATATATATATATATATATATATATATATATATATATATATATATATATATATATATAATTGAGACAATAGTGTCGGAGGTGGAAGGCAGATAAGGCACACTTTTCCGAGGTGTTTCCACACGAGTTTATCAGGTTCAGTTAAAAAAAAAAGGTTTAAAATATTAAAGTTTATGCAAAAACGAGAATAACAGATCAGAAGAAAAAGGCAACTGGTGGAGGAGGAGGAAAACGACCACCTTTTGTCGAGCCAAGATTAGAGACTCGCCAGCAATTATTGGACAAACATCCATTAGTGAGAGAAATGAGGGTGAAACTGAGGACATCCACCAAGGACGTTCAACCAGAGGTTTATGTCTTTATTGTATTTTGACTGTACCGGACAATTCGAAACTTCATTCATAACCTTGACATTCCAATTCTAAATCAATATTTTAATGTTGCACAGCTTCTTTTTTTCTGTCTATTCAATCTGTTAATTCTGTTTTTGTGCTCAGTGTTTGAACTAAGATCCGGCAACCCAAACATTTTGTATAATTTAATGTCAGTGATGGCTGCGTTGTTGAACAAACATTTTCAATGACTCCAGAGCATCGTAAAGTTTAAAAGTCAACATTTGTTGAAAAAAAAGATCGATGTAATCATTTTGAAAATTCACAACATCTTTTTATCTAATGAAATACTCAGCTTTAACCATATTGGTTGGGGTTTAACCTTTCGAAGGGTTTCACTGCTGTCATAAAAATGTTCCATCTTCCACTTGTCGGTCTACTCTTATATTAATGTGAAGGTCCAGCAGAAATACATTACATTTATATAACCACAATAACATATTTTTTTCTCTCTCAGGTGATGGCGTCATAAAATATGACCATGAACATTTGAAGCTTTATTTGTAAACCTCATTAGAAGCTTCAAAATATATATTATATTTGAATAATGACAATACTTTATGAGGATGAAAGGGCATCAATTTATTTACCTAATCTGCTAAAGTAACCCACCACAGTAGTACATAGTTATTCAGGATCCAAACGTCGGTGCACAACACTGATCTCCTCTTAAGGAAAAGAAAACTGTCGCTGTTATGTGGAGCTGAAAGAAACCAAAAGGATACGTGAGGTGAAATTGAACTCCTTGGACCATTACACTCTGAAGTAGAACACAGGACCCCATCCACGGGTTTGCCAGGAACACACTCTCACTGTAGGCATTATGCAGGAATTAGGCCTCTGACTGCAAATGACTAAATGGGGAAATCTAATTAAATACAGGATTTGTAAAAGTATCTGTGCTGAGGATTACAAAGGCTCAGCCTCACTAAACCCAGAGAGTGATATTTCTTCAAATGGCGGTTACATAAACCAACGGACGAGGCGGACCTCTCTCAGCGGGCCACCTCTGCCTTTCCTTTAACAATCACACAAAAATGTGTCAAAACTGTCAAAAGAAAACTACACCTCAAGTCACTCAATCTATATCTTCCTTAAACTTAAGATGACAAAGTGTAAGGGGTGTTTTTAAGAGGAAGGGCACTAGTGGCGGCCGGCCAATAGAGACCGACCCACCTTGAGCCACTCCCCAAAAAAGAAAAATAAATAATAATTATAGAATTATTAATTATAAAAAATATAATAAATTATAAAAAATGTTAATATTTGTGTTTTTGAGCTATGGAATATACCCAGTAATATTTTTAAAATAGGATATCTGCTCAAAATATATGCTTTCCTGCTTGTCCTCTCTGCTGCACCGTGCATGTGCTGGTGCTAGATCGATTTTGCCCAAGGAAGATGGGTGTAATACGCAGTTTAGCCAATCACTGCACCATGCCCCCCATATGGGGGGGCTCGTCTCAAAGTTCACCGTGTTCAAGTAGTTCAAGTAGTCGTATGAGCCCTAAATGAGTTTAATACTTGTATTATTTTATTTCATTTTTTTCAGAATTCTTTTGTGAAAAAAAATTATATTTACAAAGAAATCACTTTCATAACATATTTTGATCATAACTATGAATATCCAGCATGATCTAAGCAAGATTGGCCGAAAATGCTTTTCGAGTGGTTTCAAAATGTGGCCTTAAGAACCCAAATCTGCAATAAAAAAACACAAAGTGTTGGGGTTATTCAAAGGTTTTTCAGAAAAAAAAACTGTGTAAATCGGTTCAAAAATGGAAAAGTTATGAGAAAAAAACATTCCACTAGAACATGTTGGGTATTATTCTTAGTAGTATTCTCTTCAGTAGCTTGCGTGTGTGCTGTATGACGTGGTTTGAACCTCCGACCTGGAACAGGAAGGGAACTGGACCAGGAAACGTTTGACGGCGTAAACGGCCGTTTTGGGAACTTTAAGGTACTAATAGTTGGGCTAGATGGATTTGGGTTGATTTGTTAGATTCCTACAAGCCCGGACGGTTACAGAGATGTCTTTATTAGTGAAATCTGATGTTGTAAAGGTTACTTATTAGTGATTTTGTGAAACCTTACGGGCGCCGCGGAAAGCAGATAGAGCTGACGGCGAGTCTTGGAATTTACCTAAGTACTGAAACTTAACGGTTACTTTTATATTTTTTACAGCTCCGATGTCTTCTCAAAAGGGTTGCAGTATTGTAGCAACGTAAATGAAGTTAAACAACGATGTGGTTGTGGAGAAAATGAAGGAAACGTCAAAGGAAAACTGTTTTTCTTTGTATGTCCGATAATAGGCGCGGGGGGGGGGGTTTGGTGGGCGTGATTACCATGAGGTTAAAGAAATAAATGAATGACGTACAATTTATCCAATCAGCGCCCTAAAAAAGACTTCCAGAGGGGCTATTCTCATCTCGCCCCAGGGTGCGCTTTCCCGTGTCTCCTTCTCCTCAGGGCAGACGAAGCACGCACCACCCATTATAACAACATGACAGCAGTGAGTGCGAGCACTGCTCATCACAGAAAACCAAACGCTAACTCGGTATAATCTCTCCTCCAACACCCGTTTGAGAGAAGACCTTTGGCGAAGAAACTATGGGTAAAACATCTGGTCCCAGATCAAGCTGACCTCACCATAAAAAACAAAAGACTGGCGTGAAAGGGAGCAGCTTGAGCTTCTGTGCTGTGAGGTTGTGAAAGCTTGGCAAATCATTTCTGTATGAGCATTTTGCACTTGGCAGATTTGTAAAAAAAAAAAAAACATCTCTAAGTCGACGATACTTTTCTATTAAAGGTATTGTCTAATGCAGTTTAGTAAACGAAGCCTGCAAGGTTCCGGCAGTCAGATAGAATCTTTCATACCTTTTCACTGGATCATATATCAACCAATTTGATCAGAGCCGTCAATTCTCTGCTCACTCTTGTGCTGTGACGCCATCTGTCACACTGCTCACCGTCAACAGTCACGACGTCACTTACTGCTCTTGCTGCCGCTATTCATGCAGCATTTCATCCTGCTCCATCCCAGAATCCATCTGCAGGCTCTTAGTCGTCACCCAAGGGAGGAGGTTATTACCATCACTCCTCGCTTCTGGCTTTTCAGAGTTTATCTGGAGAGATGTGATCAGAGCCACAATCAACACTGTATGTATTCCACATGTTCCATTTGACTGAATTAAAATGAATGTAATAAAAAGATGCTCTCAACAGCAAACACTCTTCCTACTATGGTCGCAGTCACTCCGGTTCCACTAACCCAAAGGCCTTTTTCTCCACAATAAACAAACGTTTGAAACCTATGAACACACTATCCCACTCCTTCACAGTTGAGTGTGACTCCTCCGTATTTAGACCATATATAACCAACGCAGCCACTCTTACCCTAAATCATTCACTCCCATCCTAACTGACCGCTTACTCTCCCAGTTCTTCGTAATCTTTCCTTCCAAACTCAATAAATCACTGTCTGGCATGAAGACTCTGACCTGCGACCTGGACCCCGTCCCCTCCACATTAGTCACAGCTTGTCTCCCTGCCCTCCGCCTGCCCATCTTTTCTGTAAACAACTCCTCTCTGTCTACTGGCCACGTCCCTCCCGCCCTCAAACTCACCTCTGTCACGGCTATCCACAAAGAGCCTGGCCTTGATCCTGACATCTCAAATGTCCCCTTATTATATAAAACCCTAGAAGGCATCATCGCCTCCAAACTCCAAACCTATCTGGACTTAAAAAAACTCTATGAACTTTTTCAATCCGGATTCAGATCACCCCACATCACCAACGACCCCATTCTGTAATGTGGTGACCCCTCCCTCAACATCCTTATCATTTGTGAGCCCTAATTCCGTATCACTGGCACTGCCCCCTCCATATCTTTCCAACCACCACCAGTTCATCAGTTTGAATACATCCAACACAGCCTCAGTCTCTCGAGGTGTTCCCCAAGGTTTGGTGCTCGATCCCCTCCTCTTCATCCTCCACATGCTTCTCCTTGGTCACATCCTCTGCCACTATGGCCTTCAGGTTCAACCGTTATGCCGACGACACCCAGGTCTACATCTCCAAATCCATTACTGCTGTCACTCACTTCATCTTCGCAAACTGCCTCACAGATGGAAAGACCTTGAGGCAAGCTAACCTCCTCAAACTCAACAGCGACAAATCATGAAATCATCATCGTAGGCTCCAGATCACTCAACAAATCCTGCCACGATTTCACCCTTTGCGTCGATGGCTCCACTGCTCTTGCTTTTAAACGTGTCCATATCCTTGGTGTAATCTTTGATTAAACCCTCTCCTTCAAATGCCATGTCAACCACATTGCACAAACAGCCTTCTTTCATCTTAAAAGCATTGCTTGTCTATGCCCTCCCTCTCCTTCTCAGCGGCCGACGACTGCAATATCATTCACCAAAATCCTCAATAAATTACAATACATCTGAAACTCAGCTGTCTGATTACCCTAGTCCCTCAAAACATCCACTAGCTCTCCATTCAGGAAATAATCTTTTTTTTTTAAATCTCCTCATCTACTAAGTTTGAGAATTTCAGTATGAACGATAACATCTTATATTTCCTATATATTTAAAAACCATGACGAGTGAAACCTTTAGCCCAGAAAATCGAAGCGCATTTCTGCAGTGAAAAAGTTAATCTCATGTCAAATTAATTCATATCAGATATAATTCAACTAATCATCCAAAGCCTGATACATGTTTGTGTGTGTGTGTGTGTGTGTGTGTGTGTGTGTGTGTGTGTGTGTGTGTGTGTGTGTGTGTGTGTGTGTGTGTGTGTATGTTGGGAAGAGGGAGATTTTCCATATTGTGACCCTGACAAGGTGTCACCAACAAATGGGCTTCGGTCAACCTATAGCACGAATCCATGTCCAATTATCTGCCTCGGAAATTGCTGCGGCTTGCCTAATTTATGCCAAAGACGCACTCTTCTCCACATTGCCCCCCCCACCCCACACACACACTTATAGACCCTCTTTCCTTATTACATAACGTAGCTGTGCCCACCATAATTTAGAGTAGCCATTATATGTTAGGCCACCTTCATTTTCTCTCAGCTGATGGGGGATGATTGCATCCCCACTGTAGTCTTTAATGACTGATAAGAGCATCTGATCACAGAGAGGTACTGTCTGTGTCATCACAGCTCTCTCACCAGACGGACAAAACCGAAGAATGACCAAAACAAACAGATAGAGAACAAAACAATTTGACTGTGCAGCTTATAAGCTCAGGCATGACGTAGGTTGTGTTCTAATGCTTCCGGATAAACGTTAAACATGCATAACAAGCATAAAAACTTGAAACGGAGAGCTTTGAAGAAGGTGCATCATCGCCCAAATGTCAGCTTATGGGGTAAAGTCTCCATTTTATCTCTTATTCTAAAGGGCTGCTCCTACTTGAAGCTATTATATTGTTTATGCTGCTTCAAAAAAAAATTGCAATACACATTACAACATTTGAACAAATCAACTTTTAATTTGATTATTTGACCTTTGACTATATTTTGTGTTGAACTTATCTTGCTGCTTAAATCAATTATAAAGCAACAATGCTAAACATCAGTGGTTCTAGCCTCTAAAATAGGAGAATTCAGTGCTCATCTCCATTCTTTTGTAAGTTGTATATCAATCGGTTTCGGTCCAGCCAGCATTCCTAGGAATTATGTCCATACTGGATGATTCTCCACCTCACGATTTATGGCCATTGCCAAATTTTAGTGCCAGTGACAATGAGTTGAAAAGTAAGGGTGTGGAGGTCGGGGAAGTAGTGTGTCTGACATTTAAATCAGTAAACCTAATTAATGATAGCCTTTTTAATTAATCTTAACCAAGTGTGGCCGGTTGCTTAACCCTTAAACCATAAACTGTGTGCAGATTTCTTTATGAGGCAGAATCTTTAAATGTTTTTAATTGGAAGCAATGAGAGTTTAGCACAATCATTCATGTCTAGCAATTGCTGATTGACCAGCCAAAACCAAGATGCCACCATGGGGCATTTTTCAGTATTTTCTGGCATTTTATAGGCTAAACACTCTTTTTATACTCTGACTATGAAAACCTTAGTCATATATATATATTCTTATTTTCTAAATTGAAAATAACTTTGTCGGCGAGTTGTTTTCCTACCAGAGCATCAGTTTTGCTCAATTGTAGGAGGAGACAATCCTTTTTAAAGAGGTCATTAATTTGGCAGTACAATTGCAGTACCGCATGTGTTGGCTGGCACATTCTTACAAAATCAACACTATTTTGCATCAGTGCGATGGTGTAGAGATACAGGGCTTGTATACTTGACATGGCAAGTTTAGGAAGAAAGGATCCTTCCCAGAATAAACCTAATCCCAGCTCCTGTGGGGGTTTTTAACTTAAAAATATTCTCCCCTTATCTCTTCCCTGCCGTATCTCAGTCTTTGATGTGCTGCATCTTACAGTAAGGTATTTGTGAAAGGATAATTCTGTAGGTTATGGAAACATGCCGAGCAGGTCTCTGCCTCTGAGGTGTAATACAGTGTCTGTACATGATGATAGCATTCAAACAACACTCCTTCAAAGGAGATTGACAACTCAGCACTGCTCGCTGGTACTGCTGTGGGATTCCATAAGTGGTAAGGCCATCTATGCTGAGACTTCTTTAAAAGCATGAGGTATACAATCTGGTTTGTAGTAATCAATGACATTTCCTTGTACATTTTTTATTGTGCTGCTCTTAGTCGACTGGCGGAGCGTAGTTTGGTTTTCTTCTATATTCCTATTTCATCACAGCTTTGACATCTGCTGTTTCAAACCAAACAGGCAGATTTGTCCTTGAAGTAATCTGAAAGAGGTTTGGGTAACCCTATTTATAGAGCCATGTCTATAGTGCATTATAAACATATAACAAATACATTATAATTGGTTTATAGCACTGTATAATTATACTTTTGAGCACTCAAATATGTATAATGCTTTATAACATAAATGTAAAAGTAGTTACTCATAACACTGCAAAGTTTCTCTTAATCAAAAGCATTCCTTGGCTGGTTAATGATCAGCCAAATAAAGGGACTGACATTGAAAATGCTCGATACAATATCAGAGAATAAGCTATACAAACTAATTTTGTTGCATCTCTCTGAAGGTGCCAGGACACAACTGCATGATCTCTACTCACAATGGTTATGTTTCCTCCAAACAAGTGATTGATTTACTATTTGTTCTGCATAAGTGAGCATACAGGTGTTCAAATACTTACAGAAAGATCTTCCGTTTCAGGGAGGAAAATATAAATGAATAAAAACCATTATTATAGTCCATTACTATCTGATATTTTATCCTAAAGCTAGTCAGGAGGAGCCAGTTAAGTGACTAAAAAGTGGTGAAAAATAAATGTGCTTTGCTCATGTACTTTATCACAATTTGCATACTGTATACACAACACTAACCAAATCAAGCAAGACCATTTTTAAAAGGTGTATTTGTGTATTTCTCTCATGAATATATATATAAAAAAGGTTGCGTGCAGATTATTTGTCGCCCAAGCATGTTTCAATAGACAGTGTTTGGATCATTGCTAATGTGATGTGACCACAAAGTGTGTCATTTGTTTGTTCTATGTTTATGCTGGTGATGACACAGCCCTAACCTGGAGGGGCTTAACACTACAACACAACCCTACATCACTTCTGACATATTTCCTTCAGAAAGTAATTAGTCAGGTGGCCTCTGATCTGCAGCTGTCGGGGCGAGAGATAGTTTAATTGCTTAGCCTGACAGTCATGCCATCAGAATTGCAGGTGAATCATCTGATGTTGTATTTAAAGAATTAAATGAAACTGCAAAGTGCTGAGATTAAGTTTTTTTCAAGTGCCCTGATTAATCACACGTTCCCAAAGGACCGTTGTAATAAGACAAACAAGAGTAATAATATCATCAAGAGTCAGCTAAGACAGACGGGAGATGATTCGGATGAGCACACAAATGGGAACACAATAAGCAGATGAATGCTCGAATGGATGGATGGAAGAAATGAACAGATAAACGGACAGGCAGACAGATGGAAGTAAGTGATTATTCTCCAACCCGCAGATGGTTTCTGGTCTTAGCCGTGGTGTGATGACAGCCAAACCCCACACAGATCCGCTGAGCACGACTTCCTCTGAACAAAGCCTTCAGTGTGGACACAGCAGTTTCTGCCTGGCTAATTTACTCGGCTTACTCAATCATGTTTAAATTCTGTCATGCACTGAAAAGATGGCTCGGAATAACTGCCATAGGGTGTGAGACGGACAGAGTATTTTCAGTTACATTTAAAAAGTATTTTCGCTATGGAGAGGCCTCTGCAGCAGTACCGACTTTGTAACATAAAAAGTCCCTGGGGCCTTTGGCTCCGGTGCAACTTGGTGCACTTTGTCAGTTATCGACTGTAACTGTATGTGAGTATTATCACCGGATAGTTCAACGGTAAGTACGTCTACTTCCCTTCCCCCCAGGAGACTTGCTGTGACCCTTGCAAGTGTTGTACACAAACAGAAAAAAAACTCACCCAACACAGAATCTAGAAAGCACAAATGTATAACTGGAAAGGCGTGTGTGTGTGTGTGTGTGTGTGTGTGTGTGTGTGTGTGTGTGTGTGTTAGAGAGAGAGAGAAGAGAGAGATCACAGCAAGAGAGCACAGAGGCAACTCACTGTACTTGAACTAACATGAAAAGAAACACACCACAGTGTTAAGTTGACCGAGTTGACACTAACAACCTGAAGCACTTATTTCCAGAGGAGCCCCTCTCAATATCCCTCGATCCTTTTTTCCATTTCAAAGCCTCCTCCAGTAGCGCTGCTGGTTTTAAATCCACAGACCTCGGGACAAGGGCGCAGACAGCATGGAGCGGCTGACATCGACCTTTGTCTTCATCCGTGTGTGTGTGTGTGTGGACAGAAGACCCAGCAAGACAAGAGAGATTGGGAATTGGCGCTTTGCTACAATAGGTTTGACACAATACAAGATATTAAGTCAATAACAAAACCAATGAAATTCCAGGATACTCAAGACCATATTCGATGCCATGGAACTGAACAAAAGCTAAACAGTCAATTCTACAGCAACATTCACTCCTTCTTACTGTTTGCACACCGTTTTTTGCAAATGTATTTCTAGTCTCAAGATTTCATTTAAACATTGAACATTCCCTTGGCCCAATACTCATTTTTACTTAATAGAGCTTGAATGCATCATAATGCTAAATACTTCCTCTGTACATTAACGGCTAGCTCTGTTATTTAGCCAAGCAGGGCTGTGCTGCCCAGCTGACGTTGCTGGCTCTCCTCCTGACGATTGCAACATTGTTGTCACAATGTATCATCAGAGAAACTTGTCTCTCGTCCCAGGACAATGGGATGCCTTGTGCCCTGGTCCCATTTTCAGAAATTTGGAATCGACTTGGTACCACAGCATTATGTCTCTCTTCTTATTAAAAGGAAAAAGGCTACAATGAACATTGGTTACATTACTTGTATCCCACCCCAAATCTTTAAGGGGCAATTAATTCACAAAAGTTGGATTTTTCTCACATTGCAATACACTCTTAAAAGCAAGATAAAGAAGTGGGCCGACTTAATGGGAATGGGGCTTTTCAGTCCGAGTGCAATTCTTCTGGAATGTGCATGAAAGTGAGACGGGGAGGGAGAAGGCACCGGGTTCAAGCGTAGATAAGCAGAGGGATGTGATCTCATTAAATTACATTTTCAGGTTTTCGCAGAATACAATTATATTTGTAACCATGCAGTAAAGCTTCCATGTGAGAATGAACGCGTGGCTCATTTTGTTTGTGAGCATGCACAAGTGACTGTGAAAAAGACATACACATGAATTAGTACTACTGTACCTATACTTGCAACAGTATGCATAAAAGGAACTTATAAACAAAATGAACACAAAAGAAATCACATTGTGGTCATTCAGGGACCCTGTAATTAATCAGTTAATGTTTGTTTGTTGTTTACAAGTCACAATATGATCACGTTTGTTGTGCATGTAACCAGTCGAATCCAATCCAAATTCAGTCTGGACCAAAGTGTTAAACCAGATGAACGTAACTCCTCGAGCATGTCTTAAAAAAAGATTAGTTGAGGACACAACATATTCTCTCAGGCAAAAGCGAACTTGTAATTTTCCAGAAACGTTTGACCGCTGTCAGACAGTTCTATAATTAACAGTGCAAGCTTGTGTTAACTGAAACCCAGCAGTTAAAGTTAGCATCTGAAAAACCCAGACACAGCTGGTACGAACAGGATTCATGCACTGGACCTGAAAAGCACAGTAAAAACTGAAATAACCTGACCTTAGAGAAAACGGTTGTGCTCGAGCAGTGGCTGAAGACATCCTAAATCATCGGATGGATGTGACAAAGTTTACAACGTTACTACATAAAGCACTTTTAAAAAATATTTCCTGGAAGAGAATTATTTTGTTCCTGAAGGTATTGGGGCTGGCAGTAAGTGGAGTTGTTATGTAATGCAGTAACGGAATAAAAATGCTCAGCCACTCAAAATGAATGGTAAAAAAGAAAAACGAAAAACTATATCAGCATATTCTGATAAAGATAGAGATAGATATAGCTATGTATATATAAAGATACTGCAAAAATAATTACTGGCGGGATAAGGCCTTCTGATGAAGCACAAGCTTTGCATCGGATACTCTTCTCACTGACATCATTTGGAATGATGTCAAAACGAGAGACTTGAAGGAAAAAGAAAAACAAGATAATAATGTGCGGTTTTTACATGTGCATGGTAATATCTAAAACCAAAATGTCACTTAGACATACAGGGGGGTCGTCAAGGTCCCAATTAGAGAAGAAAGGACACACTCTTTCCTGTTGCAGACTCAGTTAGCAATTTAA
Organism: Taurulus bubalis; assembly: GCF_910589615.1. Taxonomy (NCBI): domain Eukaryota; kingdom Metazoa; phylum Chordata; class Actinopteri; order Perciformes; family Cottidae; genus Taurulus; species Taurulus bubalis. The sequence continues at coordinate 6,705,753 of NC_136601.1, read as the reverse complement.
GCAGATATACGTGCCTTGTGTTTTACTGGCTGGTCTCTGTGGTGAAGGATTAAAGCATCGCCCTGGACACTGTAGCCAACTCAAAGAAAACTAAACAAGTGGTTGAGGACTGACAGATGCACTGTGCAGCACCATACAGCAACTTGACAAGAGCTATTTAGTCATTGCTGAATATTATTTGATAATACTTTTGTGCAATTAGTTCTGAATCATCAAGCTGTGCTCAGGGTGAACTGGTAGTTTAAACAGATTTATTTGTGCATGAGCTTGTGTTTAATGACATGTTTGTCGAAGGCCAACATGTAAAGATGTATTATCTGGTATTAACTGTATACGTTAGCAGAATGGTCAATCGTGAGAGAAAAGCTTTTTTACTGTGACAGTCAACCGTGTAGAAATGATTTAAAATGCCCTTTTTAAAATTGTTCGTACACTCGGAACAAAATCTATAAATTTCACTGAAAACAGACAGAAACCTTAACGACGTTGATTCTCACACCAAACTATAAGGTGGTCCATTGTTTTTAAGCTCAATTACCAGGCATAAAGAGTCTAGATGTTCAACACATGTTTCACTACACAAAGAATGCAACCTTGCCCCGTTTTCAACACTACACCTGGCCTCGCTTTGTCGGACCTGATACTGTGCCAGCAGGGGGAAGTTCTGGCTCAACCTGCTGTCTTTCTGAGCACTGGTTTGAGATTTTGGATTTTACATTTCAGAAACCAATTAAACATGTCCAGGTTGGATGTAAACTGTGCTCAGCTCACCAGTGCTCTTGTTAAATACTGAGCCGCAGGTGTTGGAAATTTGTTTTAGGCGCACTGTGCACATGGCTTGTTACCTGCCTTTCAACTTTACGATGTGAGGTTGTTACAATGCAGTTTATTATACTTGTCATACCTTGGCTTTCTTGTTGGAAAAAGCGACTTTCATTTAGTGGTAGGCTTTATCTCCATATCTTTTCAGACTGACTGCCTTGATCGTAACTATATTGTTGCATGTGTGGACCCACCTTCACTCCATTTCTAACTCAAGCACGTAGAAATGAACCCGAAGCCAAAGGAATACAATGTCCGGAAAAATTATATCAGTGATTTATCCAAATATGTCAGGAAAGTGGCTGGTGCAGTATAGTGAACAGAAAAGTTCATGGTCCCAACAGGGCAGGACATTTGTCTTTGTCTAACCAATAAAGACAATAAACAGTAAAACCAATAATATATAACACAATAAAACTAAGGAAACATGCATCAAAAATCAGCAATACAGAAATATATGTGCACAAGCAATAACGTGCAAAAGATTACGGCATCAAATATTGATCTAATGTGTGTATATTACAGGGCGAGGAAGCATCATTGGATCATCAATGCCACTTGCTGCAGGTTTAAAACTCGATGCAGCATGGCGAGTAGAGGCAGAGAACAGAGTGTGCAGATTCAGACTTGTGCAATTCCTCACTGGATCTTTTCACTCTTAAAGAAAACAATAAGGGAATCAATTCTATCCTCTTTGTATTTAAAGCACGTCAAAACTGAACTAAACCAAGACACTGTGTAAAGCACTGTTTGTTTCCCTTTAGTTCGAGTCTTTTCATTGAATCCGCAAAAAATTGGTCACGGGCACCTTGGAGAAGTGTGTATATATTGCTTGTGATCTATTTTGGGTTGCATCTGATGAAGGTCAAAAGACCGCCAGGACCCTGGTTTTTAAATAAATTATACATTTTTGGCCTGGTGCCAGTGTGTCTCTCTTGTATCATTTACAGTAGTACTCCAGGCAGATTTCGGATTATGAAGTGTTGCATATTCAATATAGAAAAGCAAAAAAACTAGCATGTCTCAATCCTCAACAACTGGTGCCCAAAAAAAATAAATCGGGGACATAAAGAATGCAAGTGTGTCCGCACGCTGACCCTGCGACTACTCCCGGGCCGTATAAATGAATTAACATTCAGATGCTTCAGTTGTGTTTCAGGCACGCTGGATTAATGTAGAGGTGTAAATCAATTTATTCACTTGAGGCACATCAGTGTACAAATTCCGCAGACAGTATTACAATAGCTCTCTTTTCAAACTAAGTCAGTTATTTGGGATTAAGCGCATGTTTCCTCAGGAGGAGCAGTTACCAGGGATTCACTTCAGGTCTAACTTTTATTTGGCTCTGTTTATAGAAGATGAAAGGTTTACTTGCCATTCCACACCAGACACTGTTATTCAAGCAGACATTTCAGCACCTTATTGTGCTGGTTTTGTAAAATAATGACTAATATAAATCTGAAGCAGAGCAGTATATGCCTCAACGTATATCTATTGTGTGTGTTATTGTGAATTAGTCTGTATCATGCTATTATTCCTTGAAAAACGTAACAGTTGTAATCGATTGCAGCGGGTTGATGCACACAAAGCAACAACAAAATAAAACAATAATTAGTAATTGATCTTCGTGGCACAATATGCAATATGAGTTTAGATCAACTTAGAGTACATCAAAACAAAAGCCATCAACATCAACACACCAAATCCAATAGCGTGCTCATTAGGCGGCTTGCTGTTGTTGTATAAGCTCCCTTCAGCAAACAACATGAAGCTCCCACTGTTCCTCGGAGTCGATGACTCACAGCTGCACTAAACATGGGCAGCGGTGCTCACTGCCACTATAACAGAGCTGTCCGTCAATATTCTTCTCATGCTCATGATCAAAGCACAAGAATGGGAAGCACGCTTGACATTTATTTGTGGCTGCATACGTTTTACCACAAATGATGTAAGGAGACTCAGACTCTGCCGTCCCTGTGAGGCTCCAACAGTCGTCCCACACCAGGAAACAACATCGTCGAATGGATTTAAAAAAGGGAGAGAAAACTTTTGTTTCCCTGAAGGTTTATATTGTTATTGTATTTCATAAGTTTAAAAAGGACAGCGAACACTTCAGAGTTAAGATCATCATTGGAAGTGTTGCAGTGTATCTGCAAGTGGCAAAAATGTGATACTGAAATGTTTACTGACAAAATATTTGACTTGCTTTCTGCCAAAATATCTGCTCTTGTGATGCAAAAAAAATAAAAAATTGCCGCCGCTCTGCAGTGGACTCGTAAACCGAACGCCGAATCAGCTTTATTCAGCCATGTATGTTTACACACACATGGAATTTGTCTCCGGTTAAACGTTGCTCTTACACACAATATACAATGAAGAAGATAAATATAAAAAAGACATTAAAGACAACAGAGACAAGAGACAATTAAACAATGAACACGGCTAGTAATTAACACAGTTAGCTCTTGTTAGCACTGTTGAAGTTGCAAGCTAGTGCCTGCCAAATGTTGAGAGATGTGTGTAGGCACGCCATCAGCTGTACGGGTTTGCAGCTGCTACGGCTGCGAGCATAACCAGAAAAAGAGTATTTTCTTTTTTCCTAGATCTGGGGGGTATTCTTCGTACCTGGCTAAACAAAGTCAAGCAAATGTCCTAATCTCCAGCTTAAATTAGCGAGATGATTGACATCAGGCTATCTGGGTTTCTTCACGGCTGATCCGCGCTGAAACGGTCTTGTTAATTCTAGCCAGACGTCAGTCATCTGGATAAATGCGCGCGCCCGCTCCTCTTCAGAAGGGATAATAATGGAGCACTGACACCACGATGTTCTAACAGTACAATGGCAAATAAACTCAGAGGAACCTCTTTTTATTTCTCTACTGAGAAGCAGGAGATGATCATCAAGGCATATGAGGAAGTCAAGACCGTAGTCATTCACAGCAAACGCGTTGCGAATATTCCAACGTTTTTGCAACATTGTTGCCGTGAACGCAACTTTAACAGCGACCCCGCTGAGAGACATAAGCGTCGCAAATATATCAGACAAGTTAAATGCGTCAGTGTTGAGAAAATGTATCGGCTAATTTGAAGTGCTTCATCACCCAAATCAATCAGATTATATGTACGAATAAGTATATACTTATGAGGATATATGTACTGTATGCACGTATGAATCATGTACTATATATGTGGATATGAGTTTGAATATGTGAATGGGCGGATCAGTATGTATGCATTATTCATAATCAGAAATTCAATCAATTGAAGCAGTGAAAATAAATTATGTGTGATTCTCTGTATTCTCATCACGATCACCTTAATCATGTTCTACAATAATGATATGTATGGTGTACTAATAGCACTGTCATATAATTATGAGTGCTTTCAACACATCCATAAGTTTCTTAAGAGCTAAATAAACTTAAGAACAGCGGCATGCAGCGGCTGACAGTCTGTGTCTGAGACGGCGATCAGCTGCGCCTGTGGTGATCAATGTCCGCGGCTCGAGAAGCTCTCGTAAATAAATTATTTCTTGCCGGCAAAATCTATATCGCCGCGTACAGGAAGTCATGATGAGGTAAAGGATGGATCCTGGCGATCTGGAAGAACTCTCTCCCTATAAAACTAATATAACTAATATCGCTCCTTCATCAATGAGGAAGTGAGCTGCTTTTTTTGTCCGGTGGGAGTGTCCAGTTTATCCAGTGAAGTTCAGTAAGCCTGCCCGGGAGCAGGTTTACATTTTTGGATGTGTTGCTATGGTGATTAATCTAAGCTTGCTTCGAGAAACCGAGAACGCCAGACCTACGTCATCTTATCCTGACAATTAGCCCGCTAACTCAGTAAGCCAGGTACGAGAAATAGGGCCCTGGAAAAAGAAAGGATCAAAAACAGATATTGTTTTGAGAAGTTTTGATACTACTCGGTACCATTTTTTTTGGTCTATATTTCAAAAGGTATCATTTAGCTTTACCCAGCCAGACCCACCATCCAACTGGACTACCTAGTCGTGACTCGGCTGCAGTTAATACATGTTGCACTTAATTCATCAAAAAAGCGTTGCCTTCAAACATCAGCCAGCAATTTAATTTTGTCGTCCTAAAATATTCTTGGAAACAAATCAATATTGTACAAACACACTTTCTATGAGACCGGGTTGGACATTAGCTGTTCAGTATCAAGTATGTACATGACGTGCTCTATACAAATACAGACTCATTATACACATCAAGGGTACTTTGTTAGTCTCACCTGTACGTTGGGCTCAGCTGTGCTGTGTTTGTGTTTGCACTTATTTCACCTTAATGTCAGCAAGTTACAATATTTAGCATCATAGAGTCTTAATATTATGTTTCTCAAGTACTGAGCTTGTTCAGTGAAAGAATATTTCTGGTCTATACAAAATCTTCTGGTAATCCATCCAGTAGGTCTATGGATTCAACGTTGGATCACGTGTTTAATAGAAAGAGCATGCAGGTGAGAAAATTACTTATATTTGACATCTCTAGTTTCTATCCCATAATGTTGTCATGGAAGACTAAATGTACCCACAATGCTGTCAGAGGGGGAGGATGTTCCAATGCCACGGTGACATCATGGCATCTAAAATGGAAGGTTTTGAGTGATTGTGTTTACACGTGTCAACCCAAACCAGGTTTTCTTGAGTAACTGGGTTGTGAATATAATTTTCTATCCATTTACATGCAGCCAATGTCATTGGTTGATCGCCACGTGCTGTGAATTTTATACCGAGTCCCTTGTAACTGTGTTATCAGAAGCTCCTATCGGCTGTGTAGGCCCCCTGACAGACACTTGGCCATGAATTTATCATATTAGCACTTCTCTGAAGGACAACGTCGTGTCCAGGACGCTTGGAGTTACATTCCACATATTAATGTTTCACAATGATTTTGCTCTCTCCCAATGGATAGATTTATGGATGCAAACACACACAAAATAGTTTTAATGGCGGCAAGGAATCATCCACTTTGTCTGCAGTGTGTAAGATTAACGTAGACAGTTATTTTTTGGAAACCTTAATAGCTCTTGGATAGTAGCTAGTATTTCCTCAGAGGCAATGAGTTTCTCATGAGGCTCCTTTGGTCTGAAAAGGGAGCATAAACAACAACAAGGTGATTTCCATTACAATGTAATGACAAATCATTCACCAATTTCCATCACAATATGAAAAAACGCCTGAGAAAGAAGAGAGGCTGATTATTGTAGATGAAAGTCCACACGGTCCACTTCCGTCACGCAGCAGAGGAAACACTGAGACATGACAGAGTGCACTCGCTTTAAGTAACAGCATTTCCCCAACAACAGAACATATCTGCTCTCCTCTGCGACTTTCAAAGATGCTTATTACAATTTCAATATCAGGCGATGAGTGTTTTTTTGTTTTTTTTGCGTTACAGGCATTTATCCGACATGCTTGGGAAACACAACACTTGAAAAAAGAAATGCAATATTCTCTACGCGTTGTCACCTTTGACGCAGCAAAGATGGAGGAATAGTTATGAAGAGCCCTGCTTTGTATATGACTCACCTGCTGAATAACTTTAATAATGTCACACAACTGATTGTTTACTATGCTATTTATTTTGATGCATAAAGCTACAAACATGGTGTGAAATGTGCACTCACTCAGTTTTCTCAGTGCTTTGCTCAACCATAATGCTTCTTATGTTAAGTGTGTAGTGCAGATATCCCAAGGCCACAAAGTTTTCTCATGGTGAGAAGATTCTTCTTTCTTTCTTTTTAAACACTGCAGAACTTGCATTATATTTGTTCTGTGCTTTGACAGCTGAGAGTACCGCTGGAGTACAATAGTATAGTAGGCTTTTTGTTGCAATTAAAGAAAGCTGTTCATTCAGTTATTTCAAATGTACAGAGTGCCAAAAGATAAATGGCATATTTTCTGGAAGTGGAACAACATTCACACAATGAGGCTGCTATTCCTGTGACGCGGGTGCAGGCTTTTACACCTCCAAAGTGGTACTCTCACATAAGCTTTTGTTCCAATCAGGGAGCCACCAACTTGTTTACGTTCATATCCACAATTTGTTCTTTGTATTCAAGAGCACTCTTACCAATATAAGAACAAACAAATCTTGTTTTCCAACAAATAGTCCACAAATTGTCTGTCCAATGCCAGGAAAGACAACTTTTAAATTAGAAGAACATAAAAAATGCATGAATACCATATATCGAAATGTAGATGCTTATTTATTGTTTATTCTAGAGTAATTATAGTGACTGGGTTATTTAATTTGTGTTCTAAATAAATAACACAGATCTCACACAGATCTAATATCTATTTGACGAGACAAATGAATGGTTTAAGTTCATGTAACAGTGCTTCTATTTCACGACTGCTTAAATTGTTCTTTTTGTTCTTACAGACTTTTTCTTTGGTGCCGTCTCTCCTATTATTGATATGCTGACCCCCTGATAAACTATCTGGGGGCATTACCTTTGCTAATAATATACTATCGGCCATGCCCCTCTTATTTTTATGGTAAGTGGCATTCATCATACAGAACACATGGGTAAGAGTAGATACAGGACAACAGACTGGGAAGCATTATGTTAATTGATATTTATGTAACAATTAGTTCATAATTATCTGTGAATCCACATAACGAACATCAACTCTGAACCAGACCCTGAGGGACACAAAACTAATCAATGATTGGATGATTTAAATTAAAACAGAGACAGAATATTTCATCAGATCAAAACATGTCGTGAATTTTTGGAAAGGAATACATCCTTCCCTTTCAATAGATTTTAACTTTTTGACTTTACAATGCTCTGGAGCTCTGGAGCTATTGGAAATGTTTAATCACGTGAGTTGAAGACCAATACTACGCCACCACTGGAATCTAATTATTCAAATACTAACAGCGTACAAACTGTGTTTAATAGTTTAAAACTAACAACATTAGTGGAACCTAATCTTTACCTGCAGCTGTGCAGAAATACTAGGTTTAGACACATTAAATAGTGACGAAAAAAAACAAACTGTGCAGCATTCAAATGCTAATTTACAACTTGAACGTCAACGTTATGAATGGAGTTTTGAAGCTGTGTTCCAACTGTTCGGTACAGCCCTTGCATTGCTAAATATTATAATCATGAAGTAATGAAGGACCATTGGCCTTAATCATTAATGTTCCAACTGCTAAGTAGCTAGTAAATTTCCAAAATTCAGAATTATTCCTTTTATAGAAATCCAGGGACAGCATAACGTTGAGCAAAATAATAGTCTAACAATGACATTAGACTCACACAGCATAATAACTTAATAACAAAATAATGTGTCTCCATATTTCGGTCTTTTTGCAGACAGAGTTTCAGTCACGAAGAAGACAGGGGATGAGGAGGAAACAGAGGACGCAAACAAGTACACATTTATTTATATAAAAAAAAGTTTTATATGCTTCACAAATACATTAAAATATATGAATAAAGTACAAATAAATGATAAAACAAAACAGCATGAGAGACGGACCAAGCCGAGCCAGCTCATAGGTCAGCTCACAGTGTGAACTGTTTTTGTAGCACCTCAAGACACCTCTCTGCAGACAGAACTGCATGCTGCTTCTTTGACAATAGACTCAATGGTTGTATGCTTTTAGACATCTTAAGGAGGCCGTCTCCTGAGTCCTGCTATTGATTTAAAAATAAATGCAAACAACTACAATGAGAGGAATACAAAATGATTATCTTTCTGTTTGTCGGAGGTGTAATTACCTCAGAGAGCATCATTACGTTTTTACAAGAACAAAAATGTTATTTAAGGTGAGCTCATATTACATGGGTATCTCTCATATATTCTTATTACAAATTCCCTCTTTGTGTTATATCCCTCAACACGAAAGCACCGTCAAGGGAAAAATGTTCTGTTAAGATACCAACTAGACTTGTATGTGAATCTATCCTTTCTGAATCACTTAAACATTTATTTAGTAAACCCTGATGGATGTTATTGGTCATGTTAACATTACTTATTATAATTATTAATATTAATAGTATTATACGTATATTATTTGTATTCTTATCAATACAATCAGTACATACGAGCAGTTGTTGCTCTTGCCTGAGTAAAAGGTGGAGTTTCACTCATATCCAATAGTTGGTTTAACTTGCAGACCAGCAATCATTGTGGGAGAGGAGTGAGTCTTTGGAGTGCAACGCTTTATTTTTTCCTAAAGATTCTGCTTCAAGAGAAGCTAAGAATAGACCATTCAACATCAATGACACAACTTCAAACAGGTCACTGCTCTCTTTCTCTCTCATTCCTAAAAAGGACAACAGTTTTCACTTTTGCTGCTTTGTTGGTGTCAAGAGGCTCGTCATTCAGCGGACTGCAATTCACTCGGGTGGCTTTTTAGTCGGTTAATGATCCGTCCTGAATATTCCGCTGTCTCTGCCTATTTGGCCACAGAGTGAGGATGATCCTCTTTTCCCTCAATCCATCTTCCCAAGGGTTTTAAATGATGATAATGCCACCCGGACCCCCCTCCCCCCTCCCACGTTGCCATCAGGCTCCCTAATGGCCCTCCTGGAGCACCGTCGTGAACTTTCTCGCCACTTTGTCAGAAACATGAAACATATTTAACGTCTCGGCATCATTCTTTTGCAGCTGAATGCTTTTATCCATTCATTCGTGAGACGTCGTTTGGGTGTCATTAAAAAGATTGTCATCCTTTTGTGCATCCAATACGTTTGCTTAATTTGTTTTCGACTCACTCAATTTGAGGTTATCAACATGTGCACAAGTGATTGAAGGAACTGAGATGGAGATGCTTTTGTAAAATTGGAAACGGGAGCGACGAACACATACATGACTGTGACAAACCTACCCATTATATTTTCTACGCAACGCAACACCTCTCATGCGGGGAGGATTCAATTATTCCTGATGGATAAAACTGACTCGAAAGTCACGTAGAGCAGCTGAGAAGATGGAAAACATCTGACAGATAAGGAGCTCAAAACCTGGCAGGAGGAACCGACTGGGTGTGTATGGCTGCACAGGCCTTTGGATTTCCTACGTGGAACCTCACAGTCTCCCGCCTGCCACATTAATGCAACAACACATTCGCTTTAGTTGTGGAGCAGCTCAAGCAGCGGAGCACAGCGCCAACATTGCCAGAGTCTGGGGTTTGAGTCCCACTAGGATTACATATCTCCTTTTTTAGCTTTCACTAAGTTATGATTGTGTAAAAAGAACAAAACGTAGTGATCTTTGTAATGCACAACATTGTTCGGTAAACAGTTTACTTAAGTGTCTGTCGCTGAGGGGAAAGAAATGCAGCATGGCGGGCGTGCGTCATGACAGGCTGTGTTGTTGGAGTTATTTATGACGTCTTGATTGCTCCCCGGGCAGCTAGGCAATGATGTGAAAGTTATTTATTGTGGCTGGATATGTATAATAAGCGTGTGATTAATTAAAGTAGGTTATGGTGCCGTAGATGTTGTTGTCAGTGATTACATGTGTCAGACCGGCCTCCTGTCATTCACCAGGGCTCAGCATTGAGCTGCTCTACTCCATGGAACGTCATGATCACATTGTCCTTTATTGCTTCTCCACTATGTGTGGGTTCCTTATTGATGGAAAATACGTGCTTGAACGAGTCGTAAAAAATCGCCATGAACAATAAAGGTGCAGGAATGTTCCCTTGTGGCACAGGACATTTGATATATTAAGAACGTAATGAATACAATGTTATTCATCAATACATAGACTCTTAACCTTTATTTATTTATAAGGGGTGCAAGTAAAACTAATATCACTGTAAATTAAGTGGAAACCATATATTCAATAATTACCTCATGGCATAGCGTCCCAGCTTATGGTTATTGTCTTTCTAAATCCAGCCCCTCTGTTATTCCTTATATCCTATGGATTTACACATGATCCTTCCATATGAACTGCATGCCACATCAATGTGCTATTGAATTTTGCCATATAATAACATTTTATGATATTACGCACACCCAACACTCTGCAGCAACACAACCCACAAAAGGTTCTGCAAAAAACCTGCTGAGCCAATGGCAAGAAGAGGTATGCATTGACATCACTCCTGCACGTATACGACAGAAAGACTCTTCACCAACGGCAAACCAACGTGCTGTGGCAGCTGCCAACGGGGTGAGGTGTGATATGTGGAGGAAAACAAAAATACATTGAGATACTCAAGTCGGTTTGAATTGAAAATATTGTCTGCTGTACATCAGAGTGGACAGTCAGTGGTCTTTGGATGTTGCAATATGCATTTCATCAAAGATATGACAAGTTCAGACAAGGGAACCAGTTACAATTGTACCCTTAAATACAACTAACCCAACACAGAACAGTAACTAGGCGTTTATGTTTCAACAACAGAGTTCCATCGTCTCCCTGAACTGCAGCGGTCCATTTGCTACACTTCTCCTTCGCCTTCGGCAGTCTGTAAAAACTTAAGCCCCACTTGCTTCTGAATCCATTTGTTCAGTCAATTGAACAAAACAACTCTTCAACATTTAAGCACTGTTTTGTTTTTCTTTTCTTTTTTCTTTGTAAAGTACCACTGGCAAAGAAATGTTTGCAACTTTGTCACACAGGAAAAAGAAAAACCATGATGACATCTGAACTTTTACAGCCTGCTTGCCTGTAACAGCAAGCCGTTTTAATAAATGCATGCTACATGCTTTCTTGCTTAGTTAGTTAGTGAAGCTTTATTTATTCAGGAGATCAAGATCTTTTTTGCAAGAGATGTAATAACAAATGTATTATTCACAAGATCACAACAAGACCAGGATGTGAAAAGTGTCTGTCCTCCATCCAAAGCCATGGCGAATGGCTACCAAAGGTGACACCTTTTCATAGATAAATGTCACATGTCTTTTGTGTTTGTCTTGACTTTTGCACTTATTTGGTTAACATTATGTTGACCAAAAAAGAACATTTAATGATATTTCTACTCAGCAGGTTCTGAAAAAAAACTTGATCAAAAAGTATCTTCAGTGAGCGAGTGCTCAGTGAGCTAGCTTCCAGCTCACAAGTGAAATAGAAAACCAATTTTGCACGCCGTCGGTGGCTGAAACCACTGACGTTACTTCCTGTGTCTGCTTGCTGAACCGTTTGTGTGCTTTACTATATGACAAGCCCCACTGAGCGCAACACAGAAGTCGACAGCTCGTCTCTTAGCAACACCCGCCATTAAATGTAAAGGGAAACACCCACCCACCCACAGGCTTGACGCTTGTGACGTTTTCCACAAATATATCCAAAAAATGTATTTAAAAAATGCACAAACAGCTGCAGTACAGTAAAGCTCACATTTCCTAACATATAAAGTGAGTACAATTCAAATTTTAATTGGTGGGATGTCAAATAGTTGTAGATGCTAATCGCGACACCGCACACATATTCAAGCATGAACACAACAAACACCCATAAACACACAATCTGGATGGTTATATATATATATATATATATATATATATACACACAAACAAACCTTTGTCTGCTGCATTTAAATGTCAGATTGTCTCACCGGGACGCTCTCTGCGACTGACATATGTCACCCTCAAATTTGCCAGTGGCCACTTCTGGCTATTTTCTCTTCTGTTAATTGCTTGAGGCACTCGCTACCATCTTGCTTCTTTTTTTTCCCTCAAGGATTAGAGGGGCACGGGGCCCTAAAGATGTCCTCCCCTGATGAATGCACAGCCGCTAGAATGCAAAACAGACGCGCCAGGGAGTCTTATAAGTGACACGTTCATGAATGTCAGGAAAAGGATTGCATCAGATATGATCAAACACATGTTGTGTGTTAAATAAGAAGGCAGCATTTCGAGTCTTCGCCTACTTTCTCTGAGCTTTGCATCTTATCTGAAGCTTGTGGGCAACCTTGATCCGACAAATGATTTCACCCCCGTTACCGCTCTGTACAGTGACAAAGGACAAAGAACACAGAGGTGTGGTTGTCAAGGCAACATGGTTACAGAAGGCAAGAGGCAGATGTGTGCACACACACACACGCACGCACACACACACACACACACACACACACACACACATGCACTCACTCTTTGTCAATGACAGCTTTGCCTGGCTTGAGGATATTCAATATGTGAAGGCTCTGGCAGCGTTAAAGCATTGTCATTAGAGGTCTACGCAGCACAGGGGACTCACGGGCGGAGAGACGTGACGCATAAAAGACACACATGAAAACGCACCAGACGTCTGCAGCTCGTTGCAGCCCCCCGACGCAAACAAGCACGTCACAACAAAGAGTTCTGTTTTGGTCTTTGGAAATGAGACACCAGCTCAGGATGATAGACGTCATGAAATTAAAGTGTCAGTTCACTTTTTTGTCATACGATGATTAGATTATACAACAGCCAAATTACTTTCATTGACTTAACAAGTGCAGCGTCTATTAACCCCGATACAGTAGGTGGCGCAATGCACCTTTAAAGTTGGTTTGTAATCTGCCATTAAACCACAAGAATGGACCGGACAGACATCCTGAAAAGCATAATGCCACCAACCGGGGACGCATAACAATGTAACCCGGCATTGTGTCTCATAAGCTATTTGATGGTACAAATTAGCTGCGTATAAACATGCTCACTAGCAGACATTGGCAGGTGTTGGGAGACAGGACACAAAACAACGGTTCAATCCTCTTCCCGAAGAGGTTTTGAAGGCAAAATGTCAGGCTCTTTCTGCCTTTGCTACTTAGAGAGGACAGTCATTATTTGCATGAGCGCATGTAGTTGCTCTTTGAGAAAGAAAAACATGGTGCAGAAAAACACAGTGTATTGTCCACAGCATGAGTAGATCATAATGGACAATGTAGAAATATACGTCTGGATACAGAAGCATTGTTCTTTTTCTCAGTGATTTGGATAACCTTACTGTCTTCCATGAAACACCCCAGAGGCCAAGTTGTATCAGCACTGAACTGTTCTCTTGCTGCCAGTGTGCTCTCCCCCCTTAGCTACTGTTTCACACAGTTCCTTTGACCCTTGCACTGTGAACTGTTGGCCGTTTAAAATGTTAATGTTTCGGATACTGCTACAGACAATGGAAGTCCCACTGGTTAAGGTCAGCTGAATTTATTCTACCCCATTAAATAAAAAAGGAACGTCGCTCTCACTGAAATACAGATCCTTCAAAACTTTTAATCTCTCTTTTGTGCATTTCTGTTTGAAGTTAAATATATAGTACTTTGATTAAACGCTGGTCCACATGCTTGAAGTGGGTCAACTTGTGAAGAGTTCATTCAGTCGAAAGAGTAAAGAAGCAAGTAGATCGAGCTGCTCTCTCTCTCTCTCGTATTGATCTTAATGTGAAACACTCACAAATATTGGACGTTTGTTTGTTTTGTCTGTTCGGTACTTCATTGTGCACAGCGTGGAAAATTGACTTTGGCTTCAGCACACTGCATTAGAAACAACGCAGGACTTGATGGAGACACAAAGAAAATAGCATCATCAAACACATGATTATATGTTAAGACTTCAGAAACTTTAAAGAGATGGAGGGCATTGTCTCGAAAGAGAAAGGGAGTATTGTCTCAAACGCACAAACTCAGTGTTTATTACGTTTACATCTCGGATGCGACATTCATTGTGTGAATGAGTTGATCATTCAGATATTCTTTCTTAATTTGAAAAATGAAAGACAGAAAGAAACAATACATTATTGTGTCTATAAAATATCAGGACCAAAACTAACCAACCAAACAAAAAAACAAAATATGTGTACTTAACCATCATGAAAGGCAGGAAATCCTCTGATTGGAGCACCTAAATGTTGAGCGTTTTTTGCTTAAAAATGGTTTAAATGCAATTCATTTTTTGATCGACTAATCTATGTATAGACTACTTATTTAGAGTGTGAACATAATGTATTGGTAGGTAGCTGGGCCAGTGCCAAATCATCCAGCAGTCACTAAATTGGGTCATTTAAGAAATCAAGATTAAAAGCTCCTTGTGTATTTTACATCATGACTGGAAGCACATGTGAAAAAAATAATTACAAATAGCCTTATTGGAAAGAAAATGTATATATCTGATGACTTTCGTGCAATGCCATAATTGTATTATGGAGAATTTGCGAACATTATATATTCTTTCCATACTGTATAGTTGCAGCCTACTGTCACCGTTGTTCTGCAAAGAGATGACGGCCATGAAGCTGAAACTATGTTCTGATGCAACCTATTATTTAACTGAATAATTTAAAGGCACAGTGTATGACTTGGCTGCTGAACAATGTAGTCTATAGGCATTAAGGTGAATTAACAGACGTGGCATATTTATAAATTAATGTGGTGAAAAGGTCAATGCTCCTGATTAAGATCCATTTTAATTACTTTTTCATATTAAAGGTAGCGTACTAATTGTTTAGTGGCTAACTGTTAAAAAACATGTCGCCGAAAATGTTTGAAGTCTGCAGTAGATTCTATGTAAGCAATAAATTCTGTGTTTTTAAATTACATAATATCATCTGGAGAGTCCCAGTTAAATTACTTTTTTTTAAAGCGGTCTTTGTTGTCTGCATGATAGCAGTTCAAACCGGGCATTTACTTTCCAGCCCTTCGTGTTAATTCCAGTTTTTTAATCTCATCATTCCATTTTTACGGCTGTTTAGACGTGACTCATTTCCAGCATCGCCATGCGACTGCACAATTAGCACGACAGTCTTTCAAATTAATACAAAAGTCTCAAAGGTTATCTGTTGCTTTGGTTAAATGACAGCCAGGTGTTGACGAGAAGGTGCAAAAGGCCAAAGGCAGAGCGGCGGCTACTCCGAACGCATATACACGGACAGCTGTGGACAAGGCGGTCCCAACAAATTACGGTACGAGGACGTCCGCACAAAGTCCGATAATGAAAATGTACATTACACGGACACATTAATTTGTGTCCTTGTTATATGCAAGTCTCACCCATCGGAGTTTTACTACATATGATGTGAACAGTCTCAGGGCACAAACATCAATACCTAATAAATTCATATATTTAAATGCCATTGAAGCTCTCCCCAGCTGGTTCCATAGGTCTTTGTCTCTCAGCGAACACAGTACAGTAATGTTAACATTTTTAAATGAGGCCTATATTTTAAACATGTATCCACGTTATCGGAAAATATCAGGTATAGTCTTACCATCGTAATGACTTCGCTCTATATTGACAAACTTTACAATGCCAGAGGCGTGTGCAAAGAGCCCAAAAGAACATTAAAAGTGGTTTCTAATTTTAGTTCATTCACAGACATGTTGTAGAAAATGATTTTCAATATGCAGACTTCAACTTTGATAGGAGATTCGTGGGTAAAGGAGGAGCATGATCTCATCCATGACCGACTGATTGGAATTTGCTTCTAAATAACTTCAGTCAAGAAGTTATAAGCAGATTTTTCATGTGTGTCTTGCATATTTATAACAGATGATTCTTGGATTTTGTATGCAACCACCAAAACTACAATTTCTTCTCCAGTTTCTTCTTGTAAAGTGAAAGTGAGGGTCAATTAATCAGAGTCAATGTTTTTTTTGTAGTGAGTGAGATTTGTCAGAAATAAAAGTCAAACGGCATCCATTGCTCTCCTGTGCAACACATTTCTTACGTTTATCAAGCTTCATTAATCTTCCCATTCAATCGCATCCACTGCAGTCCTTGAAAATACTTTCCACTTTCACAACCGGTCCTTGGAGGCCCAGGGAGAAGCCTGGCGGGAGATGAGGAGAAAGAAGGCTTGGCAGAGGGAGATGGTGGGAGAAAAAATAAATAAAAACTCAGATTGATTTTCCCATCATGACTTGAAATAGCATATTTATTGATTGCTTATAGGCAAGGGGATGGGTGAAGGGTGAAGGTCACTGAGGAAGGGTGTGATGTCGGTAAAGACAATCAGTCTTTCTTCTCAGTGTATTCAGGTCAGCTGAAAGGTTAGTTTGATGAACGGTCTACCAAAAATATGCAACATAAAATGTTTGAAATTACCTCATTTAGCAGATCAATATTCTTATACTGTGCAATTTCTTTGAAAAAAAATCACTCACTCAATCTTTTATGGCTAAAAAGCGTTGCTGCTTGGGAGGTGATATATTAATATTGAGTGGGTTGCCTCAACACAGTACTACTCTTAGCTGCATTCTACCATTGGCGGGCCGTGGGTTTTAGACCAAGGCCTTCAATGACGTGTGTCCACATCAGGAGTGTCCCGGGAGTTCCTGTCTGACCCGCGTGTATTGAACACGGCGCTGCCCACTACACGGCGCGTTCATCCAGACTGTCATGTGTGGACAGCAGACGCTCACTCTGCTATACGGACGATTTCTTTGCACTATTACGGGCATGGAGGTCACACGGTGTGGACCGACCGCGGAGCTATTTTAACCGTATAAGCACCGTGCCCCCCGCGCCTATTCTCGAAAAAAAGAAAGAAGTAGAAGTAGTGAAGAAGGATTTTTTTTTTTTTTAGCGGATGTTTCTGAGTCTGTAGAGCTCACGCAGCGCCTCTCTGACCCGCCCGACCCCGTCGGCCCACCGGGGATTTCCCCGCATCAACAAGAACCACACTTCGTTATAACATGACAATAAACAATAAACAATCCATGATAATAAAAAAAAAGCACACAACACAACGCCACCGCAGATGAAACACAAAAAGCAACTCACCTGATGCTGTTCACTTAAAGACAAAGTCCATCCGCCTCTCCTTATTAACAACAAGTTCAGCAACGCGGTCGTACGGTTTACGGAGCTTCAGTTCCAGCAACAGGTGGCCATGGACCGGTGAGGACAGCCCAGCCTCCCTGCCGCGGCCCGGAAACCTCCACGCGTTCTAGGGCAGAAAACATCCGCTCGACAGCAGCAGTCGACGCCCCAAATCCACCACCAAGTCCGCTTATCTTCCACCGAGCGCCAAGATACGCTAAAACATTTTTTAGCGTATCTATGATCTGCATAGCACTGCCGTGGCTCAAACTAGTAAGTATCCAATCACAGGACGCGTAAATGTCATGTTCAACGTGAGGCCAGCTAGAAGGCCTTACTGACACAACTCGTGATCTGATTGGCTATCGCAACTATCTATCAACTGTATTTGATCATGATCATGATTTCTGGTTATGTTAGGCCAGCAGAGAAGGCCTTGCTGGCCCTGACGGCCCACCACTGCATTCTACTACACTTCAACCCTTTTTAAACCGACTCTTCGCAAAAGAGGCTTTTTTTGGACAGTTATAGGACAGGAGTCGATACACTGCATGAACTTATATTGTCCGAAACCGGGTTGATGACATCTGAACTTTTACAGCCTGCTTGCCTGTAACAGCAAGCCGTTTTAATAAATGCATGCTACATGCTTTCTTGCTTAGTTAGTTAGTGAAGCTTTATTTATTCAGGAGATCAAGATCTTTTTTGCAAGAGATGTAATAACAAATGTATTATTCACAAGATCACAACAAGACCAGGATGTGAAAAGTGTCTGTCCTCCATCCAAAGCCATGGCGAATGGCTACCAATGGTGACACCTTTTCATAGATAAATGTCACATGTCTTTTGTGTTTGTCTTGACTTTTGCACTTATTTGGTTAACATTATGTTGACCAAAAAAGAACATTTAATGATATTTCTACTCAGCAGGTTCAACTACTCAGCAGCGCAAAAGAGGCTTTTTTTGGACAGTTATAGGACAGGAGTCGATACACTGCATGAACTTATATTGTCCGAAACCGGGTTCTGAACGGGAACCGGTTCTAACTTAGAAAAACGTGGGAGTACTGATCAAGTTCGGAGTTAATAGTTCCGCTATGAGCGTCACAAACCTCCTCTGTCTGTGCCTGTCTTTGCAGGACGGGCGGAGTTGGGTTTTACTCCGACACACACACACACACACACACACACACTCACACACACACAGACACACACACACACACACCCTGACTCCGGTTCAGTGCAGCGTGAGACACACACACATCATGGCGGAGAGAAAAAGACTGAAAGTGAGGCTACATTTCACTTTGAGTTGATGCTGATAACTCTCGTTGTCCCAAATGCAATAAAACCCTTCCAAGTAAGGGAAGTAATGCCAGCAATTTATCAAATCATTTGGCGAACAAGCAGGACATAAATCTGCACAGTTTTCAACCGTTTGTCTAGCAGCCGCCCATCATAGTCCACTGCATGTATCATTATATATTACATAATAATAATAGGCAAATAAATGAAAGCTAATTGGTTAGCTAGTGTTGAGCTGCGAATGTATTTGAAAGATTTTGGAACATTTTGTATTGCTGCTTAAGAAAAACAGATAGAAAGAAAGTCACAACGATAATGAACTATTGTTGATTACTTTCTTAATTAATTGTCTGTACAAAATAATCAAAAAGAAGCGATATGAGTATCAATCAGGAACCAGACAGCTAAGCAGTATCGATAAGAGAACCGGTTTTGATCAAATCCTAACCATATCCATCCCTAAGAAGCAATTTAGCTCGCCAGGTTGCACAGAACGGTTAACCAAAAAGCAAGCTTCTTTGTTTGGAGAGTTATTGCGACTGGTTGGCAGAGCTGGCTGAGCTATTATCTTGTGTTACCAGATAATACTAGTTCCATAAAAAAAGAATGGACACAGAACATTTCACAGAGATATACTGTCTGCACATCGTCTTTGCTCTGCAGGGACGCATATGGCGCTGTGACCATGGAAACGGTCAACTCGGGACAAATGGATATTTTAGACTGACATATTGTACCTCCACTGGCATTCTTAATTCATTCATAATCTCTGAAATCATCCAATATTAAAATAGAAGTTTTTTTCCATTATATTTACTTACAATTCTCGTTAACGTAGTCATTTAAGTATTTGACAGATCGTATTTTAGGACATTTTTACCCATCTGCAGAGTGAACTTGGACTGGCCCGTGGTCATTGCAAAATAAACTCCACCAGTGAGGATATTTGCATACAGAAATTATGTTATTGGTTGCCTCGATGCAGCTGACTTAATGCTGCTCCATTGAGACCAAGGGAATTGCACACAAAAAAAAAACTCTAATCCCAAAACGAATTTCAAGTATCCCAAAGCAACAGAAAACAATCTCTATAATCCCAAAATTATTTTGCAGAAATGAAATTGCTATCTTAAATTTATACAACTCTAAATTCCATTAGCAATGAGGAAGTTCTTCTCTGTTTATGCATCCTGAGGTGTATTTGTCCACAGCCATAATGGCAAAACCTCAAATGCATAAAATGTTCAGGAATTCCATTGATTATAAAATCTTTAAAACCATTTATGTCCCAGGCAGCACAGTTTGTAGTACAGACAATGCGTCACAGAAAATTGATAAAGTAGGTAAATTAAAACAAACACTTTCTCAAAGTAACTTTCCCTCAAACAATGTCACTAACTTTCTGACTTCATTGGTCCGTGGTCAGCACCTTGAGTATCGCCCAACAGCATCATAACCAACAGGTAACATAGGCAATTGTAACAATACAGTACAGAACAGTGAACTCCCTGCTCATGAGGAACAGACCAATGATGCACAGATATCAGTTCACATGAAGAAACACTGTCATGTATGTGTGTGATCATTGTGTGGTTAGATATGGCTGTTAGTATTTATTTTGTGGTTTCTATCTCATTCATCTTTCAGCAAAGCACATTGAGTTCCCATGTGTAAGTGACTCAACTTCAGTGTCTTCTTAGTTAGTAGTTCAGTTCAAGGTTGAAACCACACTTACTCACAGCCACACACACCTCTAGAAATACTGGACTGTACAGCAAACATAATATATAATAAGTATTGAAAAGAATACCTGAATCCCATGTGTTCTGTCTACTCCACAGAAACAGTCAAGCTTCCCTTACCAGATACCTACCTAAGTATAATGTAGCTTACTAACTAACTTCAATTGCATTTTCAACATTTGTTTTTAGCAGACTTATGATTGTTGACCGTTGCGGCCAAGTACAGGGAACATAATCTAGACGTAGCTTCAATAAAAGGAAGCTGAGTACGAGCCTCAGTGGCCCTGATAGCTTGGAGATAAAGATTCATTGTTTTTTAATCCACTGCCTGCTTTTATTCACAATTCAATACTTCATACTACTTTATGCTGCATGGGACACAAGTTGGCACAGGAAGACATTGTACAGTCTATCCTCGAATATACAGCTCGGGTTCAGGGACAATAAGTGCAAAGATCTTTCCTGCTGAAGATATTGGATCTTTCCCTGATGGAAGCGGCATTTTGCTGCTGACCATGTGCTTTCACCTCGTTATGGGGCGAGCAGGCGGTTGACTAATTTCTCCCATGGGTAATGAGGGAATTAAAAAAGCAGGGACTAATTGGCAATTGCATGATCTAGACGGAACGCCGGAGGCTAGCGATGTGCCCGTCGACCCACCACCCAAATCGGGTTGTGGGTCCTGCTACTATAATGACCTGTGCAGCACGAGTGCCAGAGCTGCCAGAGAGAAGATTACAGTATATACAAATTGTTACAGGACTTTGATACATTAATTGCCATAATTTAAACAGAATAATGCTTATATTTACAGTATGTCAATCATTCTGTTCCCTTTTATATAATATTTTTGTATTTCCGAATGTAACCACCCGTTTGTTTTTACATCATTATTGTAGTGCTGGTTTTGGGTTGTGAAATAATCCATCCTCCACCTGCCGGAGCCATCCGTCCATGTGATGTACTGCGTGACTTCTGAAAGCCGGAGGATTTAATCCTCACCTCACAATCTCTTCCATCGAGTCAGATCACAGGTCTTCCCCAGTGAGACGAGGACACTAGTTGGTGATGGACACAGGATCTAATACAATCAGGCTGTGGTCATGATTCCCTCCGGGACCTGCTTTATCCACTTGTTTTCCTGTGTTCGGAGTCCTTGATATATGTGCATAGCCGTGCCCTGGGGGGAGGCATTCAGAGAGGCCTCCACTCGTAAAGAGCCCAGAGGTGAAGTGGATAGCTGGATTTGTGAGGGGCATGGAATAGTTATTTCATCGTGGCCACGGGTGTTAAAGCTCTAATCTCTCCGACGTCAGAGGCAGGTATTTCTGATGAGCGGGCCGATTCCCTCATTGGAAGTCTAGATTTTCATTTAGAGCTCCTCTATTAAATAGACTGGCCACAGCCTGAAGCATCTGAAATAGCCTCTCTAAGAAAGATGATCACTGCGCCCCAGAAAGAGAAATGTGGTCCTGTTTTTCTCTGTGACTACACTGATGCTCGTGTGTTCATACTCCATCCACCTTTCCTCCAACATGTGTCTTTGAGTTCCCATTAAAAGATGGAAGCCATTACGTTTGGAGGTGAACATGACACATCGCAAATGGGAGATCACCGTGAGCCGAGTGGTGAAACTTTCCCTTTGATGACATTGAAATGTCATTCCACTCGGGGGGGTGAAGGACTGTGCTCAACACTACCAAACGCTGCCGGTATTAAATGGGTTTTCATCTCACGCATGATTCCGGCTACAAAAGGCACCGCAGAGATAAGAAATGCTCAAATCGGACTGAGAAGCCGCCGTGCCGCCTGTGTCTTTTGAGCTCGACATCTCCAGCTGATCTGATGGGATTACACCTATGGAATGGGAAAATTCCCCACCCCTTGACTTGCATCTTTCATCACATCGGATGCCATTTTGTTAAGGGAGGGGAGGGGGGATTGAGAGAGAGAGAGAGAGCGTGTGAAGCAGAGGGAGGAAAAGGAGGAGAAATAGGAGAATGATGGAGTGAGGAGGGCGTAGAGGGAGAGACAAAGCGGAGGTGGAAACTGACAATATAATGTGATTTGATTTGTGGGGTTAGAATGGATTCTCAGCGGCCATTTTCTGGGAAAACGGGGAGGGCGAGAAAGACAGAGATGGGTGGAGGAGGTGGGCGGGGAGCTAACAGTAAGGCCGTGAAGTTCATTTAGCACTGGGGCTGTGAGATGTCTTGACAGCTGCTGGTGGAGGCATTAGGCTGCTCACTTTGGTCCAATTTGACTCTCTTTTTCTCACTGTTTTCTCTATCTCTCTCTCTCTCTCTCTCTCTCTCTCTCTCTCTCTCTCTCTCTAATAGCCGTCTTTGTCAGACCTGCGGTGTCCGTCACAGCTATGAACCCAGCTATAGATTTCAGTGGCCGAGCTGAACTCGTACTAACGACAAAAACAGTATTACAATTCATTAACGGTCAAAAAATAGCTGCAGGCGATGGAACATTTTAGAGGTCATGAATTTGGAATGGAGCTCACAAAGTTTGGTGCCAAAGCGAGACACTATATCTGTCATTTGGGAAACATGACACCTGCTCTCGGAGAATGATTGACAGAAAGAAAATTTGAATAAATGTCGATGAATTTGATATATGCACCACTCTGAAAACAACACACCTGCTCTTGCAGACTAAGTGGCAGGGCAGAAAAACAATTATAATTTTCAAGGAGAGTCGGTCACTCGTTGATGGAGTAATAGCTATGTTTGTACTGTCTATTATAAGGGTGCATTAATTAACATTATGTAATGGTACATTTTTCCCATCTTCAACGTAATATATCCAGTCAAATATCATACTAAACCTCCTTTTGAATTTATGCAACTTAATCATTCCCTTACTGCAAATTATGGAATAAAACTGTGCTCTGAATCAAAGTGAATCCATTTTCAGGCTATGCTTCAACCAAATGAGTGTTTTTCACCAGCAGCTAAGAAGCAGCCATAATTACTTCTGTCAAGAACCTGAACCCTCTCGGAGAAGAGCAAAAAAACAAAACCTGCGAGAAAAATCTGTCTTTCACCGTTTCCATCGCTGTTATACTCAATTCTCAGTTCAAAAAGCATTCAGTGGTAATAAAAGCAATATTTTCGGCAATACTCAAAGCATTGGTTTAAAAATAACAATTAAATATTTTGAGTCAGTAAATATTAGGAATTGGATTAGCATGCACACGTTATGGAAATATCTGGGGAGAGCGACTGCAGAAACAGTGCGAGTTAAATGTTCTCTATACATCAAAACCTATTTGCCAGAGGCGCATCAATATCCCATTAAACCACATTAACTTGTTTTTTACATTGCTTTTATACAGCTTGCGATATGCATACAAATATATGAATGGAAACACAGCTGAAATGATCATATGTGCCTCTCTTCATTTAATGCTGCTCACGAGTCGATTGTCCTACATGTCCGTTTGTGTTCAATTAGTTTGCAAGAGCATCAAAGTTTTGTACTGACAGCCAGTGTTGTTCTACTTTGGTGTAAAAGGGTTCTAGTCTGGCAGAAGGAGAGGTTATTATGGCTCCTTTATGGATTATGAGGCCGGAGTGTGACCCTTATCTCAAGGTGAACGTCAGTAGCTGCTCTCGTCGCAGTCCATCACAACACTGTTCCCGATGACATTACAGGTGATGGCCCTGGCAGGACCTCATTGCAAACAATATCCGTCTTAACAAGTCATTTCATCCGGTAACGACACATAGAAATCGTATTTCCCGAAAACAGGTGAAAAATTCTCCAAGTAACGTGAGGTGATTTTATTTTCTCTCCATGCAGACAGTGAATGAAGCAGATCTCTCAAGCTGGCTATCGGAGACACGACACTCATTCATGAACATTTTTGACACAAGACGGTGGATCGTTCACTTTTGGAAAGACGAAACAAATGTAAAGCAAATACTGGACCAACCTGTTGAGATCTAATGTGCACATGCGCATACATATGCAATGCAGAGCATTTGATGCAGAACAGGTCTCAAACAAAGGTTGTTTTTTTCCAGTAAATGTGGGGATTGTTAGGTTTTCGCAGGGACGTGTAATTTATTCAAAGAAACACACATTAATCATGTTACACACACGGTCATCAGGTTTAATTAGGCTTGTGGAACCTAGGAGACCTTGGCGATCTGGGAAGCAACTTTCTCTAATAAGAGATCAAAATCAATGCAAGGCGTTTCAACGTGTCCTTGTTCATTATTATTTGCCAAACAGGGTTCATGCAGAGGCTCTGTACGTATATGCGGGGATGAAAAGGTTTTTATTTTAAAAAAAACACACAATGTTCAATAATTTAAATTTGATGTACCAGCACAAAGCTTACATACAAAAATTATCGATTTTCTTGCTCTCTGTATTCTGCCGCCAGGTTTCAGTTGAACATGCTGTTGCCAGTAGCAACTACTACTGGCACGGTTACAGTTTAAAGTTGTAATATTTTGGACCTCTGTATATGTAGTATAACCTAGCGTTTTTTTTTTAAATGTATCCCAATTAAGGTAGAGCTTTTGCGACCGGCAAGAGAAAATGGAGACGTTACAGTTGAAAATGTAGGAGGCGCTTCAGACAGACCATCGCCATCAAATCAAAGACTGAAAAGCTGATTTGTGGAGGCAGACACAGAATATTAATGGCGAGTGTTGCTGGGCTTTTCACGGCGTACACGGAGACTCAGACCGATCGTCCTCCTTGCTCTAATATTACGGCCGTCAGGTTGAGCGGTGACAGGTGCATCCAAACAAAGTACGAGGCCAAGCATCCTAAGGTTGATGCTCATGGTGAAAAAACTAATAGAGAGTCGCCCGAACAGAAGGTAAAAAGCAAAAACATGAACACAAACGCTCAGGGTGCTTCTTCGATTGAATACTGGGATTTAGAGTTTCACAGAACCCGCAACTCAAACGTGTTTGACCTCCTAACCAAAGGACAATGGTCCACCACACAAAGGCTACACATGTCTTTTCAATGGGATTTTCGTGATGGGATGAACTCAGCTGCGTCCACACTTGACACTTTAATGGGACGATGATTACACATTTTGTGTGGTCAAAAGAAGTGGCTATAAAACAGTGGATACACGCTTCCTTTCCAATAAATTCTGCACAGTAACAATACCCCAATATTGTTGCTGCTTACATCCTCCCTGCATAGTTTACTTGTTTTATTGAAGAACAGCCGCTGACAAAGCTACGCCAATTATGTAATAAACACATCTTCCTAAAAAAGCTTCTTCACATTGAAAGTCACACTTTATTTATTTATTCCAAAGCTTTTATTTTGAAATCAACAAAATCAGGAAATGCTGGGTTTTCATCAGCAGTGACTTAACAAGACTCAGACAGCAGGTCTCAGCAGGGCGCCAGCCCCGGTTTCCCTCCTCTCTTCCCTTGGTCTCACTTGGGAGAGGACCTCCCGTGTGGAGGGAAGATGATGGGGGGGAGGAAGATTGTGCCCACATGCTGTTGGCCACCTCGGCATGTGGTCTGGCTGATCGGAGCCCAATTGGTGTGCAAGATCTGATCTCGAAGCGTACAGACTTGACAGTTAATGCACCATGGCATGATCAGATGACAAAAGCTGCATTGAAAAGACAAATGTAGACAAAAGAAGAAGAGCAAAAGAAGAAGAGCAGTCACAACAATGGCAACACTCATGGAAGCGCGCGTTATAAATGGGGAACCACTCACTAAAAAGGCAAAAGTAAAGTATATTTGGCAGTATCTTTTTAAATAAAATACATACTATCATATAGCGACACGTCTTCTGCATGTAAGTTGATGGCGAAATATGTCGTCAAACTTATCAGGTAGCTGGTTATGGTGAAGTATCTTTGAAAGTCTTGTGCGTCTTTTTTCCTCCTCTGTTTCGTTTGTTATATGCAATAAAGGCTGCACCATTGAATGCTCAATTGTGTGTCCACTCGCCAAAAACACATCAGTTTGTGAGGGTCAGCCATGTTTTTTTCGGGGGGTGGGGGGGGGGTTTACTGCATGTAAGTATTCACAGTAGATGAGCCTCGAGATTGTATCTGCAATCCCAACAGTAGCCATTGATTAAGCACCAAAAAGGGAAGAATGCATATTTAATATCTTTTTAGTTTAACAGTATTTTTCCCAGTATATTGTCTTCGACAGCTCCACTCCCCTGAAGCATGCGACACACCATAACATCTCAGAGCGAAAGCACAACCCCAGATCAAAAGGCTTCTGTGGAGCAGGATATACCAAATGCAGTCGGATTGAGATAAGCTCTCAGGAATACAGAAAGTCATGAGCATGAACGGAAAACCACAGAGAGGCTTACTTCAGACAGGAACACAAGGTAAGACATCTCCGTGTTGAGTTTGCCGAGGACATGCTCTAAAAAAAAGGGTACAGTTATACTTGGCACTTACATGTGTCAGGTCTGGAACCTTACAAATGTGTCACCTGGGTGAGGGGACCTAGCTTACATTGGGATCGGTGTAGTCTCATAATACTTTCGCTAAAAACTGCCATGAAACTATATGACCAGTCGTCATTATCTTAAGTTTTACATGGAAACTGCAAACCTAGTCAGAATGTGAGTATTTATGTAACATATTAGCTCCTAGCTCCTGCAGAACCGACTGTTGCTGTAGTCCGACAGTACATTCATGTCCTAACCTTTATACAACAGGAGGAGGAGCGTTGTGTCATAGCCAAATTAAGTTAATTCTTGTTTTGAATGAACTGATCGAATGTGTGATCGAAAAAAATCGAATCTTGCTAAAAAAAGATTTAAAAAAAAGACATATAGCTCAAAAAAAGTGTGTCTAAATCAATAAGCAGCCCTTGGTGGTTGACATTTCCTGGGTCTACTTTATGTAAGACCCTTCAGCAGCACGTCTTGCATTTGTTACATTTCAGTATTTCAGTTTCACCCTCTACTGGACTCTATGGGCACCACTCTCCTTCAATCACAACAACCCACGACTGAAGAAAAGAAGAAGAAAAATGAAATGGACACCTTCAAAGTCCCCGCTCCAGCCGTATAAACGTTCCGCTGCCTCGGGTCATCCCTGCTGAGACATTGGCGACTGCAGATGATGACATCTCATCAGCCTCCTGGTACATCAGCTTCCCTCGGGAGTCCACCGCCAACGTCTCTCCGCCCGGACTTCAGTGGTGACCACTGTGGGGAGGCTTGTTAAGATGCCGGTCCTCTGAGTCTCGGCTCCATACCTTTTTGATGCGCAGAGCAACATCAAAAAGGTAGGAAAACATCGACGACTCCCCACTGACAGTCTCACAACTGTGACATGCTGTTACGGGAAAAATAAATGGGTTGGGGAGGTTTGACTGCCTCAGCTTCTCTCAACTGCTATAAAGTAGTGGATTGTTTGGTCGTGACATATTAATAGCTTGTTTTCTATAATGGGAGACCATTTTGGACATGGGTTGCACATTTTGCACAGAAATAAAAATGCTGCGTCAGCATAAATGCGGTCATCTTTTTTTGCAGTATTTATATTTTCACTGTTTTTTTTTTTATTATCACAATTTATTGTGGCTTTAACCAAACAACCAAGATTCACACTTTTCATTTGAACTTGACGTTCAACTCCATGTCACACAATTGTTTACAACATTGTTACATACGGACCAGACAAGCACAACAGCCTCGTCAGCACTCCAGAGACCTGACGAGGTTGTGGGTTTTTTTTAAATCGACAATGCTCAATTAAAATGTCTCATGTGGGCTGTGTGCCTTGGTGTCAGCATGATGGAACGGCGGTCCTCTTTAACCCCACGAGCAATGGTATTCCACATCAATCCTGGAAAACCCACGGTGTCTGCAGTTTTTGATTGTTGGGCAGCCAGACGTAATGCTTTATCGAGTTGCAATAGAATTCCTGATGAATCTGCACCGTAACATCTTTTAACGCCAACTCTGGATCTGGAAGCGGATTACACGGACCAACTGGTGTTCGTCCGGCCAAAATGCCGATGTTCTTGGAAGAGGGTGATGATTTCAAACCTTACACTATGGAGCCAGTTCCCTTAATGTGTCGTGATTTCCTCTTTTGTTCCTTTGACCTTTTTGAAAATTATATTTTTTGAAGTGACACTGACAAAATGAAGGGCTCGATGGCATAATTAGACCATTGTCAGTGGAACAAATAGGAAATCAGCACTCTCAACTTATCTTTCAATCAAAAGCCTCCCCAGCTCCATTTGAATCATCAGCCTAGGCAGCATTTTTATCAAACCCGATTAAGATTGGGAGGGCATGTAATATGCCCCTTAATTTGCATAAATGTTCCCCTTCAGGAGGATACAGACATGCATATACAGTAGTTACTGTCTTGCAAAAAATAAAATAATAACCACTGTATTCTGATGGAATAAATAAATCAAAATGTGTTTGAGTTCAGGTACGGGGCACCTTTGTTTCCACTGCTGTGTGGCTCTGAATTTTTGCAGCTGGCATGATTTGCTTTGAGGCTTAGCCCCATTCAACCAGCTCCACAGCTCTGTGCAGTGGGCTGTCAGTGTTGAAAAGATGGCTGGCATGACCTTTTGCATCCATCACTGGAGTCTGATGCTGCTTTCTATTCGGAAAGATAGAACAAAAAAATATTTGACCGCATTAAATAATTGTAAAGAAATAGTTGTGTCATTGGTGCTTAGTTTGTATTCGAGTAAAAATCCCAATAATAATGTTTAAGAACTCATGTTTGTTGATAGATATGAGAGAAGGTCCAGAGAAGCACATCATTAATGCATGAAGATACACACATTGACATTGACTAATCTGATGTAATTTCACTTCACATGTTACTTCCACTTCATCATAAACATTCAAACTGGCAATGTTATTTCTGTGTGTGCTCGTGAGCAATAACTATTCCATAAGCACTTCTCAATTGTAAAACGTAATAACCAATTCAAAGCTTAAATCAAATTCCACTCAATATTTCATCAGCACGGTCTGCAACCCAGAGCGCAGAGGAGAGGGCCGGATTACTGACACTCATGGTCAGCTGCGGAGCGCACGGCAGTTGATGAAATCATCATCATAGGTTGTAAAAATCCAACATACATTATTGCATTAATAGAGACTGGAGGAACAGAGCATCAATAGTTTTCAGTCCTCGTCTAATACTGTGCATGAATCACAAAGAACACAAGTTTTCATATAGTTTCTGTGTGTAAATCGCTACAGTCGGCGCAACTTCATTTACGGTTTATTCGATAGAGACAGATGCGCTATACTGTAGCCGCAAGAGACCGTCACACACCCTCCAGTAACCTCACGCAGCACCTCTTCACCACCTCCACATATGGATTATGTAAATAGGCGAAGTCTGGAAATAAAGTCAGTGACCGCTATCACAGAATCATTACACTTAAATATCCTCATTAGGAGTCCTAATCATGTTGGCCACGCTCGCCATGACAAAACTTAAACAAATAAATTGTATTGTGTACACCTATAAAAACTACCATTTCCAAACGATATCCCAGGGTGTGGGATGCCACTGATTGTTGCGACCATTTTCGAAGCAATCAGTCTGATTGCTGTAAACATGTAATGCTGCATGATAGATGCAACGCTACTGCCAGAGACTATATTAGTGGAAGAATTAGGAAGGAAGGAGTGTTAGGGGATCACCTCACCCCCAAGCACTGTGTCCCAAAACAATATTTTTCTTGGTCTTCCTCTCGGTAGTTGCCGTAAAGAACCACTGATTAGCAGGCATCAACATTCATGAGGTGCTTTGGATTGCCAATTTATGGTTAAATGTGGGTGAAGATGATGGGATATGAGACTGATCCATGTGCACACATTTTCAAATTGATTGGTATTCATAAGGTTTGCGTTATCAAAAAAAAATGTGCCGTGTATGTCTTCATTTGCACATACACAAACATTCCGTGGTTTAGTAGTTTAGGTTGCTAAGAAATAACAGTGTGTACATATTGTAGTGGAACGACAGATCATCATAAAAGTCTCAAACCAACGTAAAAGACACTCAAATGTAGAATTTTTTGTTTTTGTCTTGCCTTGAAGCAGCATGTTCGGCCTATATACAGTAATTGGTATGCAGCTGCTTAGGGGTACGACAAGGCAGAGGTATTGTTTAGTTTTTATTGACCATGGATATTTTAAATTAAACAGTTGGTTGTTAACAGGTTTTGGGGGCTCAAGGGTTTAGAGCTTTTTAATTCAAGTAAAAAGATGTATGCCAATAGCTTGCAGTCTTAGATGAATACACAAGTACACATTAGGCATGTGTACTTGCAGTGGTTTAAGGTTTCATATGAAGAAACATCCAGAACATCTTGCAAGAGGCGGTCACTGTGTGCGTACAGAACAGAGACAATTCAAGGATGGAAAAGTACGAGAAAAATACCAAGCAACAAACATTTTGCAAAGAAACACTTCAACAAATACCAATTAAACAAATCTCCTTTTTTCAATTAAGCCAGTCAGTGTGCTTACTCTATCTTCTGGTCGCCGCAGGATGGAAGGAAGTGGCTTAGGAAGGGAAGTGGAGTCTTGAATGCAGATTGAAAGCCGAACATAGGCCGCTCTGTGCCTCTGCAGCCAAAAACTCTTAACCCGAATTGTTTCTCAGAACAGTTTTAGAGGGCATTAGTCCTGCATAGACAACTCCAAGATAAAGCCTTCAGACAGCCTGGACTGCCAAGAGCTGAGAATGACAGGGAAGTTGGTGTATTCACACCGTCTCCCTCACTCGTATTATATGTTTATTAGTCTGTCTCAAAACCAGGCTTGTAAAACTGGCCAAGGCCCTCTCTGTCACACAAACCATTTTTCACTCCACATCACAGCTTTTTTATAGTGTTGCTATGCCCTCCGAAGGGGCGGTGAAAAAAATTCAAATGTGCTCTCTTTTCAGCCGCGAGGCGGCAAAGGAAATAACTGAGCACTCAGTTGTGTGAAATATGAGGTCACTGTCGCAATATACTGCAAGTCTTCAACTCAACTTTATCACATTTGTTAAAAGAATAGGTTGCAGAGACTTCTGCAAGACTAATGTAAAACAGATGCATTGTGGGAAGACCTTTACCTTTACTATCATTACAGTATTAATGCAGTAAAGATGTCTGAGGAGGACTTATCACTGCAGTGCAAATGCAATATAGATGAACGAGCTGGGACCACTATCATGGTTACCCCTATAGTATTAATGCAATATAGATGCAGGATAGAGGATGTATATCACTGTTTGCTGCCACTGAAGAGATAATTATATATAATAATTGCTTTAATCGCCTCTTGGTTTTAGCCGTGCTTTCAGCTGAGAGTTACACTGAAGCGCCTCTGAAAAGTAGGTGATAACATTGTCATCACAATTTTCATTCACATGGTTGCAAAAACTATAAAAATAAGTCCCAAGTTGAAAAAATCCCTTCATAATCAAGTTAAGAAATGATTTCTGACCCCGGTCTAATGCCCAGCAAAGAGCCTTAGAGCGTTATCATTCTCAAAATGAAAGGAAGGGGACATGATTTATCTGCTCTACATAATCCTGATCACCCACATCATTAGTTATAATAAAATGCTAATAATGTATCATATGTCTTCAAGGGAAACTCATTTGTCAAACATTCATTTGAATAAGACAAAAATCTCTGCATTTCTCTGCATTTCGCAGCGACAGAGATTACTACTTCCAACAATACGGCAATCACACATCTGGTTTAAAGGATAAAGACACCTTTCACTCTCATGTTTCTGAAAGAGTACTCTGACTCGTGTGCTCCTTAAATGGCATTTATATTGGTGGTGGTTTGAACACATAAGAGCACCATAAAGAATACTATCCAGACCACTTCCTCCTGCCTTTTGGATTCTAAGTTGAGCAAACGTGTGGTTGTGATTGATGACAGGTGTTATACATTTGTTTTATTTCTATTAAATTACTCTTATAAGGCATATTCACAGAAGAAAATGGCACAGTAACGTGGATCCGCAAATGTACAGGCTGTGTTAAATGTGATAAGAGTCAGAACTACTCGCAGGGCTAGTTGGTGACCGATGGCTGAGAGAGAGAGAGAGAGAGAGAGAGAGAGAGAGAGAGAGAGAGAGAGAGAGAGATGTCACTCTTACCTGTCTTAAAAACTTGAGAGCCCTGACTATGCCAGAAAGCAAGAACTATGCCAGAAAGGAAGAACTATGCTAGAAAGCAAGAACTAGCTAGAAAGGAAGAACTATGCCAGAAAGGAAGAACTAGCTAGAAAGTAAGAACTAGCTAGAAAGCAATAACTATGCCAGAAAGCAAGAACTATACCAGAAAGCAAGCACTAGCTAGAAAGCAAGAACTAGCTAGAAAGTAAGAACTAGCCAGAAAGCAAGAACTATGCCAGAAAGCAAGCACTAGCTAGAAAGCAAAAACTAGCTAGAAAGTAAGAAATATGCTAGAAAGTAAGAACTATGCTAGAAAGCCATATATGCCAGAAAGCCTGATATATGCCAGAAAGCAAGAACTATGCTAGAAAGCAAGAACTATGCTAGAAAGCAAGCACTAGCTAGAAAGCAAGAACTAGCTAGAAAGCAAGAACTAGCTAGAAAGTAAGAACTATGCTAGAATACCAGATATATGCCAGAAAGCAAGAACTAGCTAGAAAGCAAGAACTATGCTAGAAAGCAAGAACTAGCTAGAAAGTAAGAACTAGCTAGAAAGCAAGAACTATGCTAGAAAGCAAGAACTATGCTAGAAAGCCAGATATATGCCAGAAAGCAATAACTATGCTAGTCACAATATTCCAAACTTCTTTCCATGTTCTGAAGAGTTCACTTCCCCTGGCACCCCATTTTGTTCTCAGGATGTACTGTAGCGACCCTTGGTAAGGAAAGCTACGAGACGTTATCTTAGATTTATTATTGGACAGTACACAGGCTACTGTGGACGGAGCCTACGCCAAAACAACAGTCAACACCGTTAAACGTTCTCTCAACATGCTTCACAGGCTTCACAAACAACACATCCCACCTCCCTCACTCTGCCAATCTCAGGTACGTTCATGTGTCGCCACTGCCATTGGTCATTGGCACAAAGTTGTGTCAATGTTTACAAAGATTATATTAAATGTGAAAAACAAGCTTAGAATCATTTGCCCCCACAAGCGGATCCACGGATCGGACCTATTCCATCTAAATGATTCCATTTGAATCGCAAAATGTAAACCTGTTGAATGTGCTGCTTACATTAATAAAGCATTTTCTCTTCTGTAATCAGCACAGGGGCTGAGGGTGTGGAACAAGGTTACAGATGTACAAACTAGAGACACACGAGTACAGATAACAGCTGCTGAAATGTCCTCTGAGAATCTATGATACTTTATTAAAGATAATGTGTCGTCGCATACAGTAAAATCCCCAGTTCATGAATGAGGTGCACCTGCACTGTGCATGTGGCGTTAAAAAGACAGAAGAAATCCCAGGTGCAGCAGCGTCAGTCAGATTCCACTGTATCAGCCACTGGCTTCCCATTTTAAACCACTCATGGAAAATGAACGGCCATGATGGGATATATATTGCTGCACCCGCTGTTGTCAGGTTGGCTGGATGCACGGCCATGTTATCTATTACCTCCTATAAATTCCAATTATCTTCCTCGTCAGATAAGATCACACAAGCACATACGCCCCCATGTCAGCAGAGCAATACACAGACAGAGCAGGAGGCTACAAAAACTCAGTGATGGCAATAAAGTAATCCTGTCCTTGAATCTAATCTCGACTACCTCAACTGGAGACAAATTCCACACTAGTGTAATTAAAGCTGATTTAGCATGATTTACACGCTATGGGCGAGATGAAATAAACATGATTAGGTTAAACAAATACTGAGCTCAATATTTTTGAAGGTTCGGAAATTAATAATATATTTCGTATGATAAACACCATGGGCTCCAAGCATGGAATGCTAAACAGTTAGGTTGTTGTGCCAGCCAAGGATCTGGGGCCCCCTGCTGTTATTGATTCAGCCTCTTTGTTAAGTGCTGAAAATATGCCTCTTCCAGCACTTGTTATCCTTAGAAAAAGGGCATAATGTGATTTGAATTTGCAATATCAATGAGTTCCTCCGAGGCTGTGCCCTCCCCCCCAAACATTTTCAACTGCAACTGAGTATTTACAGTCTTCGTTTTTCCAAAAGCAAACAGCAGTAAAGTGTTGGCTGTGAATCAGTGCAGACTTCACAGCCTAGTACAAATTGTGTCAGGCACTGCACCTTTACGCCTGCACCTTTAAACAAGTAGAAAGGAAATAGAAGCAAGATGCCAACTCCAAAACTTTGAGTAGTGATGCAAAAGATGTTCTGCAATTTCTGCAATCTGCAAGATCTGGGACATGCTGTGTTTACAGTGATTTCCACCTGAGAAGAACTGGAACCTGAGAGAGAAAGAAAATAATGTCCCGCTCATTGTGAGCTGCTTATCGCAAGCACTCAGCAGTGTCATCCTCTAAAATTAGCTGGTGCTGGCTGAGCACTATCTGGTGAAGATCAAATAAACGGGAGGGAGGGGGTGGATCTGTTATGCTGCATTATTAATCTTGAGATGTGGAGGGAAAGAAAGAAAGGGAGAAAAAGAAAATGGAGGGAGTAGGCAGAATTGAATTGAGAGAGGGTGACTTGGTGTGAGGAGAGGACAAGATAACTTCCCTTTGAACTGTTTTTACAAGCGGAAGCTCCTGGATGAAAAAGAAGAAAAACATTTAGCTAAATGAGGTTGCCACTCTCACCTGGCACAGCAGCAGATTTAGGTGGGAGGAGAGTCTGCCACTAGCTCGAGGTAAAGAGAAGTTGAGGAGATGACTCTCCCCTCGAGCCTGGTGGGAAATCACCGCAGCCAGGGACACACACACCGGCGCTCTCTCTCAGACACAATCACACTCACACAGACACACCGGCAGAAACATGACCGGCTTTTTTTTCTCTTTTTTCTGCCCCAAGAGAGAATTTGGATGGCCCCAGTGCAACCAATCCGACCTCTTACTCTGGTCGCTGCCACACTGCAGCTCTATATCTATTATCAAGGTCAAAATCCAATTACATCACATGCCTCAATTCAACATAGTGTTTATTTTGTGATAAGCCAAAGCCATGAAAAGTTGATGTGTGGTTGTATTATACCTTGACTAATAGCTTGCGGTCTGAGGATCAACTTTTTCTTCTTCTTTTTTTCCTCCTCTCTCTAACAGAGTACCTGTTATATAAGGCATTTATCTCATTTGATATTTTGGTCACCCAGTAAACAGCTACTTATCCAGGGCAGCTATACAGGAAGTGGCTTCAAATGAGGCTGACTCAACAGACACCTAAAAGCATATATAACCACGCACAGCCAATTAGTGATGCATGCGTTTGTATTCACACTGAAAAAGCATTTGCTGTCTGGTTGGGGCAGAATAGACCATGTGGGCTTGGTGCAGAAGATATGCAAATGTATTTTTTGTGCAGTTTTGAAAAACACGTATAGTATCATATTCCCCATAACGGGAGAAGGTGTGATGCCTGTGAGCCAAGATGACA
The DNA here is from genome assembly GCF_910589615.1 of Taurulus bubalis. Lineage (NCBI taxonomy): Eukaryota > Metazoa > Chordata > Actinopteri > Perciformes > Cottidae > Taurulus > Taurulus bubalis. The sequence goes on along the minus strand of NC_136601.1, from coordinate 6,669,592 downwards.
TTTTTCAGTGAGCCATGTATGGAAATGTCATCAGAGAAAAACAAGGGACTCCATCAGTACCACATCCACAATTTATGAATTCATGCATCTCGGCAGGTCAGAAGAAAAAAAAATGCCAGTGTGGCACTTCATCCACCAGTGATGAAAATCCAACCGTGATCCTGCAGGGGGGTTCAGGACAGAAGAGGGTTTTCAAGATAAAGCTGCTATAAAAAATAAATGACTATTTGCAACAAACACAGTGGCTCCTGAATCATTCATGGGTCATGTAATGGAAAATTAATGAATGTGAGAGGAAACCCTTTACCCAAGCAAACTTCTATGGAACAACAGGATTAAGGGGACAAATGTCATTGAGTCTCAGGAAGGCCTCTCACCCACATGTTTATTTCTATAGCATGTTGCATGTATAGTGTATCGGTCGGCTGGATTAATGAGAGACAAGATTATCAACAGTATACAAATAAAAATGTCCGTGATCAATAGTAAGCCTACTGTATTCCTGTAAAATACTTTTATTAAGAGCACAAATGTCAATGTTTCTTGTGCAAATTACAAGCAATACTGATTGAAACTCAACGGCCGTATAGGTAAGAAAAGATTGTCAATGTGTAAAAAAACCCCAGAGGTGTTCATATTCTCAGTGGAATTAGATTGTGCTTCTCTCGTGTACGATTAATGCCAGGGTGGCTTGAACTGTCGCTCCTCAAGGTCCTGCTTTATGTTCCCTACACTGTAGATTAACGTCCACACGAGCACACACAAACAGATGTTGCTGTGGACTGGCGTCTGTTCGGAGGATGGATTAGTCTCTCAAGGTGGCAATCCTGAAGATTTCAGTCCCGGGTGATTTCATATTTCTATTTGAGTGAAAACCGTAGAATTATGCTTTGAGTTTAGCAGTCTGAAGTTTTAGGCTGCATCTGGAAATCCACACTAACATGCTATTTTCCTTCCAGAATAGTGAGCATTGTTCCATGGAGAAAAACTATAAAACAGCATGTTTTTCTCTCCCAGTAATGTCGCCACTGACACCCAGTTTGTAATACTGAGAATATATAAATACTGCAATACTTTCATCAGTGGGCCATAGACTCAATCACCACAGTTTTTACCTCTTTCGGTGATATAGTGACTTCACAGAACAGTATTGTAAGAATCAGTGTGTAGCACTGTGTGTGTAGTAGGGAGATCTACTGTAATAAAAGGAATATACTATGAATTAAGTATGTTTTCATTCTCCATGTTTCTACAGCAACGTAGAACGACAAAATCGACCAGCGTCGGAAAACACAGGGATCCCTGTTTTGGTCCACAGGGCCGGAGGACAAGGGGGCTGCCATCTGAAACTTCCAATGAACATTCATTTGAACTGCTAAAGAAAATTGTCTTCTTCCCCGCTGCCAACTCGTTTGCCCACGCAAATTCACTGCCGATCTCTCTCTCTTGCTTCACCACTCACTTCCCACTATATATATATACACACACTGGCTCTACTATTCTGCATATTGACCTACGCTACTCTTACAACTACTGGCTCGAGAGAAGTCCTTTTTTTGGCCACCATCGGTCTCCTTCACGCTTGGCACACAGGGATGTTTCAACTGGTTGCAATCTGCACCATCACCGCTTCATGATGCCAAACCCTACACACTGGCCCTTTAAACTAAAAATCTTCAAGTTCACTACTTTGAATGCAAAAAGGCGACTGCTCTGATTACAGCATTGCTGGGATATTTGTGTATTCTTTTATTGATTTTCCACATGCGTTCTCAAGTCATAGTCAATATATTTATGATTTTGTGCATTATTTGATATATTTTGTACCATCCCTTGATTTTATCCATTTCTCTTTCTTTCTAAAAGCTATTAAAATAAATTGCACTTGATATGAAAAAAGTCAAGTCGAAGATTGGTCATTAAATAGATAACTTTCTGCCTCTAACTTTCCTCACTGAAATGGTTCAGTGCGTAAACCTCAGCCATAAAGAGATTGCTTTCTTGTTCAGAAACTGAAAGGATATAATTCAGCTGACCAAAAGCCTAAATGCAAGGGATTAGATCACCATGAAGAAAACCCTAAAAAAAAAAAAAAGATGAACACCTCCCTGCCAACACAGAAAAACCTGTGATCTGTCCAAATCGCCCTCTCAGTTATCATAGAAACGCTACAGGAGGATTCAAGGTCCTTGGATGATAAAGATGTCACAGTAAGAGTAGCTCAAGTCACCAAGAGCGATGAATGTGAACTGAATTTAATGTATTATATCGGTGCTGGAACGTACAGTAAACGTATTTCAAAGCCATGTAGGACAGAGGACAGTCATTACAACACAGTCGCTCTCATTCTAGAATAGAAATACATACAAACAGAGAAATAAGAAAAAAGAAAATGTGCATTATACTACAATATATAACAATACATATGTACATTTTAAATAATGAAAAAAATATATGTATATATATATCCAGTAAACAATAATGCTGAGAAAGGGGATATATGATGGAGTGTAAGAATAATGCACAGTTGAATTATTGCACAAAATGATTGTACTGTTAAGTCAGTATTGCACAGTTGAAGATATAACCTAAATAAATGATGGGGTTGTAGCCGCTGACAGGGGTGAAATAGTTCCACGTCTATTGACACAGAGTGTGACTCTGAGGGAGGAGTTAAAAAGTTCGATGGCCACAGGCAGGAACTGACTTCCTGTCTTGCACTGAATGTATTTGTGCGCTTGACCAGCACATCATGGAGTGGGAGGGCGACCGAGATGACACGTAACTTGTGTAGCGGACGTCCACCGAGAGTTTATAAAACTGAAATGTCTATGACACAATCTCAACTAATAAACTTCTTTCAGGAGCGTCTTTCTCGATTCAAAGAGCACCAAGTGGTCAGACTCACAGTTTACGATGTGTCTGGACGTACTCAGAGCAGAAAAGACTCAACACTCAAATCGTTAAGGCCGAGTCTGCCATGTTTTATGACCCTAACTTTGAGTTTTCTCGAACGATCATCCAATTGTTAAGAAAAAACGTAAAGAAACTATTCTAGGCCTAGTCGTGGTAAGTACCTGTATGTATATATATATATATATATATATATATATATATATATATATATATATATATATTCATATATTAAAATTTGTATGTTAAAGTGACATGTGTGTTTAAGTTAAAGTGTATGTTAAGTGGCATGAGTGTTTAAATATGAAGTGTGCAGGGGAGTGAACGGTAAGAAGAAAGAAAAGAAGAGGAAAGAAAAGAATGAAAAAATATTCCGAAAATATTCCGAAAAATAGTCCTGGGGGTGAAAAAATAGTCCGAAAAGTAGTCCGAAAAATAGTCCTGGAGGTGACAGAATCAGTCAGTGGGGGACCCGGGCTCTGTTGATGAGCCCGACTGCCGACGGGAAAAAACTGTTGGTGTGGCGTGAGGTCTTGGTCCTGATGGACCTCAGCCTCCTGCCAGAGGAAAGGGATTCAAACAGTCAATGATATGAGTCACTGATCCTACCTGGTCAGACCTAATCCTTTTCATTTAGCTCTAGTTCATCGTTATTCACTGTATCATTCATCCTATTGTTCATTCATTAGTTAGTCAAATAAATAGTTAATTTATGAAAAACGTGATCATTTGATTTGAGTGCATGTGAAATAATAGGTCCCTGTACACCTTGAGAAGAACTCCATAACAACCCTGAGATTAAGATTTAATGGGTTAATGGGCTCCAAAATTGGTTGGCATCCAAAATGTAATCTTTTTGTTAAATTCTGTGAAACTAATGGTGGCTTATGATGTAGGCTGGGTGCCATCATTCTTTTATGCTAATGTGTGGGTATACAAGTCATAATTTAATTATAGTCGTTACATATCCTGATATTAATTCATGTGTATTAAGTCTGCTAGCAGCGACAACGCTACGCTTGGACAGCATCCTCCTCTCTGTCTCCGTCGCCACAGAGTCCATCACCGCCCCCACAACATCGCTGGCCTTGCGGATCACTTCGTTGAGCCTGTTGGCGTCCGCAACCCTGGACCTGCTTCCCTCAGCACACAGCAGCAGACAGGATGGCATTAGCCAACACAGACCCATAAAGCATCCTCAGATGTTGAGAGACCTCGTCCTCCTCAGTAAAGAGAGACGTCTCTGTCCTCTGTATTCTCAGCTCAGTTTATTGCAAAGCAACAGCTGCTGCATTTCTGGGGTCTATTTTATCCTTGTGATGTGCTTTTTTCCTACCCCCTGTAGTCAGGCATATATCACATGACTTACCCACGAGCTATATCTTGGAAAGTAACAACAGCAGATAAGGAAAGTTAACTGCAATTTTATTAAATGTGACTTCTGGTGTGAACGGAGTATTACTGTCACTGACCACACAGCTCAGAGCACCTCTGGTTTTGACTTGAGATGCATATATATTTATACATTATATATCAAAAAGGTGCTATATACGAGATTGGGGGCATTTCTATTGCCCATCAACGGCTCTCGACATGCCACTCACAGCCAACGTTGCTAATAGCACAGCTTAAACTAGGTCAAAAGTGTTTGACCTGAGGAGAGTAGACATCAGCGCCCATAAGCTAGCCAATGGGAGTACACAGACTCAAAGAATGCGTGGCCACAAAGCAGCGGCTGAGTGGCAGCGATGCACTCAGCGATGTTATTATCTTCATTTAAGCAAGCCCTCAAAACCCACCTCTTCAAACTCGCCTTCACCTGCTAAACCCCTGCACCCGTACCCTCCACTACACGACTAATTCCACATAGCTTCTCCAGTTTTATTTTTATTTGTACCAAAAATGTTCTATTTGTTTGTTTTGCTTGCTTTGTCTTTCCATTTTGTTGTTTTGTTCTGTCTGTCTCTGTCTCTCGTCCCCAGTGTAAAGCGTCTTTGAGTACCTAGAAAAGCGCTATATCATTTTGAATTCTTATTATTTATTACTTGACCCTACTGGCAGGGGGCCGGTTGTAAAAGAGCAGTCAACAGTCAATCAGTGGCATTACCAAGCAGACAATGAACAACGGTGTTTTAAGAAAGTGTGAATCACAGCAACCACGAGAAGTCTTTGAGCATGGAGCCGTAAATGAGCACCCAAAATAGTATGCAGTTTGGCGCAGCAGTATGCGAGATTAGCCGTGGACAGACAGAGATGCACACACAAACACACTCACTAACACATGTTCACACATACACACAGACACACTCACACTCTCCTGGTGGTGGAGATGATAAGAAAATGACAAAGACAGGGATCTGTGACTCTCAAACACACGCACTGTAACAGACACCACACATGCGCCTCCTTTCGATCTGAAGCTTTAATCCAAAAAGGGTTTTGACATCTGTGGCAGCAGGAAGAAGAAAAAAAAATGCCGTTATATCATGTGGGACTTTGTTTATATCTCATTTCAAATACAAGGTGGCATTTTCCTTTTAGCAGCAGAGGGAGAAAATCAATAGGCAGAATAATGATGCTGTTGTCTGCGCTGCTTCCACGCCTTTACATTCACTGTCATCAATTTACAACACAGCCTTTAGACCTCAACCTCAGGTTTTATTCATGTGCTCTCTCTCATATTTATTTGCAACAGCTGTGCGTGTGAGGTCGAGAGAAAATATGTGTATTATATGTATTATATATATGTATTATAATGTATTATATATATAAATAAATAAACATAGATATGCGTGGGTGTGAGTGAGAGAAAGCGAGAGATGGAAAGATAATTAGAAGAAAATTAGAGTGGAGGAGGAAGGAGGAGGAGAGAGATATAGCGAGGGATCACAGAAAGAGATAAAGAGTCGTATGGAGGGCAGATTTTCTGACAGACCTTTTTAGCACAATACACAGCTAGGAAGGCTTTGGTTCAAGAGGTTGGCGAGTGGTCCTCCTGCTGGCCCAGCCTGCATAATGATGGGAAAAGAGGAAGCGTTCTTACTCCGAGCAGAAGATAAAAGGATTTGTAAGGGTATGTAAGTACAGAAGGGGAGTCGAGAGAGCGATCAATAATTAATTTACTTTCAACAGTCAAGGGCAATTAACACGCTTTTTTGCCCATTACCCGCCTAAAAGGGCCCACACTGTGGCTCTAGCTCCTAATCTCGCTGACCATTGTCACAATCGAGGATTACACAGCCGACAAATCGATGCGCACACACACACACACACGCGCGCACTGACACAGAAAACACACACGCTCCCCTAAACACTGGAGACTTGGATTAGCAGCAGTTTTGTATGGTTACAAATGTCGAACATGCAGGATTTTGTTGCATTAACCTCCGTCCCGAAGAACAGGATGTCTGAGCGGAGTCGCCGGTTGGATGCACGCTGTTGTGCCTTTTGTTATCCATCACGAAAATGCAATTGTGAAAATTTAATGGAATATCAATATCTGATGTGGCCTGAATATTTAGAGCAGAACACAAAGAGTCACTGCGGTGTGACCACACGTATTAGAGTACAAGCAGTTTTCTTTTTTTTAGGGAGGGGCTTTTCATTTCTACTGGCAGCATTGTCGGTTGATGTGTGAGGTTTGTTCGCTTTATTTGTGTGTTCATTACTTTCAGGACAGTGACTGTGTATCCGCTTCATAAAACGATCAGTGGATGTTTGATATCGTTTTTTCTTCATTTACATCGACCACCTACGTTGCTACTCCGCCCCTCTGAAGAAAATATCGACAAATTTATGGTGCGTGTCTCCAACTACAATACGTTGCATCAATTGTGTCCTCTATTATAAAACATTAGTACTCTGAGTTCAACTCCTTGAGCTTTTGCAACCAGTGAATGATGTTTTTTTTCTCTTTTTTTTCCAGATGAGCTCTTCACTCCGCTGCGTTCATCAGTATTTCTCATATGGAATATGTTGCCAGGGTAACACCACTCACGGAGGATGAGCTGACCTCAGAGTCAAGATCAAACTCGGCATCAAAAGCATACTTCAGCGGCTCATTCTGCTTCAATATTACCCGATGGAAATGTATTGCAGATGTTGTTGTGTTTTTAAACTGGGTCAGAAAACCCAACTTGTCCAGGAAAGCAGGCTCAGAGATGGATGATACCCAAAGCTTTGGGGAGTAGATTTAACATAGACCGGATTCTGGAGCTGTGACACTGGTGATTACTGCTGAACCGGCAGGAGGGAAAGCTCATTTAACTAAGTAACTGCCAGGGGATCTTTTTCCTCCCCAAACTGAACATGTGTAATAAAACTGACGATGGGGAATGAGCTGCCTTTTATTTTTATTTTTTTGCAACATCCTCGCTATGTTTAACACATTGCACTTTGACCAGATGGGTCAGAGTGCAAAGCTCCCAGGACCAGGTAGCAGTTCACGGCCCTGCTCAAGGTCAAATCAGCATGGATGGAAACATTGCTTGGATTTGGAAGAATCTCTGTTTATTCTTCCTGTATATATATATAAAAAAAATGACCTGAGGAAGTTTGTTTTCTATTTTTCATCCGTTTTGTATTCCTTCCCTCAGAGAGCAATCAGATTATGTTACTGTTAATTATTGCCGTTAAAAAGAGGGAGCCTTCTTCTTACTGGTGGCTCTTTTACGGTGTACAAAAATCAGTGCTGTCATTACGGTTCATCATTTATATGGATATAGCCTGGACAAAAAGCAAAAGCAAGTACAACACTGACAAAAAAACATGAAGTCGATTTTGTGGACTAAATTTGGTGCGCCGCACAGAAAATAGACAAAAAGGTTTTTAACGTTTGAGATGATCACAAAGTGTTATAGTGAAATAATTCGGAAAGGATTTTGAGACCGGCTTCATAAAGAAGCTCCTTGTATGCTTTGTTCAGCCAAGATCCGTAGAGGCTCGGCCCTGGACTTCAGACGTTTTGAGAGCTGACTCGTACATTTCCCACTCTGCACTTCTCCAGGATGTGAGTTATTTTTCTTTTGTCATGCGAGTTTGTAGCATGATGCTTGTCTGCAACCTACTGGAAAAAAGTAGTTATTTTGAATCCAGAGGACGTCACTGCAAGTTGAACGTACAGAGGGAGGCATCTACGAACCACATTAAAGGAATGGAAAATAAAGCTCAAGGACATAGTTTGCCATGCCCATGCACTCATCAATCAATTTCCATTACATTAATAAAAATGTAGGTTTCTCATCATCAAATCCAAGCACAAAAACATTTTTAATTACACTTAATTGCTGCCGTTCGTTGGTCCGTGACAGCAACGTAGGCGCAGAGGCAGCTGTCAGAGTGTAAACTACATCACCATAGAAGGGCGACCATCGAGGACAATACTGTACTCTCACGCTGCAACCCAGTGAACCGCTACATAGATTAGCTTACAGTGGTCGCTCACTTCATTGAGCGATGCCGTTTTGCAAGCACAGACACACATAGTGCGTCTTAGTGGGGCGGGGCACGGGCAGCTTGCTTGCACGACTGGCAGCGTCTGGATTAAAGACATCTTTGTGTTTGTCATTTTACAGCCCGTTCACAGAGGAGGCTGCTAGATCTGTGAAGGAACATGGCTATGTTTATCCTATTTCACACATTAGGTTTACTTGTGATAAAAAATATATTTTATATATATGTATACCAGTTAATCACACACAGAGTCTGTGATTAACTGTTGATATGCTGCTGAATCACAAAAGAACAAGCAACCATCGATGAGCACATGAAGGATTTGTTGATCTCGGTGCATGATGGACGACCCCGAAGGCAGCGCCAGAAGCGGAGCCTTGTTTGGGTAGTAGAACGCCTCCTGCACACTTGAACATGGCTCCGTTTGAAGCAATTATGAGTGTAAATATGAGTCACACATCCCAGTGTTGGCTGCTTTTAGTCCTGCAGCCTTTTCGTTTCCAATGAGTCAAGAAAAGTTCAATTTATTTGCAAAGCCTTTTCTGTCAAACAAGTCTGTCACAAAGTGGTTTGCAGAACAAAGCACACGGGTACAGATTAAAAGCAGGACTAACACGCGGGGGGGTACAAGCAAAGTGCACATTAAAGGCTGGGTTAACAAATCTGTTTTAATACCAAAAATAAATTCAAAGTGACAGCAAAAAGAGAAATAAAAACTATCACAAATATTTGTTGTGCCATGTTGAGTTTTGAGATTCACATGTCACCAGGAACGCCAATAGAGTGGACTGTTTTTTAATTTATGTTATTACATGCAGCAATCCTCCATGCTATTGCTGTTCAGCCAACCAGTCGCGAATGTGAAAATATAAAAATGCAAGATCTTGACATGCACAAAAAATAACCGAATCCTCTCTCAATTAAAATCCTTAATATTAAAATAGTTATTGGAGTATTGTTAAAGTACGATTCAAAACTCTTCTTGTCGTTCTTTCAGTTCATTGGCATGCGATTCAGATTTTGTTTGGGATTTTCAGACTCAAATGTCAAAAGGTCACCAGATGTCAAATCCCAGATGTAATATTAACAACATATGGTGCTGTCGACCGACAAGTAGCAGAGTGATTATTATACAGCATGTAAAGGTATTTATGAGAGTAATTGAATAAACAAACTATAAAAGACGTAATCAAAATATTGCCCGACACTGAAAATTATTAGTAATTCATGTTCATGTAAACATATTTAAATATATGATATACAAATTGACCTCTGAAGGGTTTTGCTTGCGACACTGCTTTGTATGGGTCTCGTGACATGAAGCTCCCTCCATAATACGAAGTGTATCCCTCCCTCTAGTTTCAGACAGGGAAGATGAGGAGATCATTACTGACTCTAGGACGCGGTCAGCAGCACCGTGGATAATAGCCAACCTACTGGGCCTAGCTTAAGATTCCTCTGAGGCAGCTGCTGGTGAGGTACTGCGAACAAGAAATAGCTGAGTGACACATCTGTCACGGAGCACAGAGGGAACCAGCACCTCCCGCAGATGCAAAGAACCATCTGCAACCTCTTCTGCCGCAGCTTAGTCCAGAGGGGCGTCATGTCAGTGGGTGTATAACTCCTTCACTTGTGCATAGGAGGTGGTACAAAAACATCAGTCAAGTAGAGGGTGCACTACTTGAGTCTCCCTGTCCTCTTTTGTACGCAGTACAGGGGCTGGTGAGCAGGAGGTTGACAGTTGCCTAAGGCGATAGGGGGGAAATTGTAATGCACATCCATTTTTTTTTTCTTCTAGTGGGTGGGGATGGCGGGATAGGTATGTAAATAAATATATAAATAAGAGACACAGCTGCTATTTGCAGATATCTTCTTCCCCTAGTGTGTGCAACAGACACACTCAGTGGAAATCCCAATTTCCTCAACCAAAACGTTTATGGTGGATTGAAAGATTGGAGGCGGATGTCAAGTGTGTAGCTATACCGCCCCCCTGTGGACGGTTTGTGAAAAGAGAAAGAAAATCCCCACTGTCACAATCACACTTGAATGCACCGCTTCATGATTTATTACCTATGGCAACAAAGGTGAGCGGCAGAGATATTTAGATGGATAGATGCACAGACTGCAGTCTGGAGGAAAAAAAAAAATGATTTCCAAAGTTTACTGTGAAACAAACTGAGCAGAGAGGCCTGACCTGAACAATCCAACACCTTTGGGATGAATTCCAAACGCAGACTGTGAGCCTTGTCACCAAACATCAGGGCCCGACTTTACTTTACTGTTCTTGGGGCCATGCAGGCATAGAGTACTATAATATATTACTGAAGTACAGGTACCATTATGTGTGTAAAAAGTAGGTCATATATTGACTTATTTAAATAAAAGAAAGTACAAATGGCAAATAAAGTGCATAAACATGTCATGAGGCACATCACAGCCCTTATGTTGAAACCATTTATATATTTATTTTCTACATCAACAGCCAAAAGAGGAAAAAAAAAGGGCAACAAAAATGTTGTTAAAGCTATAAAGTCAATTATAGAATGAACAGCTGAAGAAAACATCACCAAAGCAGACGACACTCATTAGCCTAAACAATATCAACTCCACAGCGGCTGCAGCCACAATCACACATGTTAAGAGCATCACATCACATCACAATGTGCGTTCATGTATACTCTCTCGTCTGAAGGCCTTCCTGCAGTTCTTGTGCATCGATGATGTCCTTTGCAATGTGAACAACTCGCTTTCATTCCCAATGCATGATAGACACGGCCCTTCCACTGCGCCCACTCCTCAAAAGTGGTCAAACATTTGGAGCTGGATGCGGATCCTGTAGTCACCGCTGTGAGGTGGAAGGTGAAAAACAGGCCTCACACAACTCACTGAAGGTTCCCCAGTGAACGTAGAAGTCAAGGTGTGAGTCCCCCGTGTGGCATTTTAGCATTACCCAGAGCCACACTTAGCACCTGTTGGGTAATTGTGTTTGATTTGGATCACAATTAATGCCTGCTGGGTGGAGCTCAGACCAGGGATTCAACGTAGATGTTCTACCTGCGCTTCAGTGCCATCTGAGTCATAGTCTCGATCAGCTGTTTAACAGCTGTAATAATGTAGTAATTGAATAACTAGTCTTCTTATCTCGAACAACTTCTTCCTGTAAACACAATAATACTTACAACATAACAGGTTCAAATGTCATGTCACTCAGTACGTTACAATATTGTGTGTCAGAGAGGAGAAAGTTGTGCTGCTCTCCATTTACTATGTTTTACTGGCTTTTAGCCCATTTTTTGGCAGACCTTCTGCAGCCCATATAAGTGGTTTCCCTTCTCTGCATAGATCTATATAAAAATGTTAGGAGTGCTAAAATGAGCAAACGATAGTTTTAAAGCCATGTCAGTAGGCATTAGTATAAATGACCAGAAAAGCAGTAAAGGGTGAGATTCAGGTTGGATGTTGCAATGAATGATCTAAACTACATTCTGAAAATGCAAAGAGGCTAAAACTGTTTACAAAAAATCTGCAAATTTAAGCTCACAGTGCTTCATTTAAGTGTTCGACTAGCAGCAAATTGACCCCACTTATCTCTTCCAACCTCTGTGTTCACTGCACAGCCTTTTTCTCCCTTACCTTGTGTATTGCTATATTACTGACCCTCCAGTACGAACACACAGTTGGTTTAGAGACCAGCATTTACGTTGACAGTGTTGTGTTACAAACACTATAGCACATTCACACATATTACATTTTTAGTTTAAAGACAAATGCATGGGCCTTAAAACAGCTGCACAAGTGAGAACAACATGTTTTTCTTGCCTGTGCTAATCTTTTGCAACCTAAAGAGAAGGCGCACATTTATGTTGCCTCTTTCAATTACAGGTGTCAGCTGCGGTTAGCGCTTCCATCTGTCAGGATATCAGGGTCATCAAATCCACAAACCCACAGATGTCAGCTCTTAGCACTAAAAGGTGCCAATCAGTGAAAAAGGGCCAAGGAAAGGAGGGAAATACTCTTTCATAAATCAATACGTAATGGCACTGCCAATAGGTGATTCTGTTCAGTCTGCATCATCGTCTTTTTCAATGCTTTGAAGTGGCAGGCATGTGGCAAAGAAAAGACAGGCTTGTGAAATAAGAACTAGATAATGAAATAATTAGTCAGAGTAATCAGATGTGCATCTGTTTTTACAACTCCTTGATGCAGTAACTGAGATGTGTGCTTGCACGAGCGACATCATGGAGGGAAAAAAGAAAGTAAATTACCCGTTAGAAGACATTATTACATTATCAGACAGTTAATTACATTAATATATTTTATCACATTTTGTTCTTGTCGACGGACTATACAATTGACACATAATTGCTTTATGTAACACACACACACACTTTCATACAATAAATGGACAAATAATCTCACTGATGTGTACCAGGAGGGCATCTGAAAACATCTAAGGCCTGAAGGATTGGCTGTACCTGCAGAAAATTCATTTACTTGATCTTTTGTGTTTCTGCTGAACGGACGGGAATACAAATACCAGTGGAAATAAATCCACCAGGCACATTTTACTGCTCCTTAAACACCCACACTACATGTTGGACTGGTTTTATGGTTGGCCATTTGTTCACAAATCCATGAACAAATGGCCAACCATATATTTTGTTTAACAAATGGCCAATACTAATTAGTGTTTACACATACAGAACTAATTATGAAAACAAGATTAGGCATGAAGAGTGGGTTAGTGCGGGAAAACAAGCGGCATTATGTGCACATACACATGTGTTTGTATAAAGTTTATTGCTAAAGAAATTAAAGGAAATACAAAGTTTGGGCACATTGCCATGATTGAGAAGCTTCTCACATTGTTTCAACGACTTTATGCCTCTCAGTTGATCAAATACTGTAACTATTTCTTTAATTTTAAGCCTGAAACATGAGTATATATTTGCCTCTGACACATATCAGCCCTCTGAGGAGAGTGAAACCAGCAGTGAAAGCATCTTGGGAGTCGGCCTTTCAGATAATAATAGCATCTACCATTTTATTATCTTTGATGTTCTACTTCTACAAAATGTTTAACAGTGGCAAACAGCGGTTTAAATGTCCAATTATGACAAAAAGAGCTCCAACGCTTTCAACAAAGGCCGCTTGTCGTGTTTTGCCACGTGCGGTAAAACCCTTAACCTTCCACCCGCTCGCTCTTCTAATTTTCTCCTAGTTGTCTCTTGTGTGAAAATGGGCCTTGATTGATTGAGTCAATTACAGGGAGGCTTTTTTCAAAAGGAGCGGCAGAGGTTGTGTTGCTATTGCTCTCAAGTAAGCAGCCAATGGATGTCATAGATTACTTTAGGCCCTGATTAGTTCAACTGCAATTTGGATAGCCTAATAAAGGTGAAGACCAACTTAGACATTAATCACTGTAGCCATTACATACATCCCTTATACCTTAAATAGGAAGGCAGGGGCAAATAACAGTGTCAGTGTAACAGGGAGAGACAATAGGAAGAGTACAACGAACATTGTTTCAACCCGTCTCAGGAAAAACATGTAATTAATGGCAAACACGACGCCAACCTTGCATTGAGTGACTGACAGATGATGTGAGGTTTAATATATTGCTAGCAGCCAATTAGCATACGTTCAGCGCTTCCATAAAGCTGTGATGTACGGTTAAAGGTTATACGTTTCAAGTATTCAGCTTTCAATGCGATTCTTTTCTGCTTGTAATATCCTGAAGCATTTTTCTTTTCAAAAATACACATTCCACACTAATTATATCTATACGCTTCTTTTCCTCAGCTTTGTACGTATAAAGAAAATTAAATACATTTTAAATTTAGATTCACAAATTTGCATTACGGGATGTTTTAGCTTCTAAACCACCACAAAGATGGATTCTTCCAAAACATACAATTGGCATGCCACAGATTTAACAATCAAAATAATCATTTCAGAATGAAAACACCTTTTTGAGAGAATATACTTCACTGGACATGTTTTATTTACATCCCTCCCACGCACATTTACTACGGGCTTTGGCGTTACCTTCAAGACAGTCCAATACCGCCAAATAATTACATTTTTGCTTACGCCACGAACCAAACTAAATCTTACCATGTAAACTTCATCAAAGCAGTAGATGAACCAAACTCGTACCAAAAATGTAAGTAAACTTCTTAACTTAAATGTTGCACACTGTAATTTGGCTTGTGCATATACATGAAAAAGGTAATGACAACCAACAATATATGTTTCAAAAATACCCTCAATGAAGACATACTGGAATACAAAATAATTTTTTTGTTTTTTTAAATCACCGACATCTTTTATGTGCATCTAAACCCAACATTCTAGAGAATTATGACTGGAAAATAACTTAACTTCAAAATATTTCCATATGAAGAAGAATAAGCATCTTTAAAATAAATTCCCTGCTTTTTGTGACAATCTTAATTCTTCACATACCACATTTTGCACACGCTGCTTAACGAGAAACTAAGTCCTCCTATTAATTTTTCAAAATGAAAAAGAACTGCACAAAGATGTTTACACTTCCGAGTCTGCTGAAATCAAACTTCTCCATCAATGTTATGTTAACGCTGTTCATTTTGGGAAGATGGGGGTTAAATCACAAAGTATCTTTAAAAGTCCCACCAAAGCACATAAGACATACATAAATATTTTAAAGAGACTAAGCAGCATTACAGAACAAAGAACGTCAGTTTCTACCAAATTACAAAATAGTTTACTTCTTTTTTTGCCTTTAATGATAAGTACATAAAGAAAATAATTGACAGACACTAAGGGGGAGGATAAATTAGATTAATTCTCCACAAATGTGAAGCTGCATTTGAAAATGAAATCTGGGCATCAAAACGTCGTCTTCAGCCCACCACCACACAAGTTCCCAGACGATAGTGCTACAGTTGAACTGCACGTATAAGACCACGAACAAAAGCTTTGCTAAAGTGGCAACAAACCGGCGAACAGAAAGTTGTTATCTCCACCTCCAGTGCTCATCAGTGGATGAACATGTCAGTGGCATTCACAGAAAAATGACAGAAAATCTTTGCCAACAGAAAAAAGGGCCTGGTTGATGATTGGTCAGCGGCCCTCAGGCGACAAACTTGTTCTTGGTGTTGGAGCCGCTCTTTGTGGCCGTGTCTGCATGCGACTGGTATCCGATGATCACTTTTTGCGGAACGCCTAACCTCTCTTTATACACGCTCCTAAAAATAAAATTGGGAAAAAAAAAAAAAAGAGGCAAAAATAAACATTGCATTTTAGCAGATGCATAGAAAAACACATTTCAGACTCTTTAACGTGCATATCTGTCGCTAATGTTATCGCCATTACTGGGATCTGCTGCAGGAAACTAGTTTGCTAGAGGGGATCCAATAATGCCGTATCAAACATATTTTTCCATAGAGGAATTTTCTTCCACAGGTCTGACAAGCTGAAACATGATAGAGGTAGGTTTTCTGTCCAGTTGTAAAGGGATAATCTACTACTGTGCTAAAGTAAAAGAAAAAAATAACCGTACACAACCGTATATAGAAAAAGGGCTAACACAGAATTGGGCCATACAGGTGGACATTTTCTTTACAATGACTGTAGGCATCGTTGATTTTATTTTTGACATCCTAAGATTTGTCATAAACAAGTGTGGCATCTTCAGGTCACCCGATGTGTGTGATGGCGTCTTTGTTTTCAAAGTCCGTGGTCCATATCGCTATTTTGTCTCCTTTGGCTCGGACGTTGATGACTGCGCCGCACACGTCGTCACTGTGTTCGGCGAACGCTTCACCGACGAGACACAACAGCTGTAGGAAAAAAAGAGACTTTAGTTTTTCACAACGACTTTGTTATTGGGGAGCAGTTAGACACTGATGGGCCTTTTCAAAGCAGCCATTTTGACTTGTCACGGTAAGAGAAGCGCAGGTGTTACTAACAACATTAACAATGGCTCCGCTCTATTCGAGTGTCCACGGTTTGACAGGGAGCCAGCATGCACAATACAAAGACCCTGAAACCAGAGCAGCAAAATGGAATTCATTATATTGTTTACATCTGTGATTTTTCTGCTGTGATGTGACAAAATGTCTACCCTGAAAAAGGCCGAAAGATACAACTAAAAGTATAGCTTTCTACTAGTTAAAAGGAACCAATAATCGACATGACTGAACATACCGTCTCCAACCAGAACCGATCCAGGTCTGCTCGACGCTGCTGCTTCGACAGAGTTATCAGCCAGCGGCCACCTCGTCGATTCTGTCCGTCCTCCCACATGGGTTCGATCCCATCCTTCGTCCCACATAAAAGGTCAAAGCTCTCAACACTATAAATATCCCAATGTTTCTTTAATGAACAGTGGCTTTAATCTATCCCGTTTCCCTTTAGATCAGGATCGAAGCAAACTGTATACATCCCATCGCCACTAATTAGACAGTTAAGGGTCATTGTTGTTCCTCTCGGCGTCATTTACTAAACGGTCATTTCATGAGTGCAGCCTATTATTGTCTGCTTGGAGAAATGATTTCCAAAAGAAAAACAAATGTGTATTAATAAAAAACTGTTAATTATGCACACAAAAATGCAACTGTCAATTATGTGTGAAGACCAAAAGAAGCACAAGTTGAATTTATTCACCAACAGCATTGGTTCATTTGGGTGTGAGCCATATGTCACCATATTGTAGTACAAGAAGCCACCTTTCAATCCTCCGTCTGATAGTATTTATGACAGATGAGATCCGGCTTCAGTCTTGATCGACACTAATAACTCTTTCCTCATGAGCTCTTTTGTGGTCATCGGAGAAGATGAAGTGCAGTGAAGTGCAGCCTGACTTGCTGCTATTAACTGGAATAAACTGTGTTTTGATGCCCAATGGGTGCATGCATCACTCGTGATGGAGGGTCAAAGTCAGCAAAACTAATAAATGAATCAGTCATCAGGCCATGTGACTTCACGTTTGATACGCTTGGTTCCTTTGTATTAGATAGCATGTGCTCCGAGTGGACCACAAGTACAATGCACCAAAAGAACATTGTGTTTTCATTTTTGCTCTGAACTAGAGATGCACCGATTGACATTTTCTTGACCGATTAATATAAAATATCCGATATCAAAAGCTAGGTTTTACCACCACCATCCCCAAAAACAATCTATAGTGGTGATTTGCCACAATTCAAATGAAAGATTGAAATTCTACTTTAATATTTCTTTTGATTTAAAAAACATATTGGCATTGGTACTAATGATATATTATAAGCTGCTCAGAGCTGGAGTTAAAATAAAACGGGTCATAATCTCTATTTTATATCGGTATTGAAAACATGTCCTTCAAACAACTGTACTTGTTCAAGTTTCTCTCAAGATAACGTTTCAAAACATCATGATGACGTTATAATAATTTACCTTCACCCAATACTCCGAGTAGAGCTTGAACGCATCACAATGCCAGTCAATGTAACCTCTGTTACAGTGAGCTGCGTTATTAGCAGGACTCTGCAGTCACTGATTACTCAGAGTGGCGTGCATGGGAATGAATAACAAAATAATAAGTGTCTGATTAAGTTAGTTGGTCCAAATGTTTTGAGGTTATTCCTCAAGGCCTTATTTTGGACAAATTACAAGCTTGATGTCTTCTTTGACCATGCAGAAGAACTTCCACAACAACGACATGTGCAGATGTAAAGCGGCCGGTTTCGATCAGCTGCCGATCATTCGGTGCATCTCTACTCCTGAACTACAGAATGAAACATTTATATCTATTAACAGTGGAAGCGAAGACGATGAACCGTTTTAAATGGATAGAATGTAAAATATAAAAAAGATGGCAAAAAAAGCTTGCCTACCTTAAACAGTGAATAGTCGCAGCCAGACATCAAGTTACTTGATAGCTGAATGTGATTGTATAATCTGGAAAGGAGGACATTTTATGTTCAACAACTTTCAACAGAAAACATCTTTTGGCAGCCTGGCTGAACAACATGGTGGAATATGAATTGTAATGTCAACAACTGATCACTCGATCACCTGGATCCTGTTGAAGTTTGCATCCATGTCTTTCCAAAATGTCATCACTTCATCACTGTATCCCATAAAATATTGGGTTGAATTGTAATATGAATGTGCGAGTTATGGCCAAAAAATACATTGTGATTTTTGAGCTCCAAAATCTTAATCATGTCATCCATTCAAAGTCCAAGTGGACGTTTGTGCCAAATCTGAATAAATTCCCTCAAGGCGTTCATGAGATATCGCGTTAAAGAGAAAAATATCACATTGTGATTCCATCCAGAATGTGATGCCCTCGCATTCAAATTAAATTTTCCCCCTGAACCATATTTTTCCCAAAATGGTAAAACCAATTTCATTATGAAGAGCTCCGACAGCTTTAGTGCAGTCACCCTTATGGCAATATTTTACTTACGCCCAGAAGTCTTCCACAGTGTCAAACTTTGAGATTAGGCGGAGGTTGGCTTGCCATGTTTTGCTCTTGTCGTTCTTGAAAAACCAAAGAGCCCACCTGCAAATCAAAGAAGCGTTAGTACAAACAAGCTGACTGCTTTTCCCTCAATAGTCGAGTTGCTCATTGGCGACTTGTTCCACTGGAGGAAATTCACAAATTTCCTGATTAAACTATTCATTCAATATGAGATATACTTGCTGGAGTCAGTTGTGAACAAAGGAAAAGAGGTGTGTTCTTACTTGTTTTGTAGTGGATGCTTGATGTCCGATTCAAGACTCAAAACCTTTTGAATGATTGTTTCACAGTGTTCCTTTTCAGGATTAGCAGGAACTGAAGTTGACATCTAGAAAACAAAGTACAAAGATACAGAAGAAAATGTAAACGCTGTTTGTGAGTATTTAACTTGTCTGTAGTTTTAAAGTCCTATATTGGTACTTTAATAAAACAATGAAGTATTGTTATGGTCATAGCTGTGATACTTTGAGGGTGTACAAGGGATGTGTGTGAGAGTGGTTTGCAGACTGAGGGTATCTTTATTTATAGAGGACGAGTAGGGGAATGAGGAAGGAGAAGGTAGCAGACAGGGAGGAAGAACATACAGGACACAGCACCCTGTGACAGTAATGCAATCTTTTTTTGTTGCTTTTCCCCCCCCTTTTTTATAGCTCATCGGTTTTACCTCTTGTACGTCTGCACTGCTTCTGTTTATTTTCATTTGGCACTTCAGATAAAATTCTTCTTTAGATTAAAAAAAAGAGAAGTATGTTTTAACCCTTGTCCATGAGACGAATATTAAAATGTTTGCCTCATGCCGGGAGTTGTATTGATGGTGTTGTCCTCTAATGAAACTTCTAATTAAAAAGTATACCCACCAAATATAATAGGGACACCAAATACCATCCAACCACCAGCCATGCTCAGTCCTAGGTTCACATTATCCGGGTACTATAACCTAACGTCAACTCTTGACTTTAACTTTTTTGAGTGGAAGACGTCTTCACACAATTTCGCACTTCTTGCAGGTTCACAGTTTAAAGTTGTATAACAGACGTTTCAG
Source organism: Taurulus bubalis (assembly GCF_910589615.1). NCBI lineage: Eukaryota > Metazoa > Chordata > Actinopteri > Perciformes > Cottidae > Taurulus > Taurulus bubalis. The sequence continues at coordinate 6,649,694 of NC_136601.1, read as the reverse complement.
TAATCTGCCCAACCCCCAATTTCCAGCTTTAATTGTGCAAAACGAAATTCTTAGTCGCGTGATATTTTGCTCAAGTGGCTGGTTGTCGGAGTTCCCGTCAAACCGTCGGCCGTGTGCCGTTAACGTTCGCAGCGCGTGCGTCCTCCTCATTCATTCATTCATTCATCCGAGCTCGTGCCAGCGTACCGACCGTGTTAACCACCCCGGTCGACACGGTGTTTTAACCGGACGCGTTAACGTTAAAGCAACCCGCTGTCGCGTCGTTAACGTTAACGTCGGGAATCAAGGAATTGGAGTAATTTAGTCTAGAGTGCTGCTAGTTTAGTGTTGTTTGGCTCGCGAGTTGTGTTAGCGTTACCTGTCAAAGGTAACCGGAAGTTTCAAGAACTAACGTTACCGCGTGACAGTCTCAGCCCCCTCGTTTTGTCGTCGTGGTTTTAACAGTGCACAGAAAGCACAGCTTCTTAAATTGAAGCCCGAACTGAGTGAATTAACCTGAGCTATAAGTGTGTGGCTCACTCACCACCAGAGCGGTCGCCATCTTCTGGAAGTCCCATTCAGATTTTTTGCCGTGTGTTAAAATACCTGATTGGACCATCTGGTACTCGGCATGACGCATGCGCAAGAAGAAGGAACACAAGTACATGTTTATCAATGCTGTGGGACACAATTATTGACTATTGATAATTATTGATAATATGCATGGGTAGATTATAAACAATCAGTTAGTAGAACATGTATTAACATTGAAGTTATAAGGTTATATCCAATACATACAATATTGTTTTGTGAAAATGTGTGCAATATATGTACTTCAAGCAATATTATAGTTAAGTGTAGCATAATGATGATGCAGAATTCTGAACTTTCTTTTGTGGCATAAAAAAGAATAAAACGGAGTGAGATTTTCATGATGTGGTTCTCATCCCACCAGAAATGTGGTCTTTTACCTGAATCATCCCGGGTTGTTTAGCCACATTGCTGATGGTTGCTGAATGTCAATGAGCTGCTTGTTGTCTGAGTGACCCAGAGAAAAGTCTGAAAGATCTGCTCAGTAGACATAAACATCCCCTCAAACAGCAAAAGTCTCTTCTATATGGTAAAAAATCCTCGGCACAAAAATTGCATAATGAAAAGTCATATACTTTGGCAAAAAGTATTCATATTTGTGTAACTGCTTGTCTCGAATAGCACATTATACTATGTTATGTACGCTGGAGGTCAGCTAGTAGTGCAGGCAGCCGAAAGAATTGTTTGTAAATGAGAGCTGGATGATTACTGTGCTGCATTTTGGGGTTATATTGCGAAAAACATAAAAATGAACCCAAGAGTCATTGGAAGTCTGTATACCACCCCTGCTGAAGTATGTTATAGGCTTAGTATATTGTGCCCATAAAAAGTATAGACATATATTCAACAATGTGCAGGCTTAGTGGACATGTTCACTGATAAACCACCTGTTGGTGATAAACAGTCATGAGGTAAACACATGAACAGAAGGCAACCCTGATTGTGTGATTACAACAAGCTTTTACTCAGGATGAAGCTTGAGATCCCATCAGGCCATGGTATGCCTTCTCAGACTGTGATAACTCAAAGTACAATATATTCCTTATTTAAGGGATTTATTCTAAATAATTTAACTGGAATATGTGGTATTCTTTTAGATTGCATTTTGTAAAACATATTCAGAAAAGTTCATCAAAAATCAAAGATCATATTGTGTATATTGTAATGTGATTTTTGGTGTCTGGCAAGTGTTTTTTGGCTAAACTGTGTTGCATATAATAAGTATAAGTCATGAATGGGTTATGTACACTGCAACTGTTGCTGCGTTCATGCTATCAACCCTTGGAGTGAGTAAAGTAGGCTGAAAGAGACTCATTGTTGGACGTTCTTCCTGAGAGCAGCAGCCACATGCCTTTATGTATTAATGTTATTAAGTTCTCTTATAAAACATCACAGTCAGCTAATGAACCACAAAAGAAAAAGCAGAAAATAAATTCAAATTTCAAAAGATTTTAATGACACTTTTTTGTTTCAAACATGCATTGTGTTGTTAATAAAACATGATGTTCTAATATTGAAAGTGATCATCAAAACAAGTGCAGAGAAATATATCAAGTGCTTCAATTATGGAAGGACATTGTTAAAAGGCCGGATGTGAAGATCAAGGTTTTAGACTCTTCAGAAGGTCAGCACTGTGCGGATACTGCAATGAAACAAAAACAACATCATTTACAAACAAAGAAAACAAGATAAGTATTCACTGACAGCGTAAATTAACTGTTCTCACCTCTTTCCAGCATGCATGAGGTCAAATCCCTCATTGATCTTGTCAAAGGGCAGGGTGTGGCTCACAAACTCGTCCACCTTCAGCTTCTTGTTCATGTAGTCCTCCACCAGTTTAGGAACGCTCTCCACACTCTTCCACCCTGGGGGTGAATATCAAAACCGGTTAAATTACTCACATTTTCATATAGATGTAACTGAACTCACTTTTTGCCAAAAGGCCTTGGGCAAGGCACTTATTCCCCAACTAAAAATGATACAAACAGCTGCTTAAACTTAACGTTTTAAAAAAAATACCAGAAATGCTAACATAAATTATTTTACATGTTGACGGTTTAATAACCATACATGATTTTGCAGCTGTTCCATGACCACCTCAAGGCTAATTAAACCACTACAAATAAAAACATTTTCATAAAAAAAAAGCAATTTGCTATCTTTCAGTCCAATTATCGAGTAAATTAAGCTTTAGCTTAAACTCTGCTTAGAAACTTTCCACAAACATTTGCCGAATAAAGTGGACGCCGAAGAACGCCTTATTACCCAGAGTTGGAATTTGCAACAGAAAGCTGGAACTGCAGCCAGACCACATTACGCCCATTATAACGAGTCATTATCTAACGCAGTCAGTCACCTCCGAAGGCTGTGCCCTTCCACACTCGGCCTGTCACCAGCTGGAAAGGTCTGGTGGAGATCTCCTGTCCAGCTCCGGCTACGCCGATGATGATACTTTCGCCCCATCCTTTATGGCAAGCCTCCAGAGCAGCTCTCTGAAATAATGAACATGGTGATTTCCCTAATTTCTATGAATTGCAGAGTTACGGAAACTGTTTTATATGCTGCACGCTATGAATATCTGCACTGTGAATGTCCACCTGACAACAGAGGTGACAGGTTTAAAAAGTGGATTAATAAAACGTGTTTTTATATCTGTATGTATAAAGTGTCTCACCATGATTTGCACATTTCCAATGCACTCAAAAGAATAGTCCACGCCCCCGTCAGTCATCTCCACCAGAACCTCCTGGATGGGCTTGCTGTGGTCCTTTGGGTTCACAAACTCCGTGGCTCCAAACTCCTTTGCATTCTCAAACTTTTCGGCGTTGATGTCCACACCAATGATCCTGGTTGCCCCAGCAACCTTGCAGCCCATAATAACAGCCAAGCCGACAGCTCCGAGGCCAAATACAGCGCATGTGGAGCCAGGCTCAACCTGAGTGTGCATGAGCAAGAATAGCAATGTGAGAATCCAAGTGCTGCTGAATAATTTTGCATATCACAAATGTTCTGTATGAGGAAACTTCAAAAGTTGTTTCAGGCGGTGTAGTCTTGTCAAATTTAATTATACAGATATATCAGAGATGCATTTTATGTTGCACGACATTGGAATGTCTCCCTTTTTATCGGATGCAAGTATCATATATGTAAAGATAAGATACCAGTAAATGTTTTTGTTTAAATTCTAATTAACTGTGAATCTTTTTTTTTTTTTATGACATTTTAGGGGTGAAAATAATGTCACCGGGAAAAGAAGCAGACACCCGTGGCAACAATTGGCTTTTCACATCAGATCTGCATGATTAATAAGGGTGACCCATTTCAGAGTGAAGCTGACAAACAATGACAAAATATTCATCTCTTTTTCGTTGTATCCTTTGGGCGACATTTTGCGACAAACTTATTCTACTTAACACGCTTTGTAAAAACAAATATATTTCTATTTCAAGAGTGAGACAATTAACACAGCTTTTTTTGACTGCATTGCAAAAACAAAAAAAAAGCCAATCACCAAAAGCAAAAAAAAGAAAGTGTTAAATAGGTTGCTGACAATGTCTGGCCGATCTACAGCTCCTGGTTTTAAAATCTGGCACAGTTGAATTTGTAATTGCACAGCTCTGGTCTGCAGCCTGTGACACCCACCTTGGCAGTGTTCAGAGCAGCACCGTAGCCGGTAGAGATGCCACATCCAAGCAGGCACACTTTATCCAGTGGAGCCTTCTCGTTCACCTTGGCCACAGAGATGTCGGCCACCACGGTGTATTCTGAGAAGGTGCTGGTCCCCATGAAGTGAAACACTTGCTTTCCCTTGCAAGTGAAGCGTGAGGTGTTGTCAGGGAGCAGGCCCCGGCCCTGGGTTACTCTGCGGGGTGAATAAGATTTCATTTTTGATGTATGCATGATGAAACCCAATGGCTCTGTACTTCAATGCAGGGGCAGGTGGAGGCTCAAACTAATGATGACGGAGCTTTGATTTGGTTGCCCTGGGGTGGGGCACCTGGGGCTGCGAGTTCAACTATTGAGGTTGAAAGTTCTGCCACAAAGAAATGTATACATATATTTATAGTTTTTTTTCCACATTCAGTTTCATCTTTACAGCCAGACAGTCGTTACCAGCGCAAGGTAGCATCAAGAAGTCTGACAGCGTTACCTTATTTTCTGGCAAAGGTTGGTCTTGGGATTCTTGCAGAATTTGCATTCACCACACTGTGGCACATACAACGGGACGACGGTATCACCTTGGTCAAAGAGAATAGTGACTAGTTAGAAACCATACCAGAAAGAACAAATAAAAGAAACAACCAATTTAAATATCATGTTTGGCAGCTGCATACCTGGTTTGAATTTGGTCACGCCCTCACCAACGCTCTCAACGGTTCCAGCGCCCTCGTGACCCAAGATGACGGGGAAAAGTCCCTCGGGGTCACTGCCACTCAGGGTGTAGGCATCAGTGTGACACACCCCCGTGGCGAAGAGCTGAGAGGAAGGGTGTCATTTAAAAGATGTCAGACCAGAAATAAGCATAATTTTAATTACCGTACGTCCCTGCAAAGTCAATCTTCAAATATCAAATTTAGGTGGGGCCATGTGTGATTCTTCCACAGCCGTTTTCCTGCCTCTTATAATTGTGTGGGAAAAAAAGAAAGCTGGACACAATCTCAATAGCATTCATTCCAGGCATGCAATGGCTTGGTTTACCTTGATGCGAACTTCATGGGCTTTGGGTGGAGCTACCTCCACCTCCTCAATGGAAAGAGGCTTCCCAGCTTCCCATGCAACAGCTGCCTTGCACTTAATGACCTGAATGCAAAAAAAAAAACAGTACGTTGTTTTTAGGTTTAAATAAACAATGCTTCAAAAATCATTGACAAACTGCAGCCGTGGGTTGACTGAGGCTTTACAGTGTGTGTGTGTGTGTGTGTGTGTGTGTGTGTGTGTGTGAGAAAGAGAGAGAAAGACAGGTTCAGCTGCACAATGCACTTTGCCTCTGAACCATAACCAGGCTTATGCAAAGCCGACCCAGTGGTCCAGTAGGTCACTAGTGGAGTAACGTGCTGCTTTAGCGCCATTAACCCAATAGAGCATTTTCCGTTAATTCAGATTTTTGCTATGCTTTAAGAGTGAGAGGTGGCCACGATTTTTGTGCCACGTAAAATAGTTTTCATGGTTTCTTAACTCGTCAGATTCGAACATAGCTCTCGAACAGGCATTGCAGCAACTTGCAGCACAGCAATTGCGACTGGTTAAGTAAAGAAGAGTGATTATTTGTACTTGTTCATTCGCCGCGCGCTGGTTGAGAGAACGTTGCTTTTGTAATGATGCTTCATACACAATCTTAACGACACACACATAGAGAAACAATGTATTTAAAATGTGCATTGTGCATTTAGTGGGAAATGTACTTACTTTTCCAGCTGTCTCCATGTTTCTTTATTCAACGCGAGAGGGCGGGGCGCAGCGCTACCGTAAAGAGTAAACGTCCGGACCAATGACAAACGAGGACGTGCGGCGTAGGCACCACGCATGCGCGGAGCAGAGAGCAAGTTTCACAAACAGTTTGGAAATATGACATGTTCTGTCTTTCTTTCAGAGCATAGTAACCAACGCGTAGAAGTGAACGGTCCTTCTTGGCTTGCCTGTAAATATTTTTACAAAATAAAATATAAAAAACACTAATCTAAAATGAATACAAAACTTTGAATATATATATTGCATTTACTAAGACACCCTATAACCTAGTTAACAAAACAATCCTAAAATGTCAACTCCCTCAAATAAATGTATTAAATCTATGGACATGCAAATACTTTATCTCAGAAGTTATACTAGGCCTAATATGGCCTATACTTCTTTGAAAAGTATACATACACGCACGGCTTTGCATGTTGAATTATGATTGACTTGTCTGTGAAATCTTTATCGGTGTGCTATTGTTTACAGCAGTGGTTCTCAAATGGGGTACTAGGTTTAAAATTAGTATAAATTGAAAAATCCTTTAATAGTTATTTAATAAATATAAGTGTAAGTTCTTAAACTGAATTGTATATATATTCTATATTAAATCAGACACTAATGGCACAGCACTATGTATCACATTGTTTTTTTTCCAACCCAAAATGCTTTGCGCTGTTTAGGGGTACTTTTACAGAATAGACTAACTTCAAATGAATAAACACAGAACACAGTTGAGTGGATGGGGAGTTTAAAATATTCTCCCTATTCCCCACCCTAGGATGCCACTTGGCGGTCTATTACCAAGAACTAAGAATTTAAAACAAAGACACAGTTACAAAGCACCTTTTAATCAAGGCCTTTAACACAAAATGTAACAACATTTTGCTGAGGACTTTACAAACAAGGGGTATTAAAATGTTTACAAGTAACCAGAGACTACGATTTCCCACATAGGAGGAAATTAATACATGGAAGTTTTCTGAATGTATCTCTTGAAATCTTGGTCAAAGTACAAACATGTGTCAAGGCCAAACATTTGAATAAAATCAGGATATTGATACGCCTGTTGACAAAGGGACCCAATGACTTCCCATTAGGCTGAAAGGTCCTCTTTATGTTACACACAAGCATATGTATGAACCTTTTAAATAAGAATAATCCATCACATATTCAAAACGGGTACAAAAATAAAAACGGAGGGAAAATCCATTCAAGTTCTTCAATGAGAGGCAATGTCTATATTCTGAGTCCAACAGGCCAGGCACCGTCACAGAGCGCAGTCGTTCTGCTTGTGTAGCACACGATGAGGATGAGACCGTCACAGACCATAACTATCACATTATCTGGCGCCTACAAGTAAAGAGAGAAAAAAGTAAGTTACCTTTAAAATCAGGACAACACGTATATTTGAAGAACATTGAAAAAGGACAAACCTCTGAATCCACGTCCTCCTCCATCTCCTCTTCCTCTGAAGCCTCCTCCACCTCGTCCACCGCCAAATCCTCCACCCCGGCTGCCGCCTCTAAATCCGCCACCTCGTCCACCCCGACCACCTCCAAATCCTCCACCGCCTCGGAAACCGCCTGAAACAAAAAAAGATAAGCAAGGCAGAATTAATCAAACCACTCTTACAAGGGGTACTCTAAAACGGGCCCAATGGAACCACAGTATCAATTCACAATAACTGACTGAAGATAAGATTTAGCATAAGTGACCAAGATGGAGGGGGGAAAACGTCATCAGCTACACATTTGTCAACAATAGGAGTAATGAGAAAAGGTCCCTCACCTCCGCGGCCACCACCTCTTCCCCCTCGGCCTCCTCTTGGTGGACCCTTCTCTCCTGGCGGCCTAGGGAGGAATCTCTGCAGCGGGAGGAGCTTCATTGGATCTATATAAAACTAAGAGACGTTGCAAATCACATGGACTGTAATACACAGGGACACAGATGCTTTAAAGTATGAAAACGCACTTCTTTAAAATATACCCAAAAAAAGAAAACGTTTTATACCTTCTGCATTTTCTTGAATGAAGACGCCTTCATGTTATCAGAAAGTTTGACTGAAAAATACTGCAAGGACGGGTTAAGGAATTAACAGGACTTTGAACTGCACCAGCGACATTCATGCCACAGAGGTTGACATTTACTTTGTACACCACATGTTGTTCCAGAGACCGAAATAATGACAACAGAAAGGATACAAATTCCCGGAGCTGGCCGAATATCTCGTCCACCTTCCCGATCTGCTCCTTGTTTTCCAAGTACACAGGGGCGTTGAAGTAAGGGACTTTGTTTTCCTCCGTCGTACACTTGCACACAATGTCATCTTCACACGGATGCACAAACTCTCCCAGTCCTGAGTGGAAACAACAGAGGACGGTTAGTTGGGTATAATGTGTTCTTGCAACTCGGCACATAACGCACAATTCATGCCGTTGGAACAGTAAAACAGATGCAATTAGCAAAAATAAGAAATGTCAACAAAACATGAAAGGAATTGGCCCCAAAAAGTATCTTTAGTCAAGTTTAAAACCCTGCCAGCATAAACACTTGTGGCTACTTGTTTGCAAATTGATGTCATTACCGATTTAAAAATTATGTTCAGAAAACCCAAAAGGTGGAATGACTGCAGAGGGAGCCATTTTTAGGCCCTACCATATTGATCAGCACCAACATTTGATAAATCAAGAGTGTTCAGAAATACTTGTGTACTAGTCATGATTACTACTTAGTACTTTTCTTCTTGTGACAACACTCATCACATGGGACGTTATTTAAAGTCTGGCATGGCTCGGTGTGCAGTGGTGCGGGTTGATCGTGGAGCTGGGCCCCAACACATGGACATGTCCAAACAGCATCAGCAGCGCTGGTTTTACGATCTTACCGACGACATATTCTGGAGGACCGTAGTCTTGTTGTCTGAAACCACCTCTGCCGCCTCCAAATCCACCTCGGCCTCCACCTCCTCGGAATCCTCCACCTCCTCCTCTGCCTCCGCCATAACCACCTCCTCCACCTCCTCTAAAACCTCCACCACCTCCCCTGCCTCCTCGTCCACCTCCCCCTCTGAAAGACATACTTCTGCGGAAACCTGTGCGAGAAATAGAAACGAGAAATAAAAAACAAAGCAAAGACTACATTTAAAACAAACAAACACGTGCACTCGTGGTTGTTTTAACGGAGCAATGGGCGACACTTAGCTTAGCTAACAGCACCGCAAAAGTTCCAGCTAACACGCTAGATTAATTTAATCGTTTAAACTATACAATTCAGCCGCAGGAACAGTAAAACAGATCTATAACTTCAAAGTCTATAACTTCATGTACACACAACTAAAGTAGATTACTCACAAAGTCGATCGGCTAGCTGCAGCTATTTCCGAGGACGGACTTCCATGCGATGACAACACGTGTGATCAAGAGCTGCCGTAAAGGCGTTCACCAGTATCGGGAAGTGTCGTAAAGTCACGCCTCTACCGCCTCTCGCTTCATATTTAAAGGAACAGACGCTCAGCCGGTCGCCTCTTACAGACGGAGACGAGAGACTACGTCAGTATGATTTTCCAGACCCCCAGTGTTGATATAATAAGTCACGATGTTATTTTTGTGAGACACGGTAATGTATGCATACACTTTCCAATAAGTTAATTGTGTGTGTTCAATTGCAGGGAAATTAAATAGTACACATCACTCAATGATGTCAACAAGCGGTCAGGTAAGGAAATAAACTGCCTCTGCAATATTTATATATATTTTTTTTATCGGTAAAATAAACTACAGTTGTTGTTGTTGTTGTTGTTTGGGATATTGTGTATTCTGACAACTAGTATGATGTTCAACCCATTGTGTGCCTCTGATACGTGGCCCAAACAGGGACATTTGCTTATCATCATAAAAACAGTGGCCACGCCCACCAAGGCTTTCCCCCGTCAAGTATCTTCTCATTTAAAACAGGCTTTAATAAAACACAGTATCACCTACAACGTGCCCACAAACAAGCAACACATATGATGGCTTTATATTCTCCCTCAGGTGATCAAATGCAAGGCAGCTGTTGCATGGGAGCCGAGGAAGCCTCTGTTCATTGAGGATGTGGAAGTGGCCCCACCAAAGGCCCATGAAGTCCGAATCAAGGTCAGCTGATTGTCCCAAAGATCCTCTGGAATGCAAGAAAATATGAGTATATTATTGGCTGTAAACGTGATCACGCACGCAAACATTCCAATGGCTACAGTCATTTAATTTTCAGTGGCAATCACTTGAAGTTGATGATGTTAAACTGTAACCGAATGAAAAGAACTAAGTTGTACCAACATTCAAGATTATTATTCATATTACTCACACGGATGTTACTTCCAGACAGTTTTTACTTTGATCACACGGGCGACAAAGGCTGACAGGAAATAGGGTAATTTGTCTTGCTTCCTCTCTTTTTTTTGGTCGCTGAACAAATGCACTGTCTACCTGTTTGTACAGCTTGTTGCCACCGGTGTGTGCCACACAGACTGGGAATACCTGTATCGGGCCGGGAAAGGCATGAGGTTCAGACCATTCCCGTTAGTTCTCGGCCATGAAGCAGTAGGGATAGTGGAGAGCGTCGGCCCCGAAGTCACCAAATTCTCACCGGGTGAATTGTACAGCTCACGACAAAGCAGCTGACATCGCATGACATGTAACTCTGACTCAAGTAGTTTGTCTGCTCGTTGTTTTCACAGGTGACAAAGTCATTCCTCTTTTCCTGCCACAGTGAGGGGAATGCGAGCGATGTCTGAGCCCGAAAACAAATCAGTGCAGGAAGAACTGGTGATCATTACTCTGTTCACACACGCAAATCTCTACTGCTTTCATGTTTGTTTCACTACTCAGTGTTTTCCAATTCCATTCCAATCTGTGGCTTTCAGGGCGAATACACATGTGGGTGTAATGGCTGATAGCACAAGCAGGATCTCTTACAAGGGCCAGCAGGTGTACCAGTGCCTCGGCATCGGTTCTTTCTCCCAGTACACTGTGGTTTCCGATATCTCACTTGCGAAAATAAGAAGCGATGCACCGCTCGACAAAGTGTGTCTCCTCGGCTGCGGTTAATGCATGCAGGGTAAGAGGATGAAGATCTGCCAGATACTTGCTACTCATCTTGCTAAAATCATACGTGAATTCTCACCAATTCTGATGTGGATGCTGCTGTTCTTTGGAACAAGAGGAATGCAACACAATAAAAAAGATTATTATTACAGCTCTTTAGAAAACAGTTGAACATTTTATAACCAAACTGTTGGAATGGAAATGGTTGGAAATGGAAAACATGAGTGTATTTAGCGAGTTAACAACAAATAATTGCATATTCTACCCATTCAGTTTGTTATACATTCTGCATATATTTTTTGTATTAATTTAGACAAATATAAAAGAAAACTAGGTTTTGTGGAAGAGAATCGTAAGATTGCTCAATAGCAATGAATGTTGTCCGGACACAAATTAGTTTATTTCAAATACTTAGTTTATTTCAAATACTCTAATTTTGAGAATTCAATTCCATTTTTTATATACATTTTTTTTTCTTTTAAGACAGGCTTGCAAAAGTCAAAGCCACTAATGCTTAACAATCTGATTACATCAAAATAAAATGGGCCACTACACGGTAAAAAAGAAACGAATATGGTGTATAATAATCTTGTTGAGATCAATGAAGGCAAAATATACGATCTACAAGTGATCTTTGAACGTGATGAAGTGATCTCATCAGACGTCAAACATCTTTTGCTCGTCTGACTCCCCAATCGTGTGCATCCAGGTTGAAAAAGGTTCTTTAGTGCGTCGTGTTTGGGCTCGGCGCCGTCGGGCTGGCCGCCGCCATGGGCTGCTGGGCTGCTGAGGCCAAAAGGATCATCGCGGTCGACGTCAACCCCGACAGGTTTGAGAAAGCCCAAATGTTCGGAGCCACTGACTGTGTCAACCCCAAAGCTCATAGCAAGCCCATCCAGGATCCACTAGAGGGCACACTTATATCATGTAAAAGCTCCTGTGTTTGCATCCGTGAACACCGTCTAACTTTATAAAGGCATTGCTTTTCTATCTGCAAAGGATTTTGTCTTTTTATTCAGATTAAATTATGAAATCGTATATTTTGTTTAGTTGATCACACACTTGATTAAAGGGGAGAAACACCACAGCATTGTCAGTGAACCTTTGTAAAAATTATGATTAATGTAAATCATAGATCTATACAGCATCTGCAGTAACACAGAGACAATTTATCTCTACAACTGTCACACTTGGCAGCTATTCAGTGATTATGGTCCAGATATCAATGTGAGGTGATAGTTGGAATTACATACCCTTGTATAGAAGATGGGGTAAAAGACACAGGAAACAAATGGCTGAATCTGTCGTCAGCCACGGAGAAGTATCTGCTTCATGTGGTCAGGCTTACCAAATTTCGTCCTTGGTAATATTATATATTGATTTAATGGGGAGAGGGGCTAGAATAACAGTCGTGGGCTGTCAGGCAGAAGACAAAAGGTTGTTTGGGGAATGCCTCTCGGTGAAGAACTGAAATAGCTGTCGAAGGAATTTGTTTTATTGAAGTTACGTTCGGATCAAATGAAAACCTTTGGCAGTTCCCTCTGCTTTTCCATCTTTATTTTAAATGGAAAATAAATTGGTGCTTGTCCTCTTATGTTGGTCTCCTATGCCTGTTGGCCATCAATCACAGATTACACAGCTTAGACACACACACCCCCCCTCGTCCTCCTCCCGAAGAATCTCAAAGTAAAGACAGTTTTCAAGAAATAGAAAGCAGAATAATGCAGAGGACGGGGCAGCAGAGGGAGATAAGAGAGGAAGATCAAAAGACAGAGGAAGACACGTTTTGACAGGTGGTTATGTGACTGGGCATCCTCATCTGTAAATGTTGGACATGCTCGCAGATTTATTCGGCTTTCTTGGGGACATGTGTCTGAATGTCTGCCTCTGAGATGGGAAAACTATTCAAAGAGACGGCCATAAGTCTCCAACCTTTCTTCTTCTTCTCTGTGTCTGAACTCCACAACCTCTGGAATTGTCACAGCTTTGTGCAACTAATACATCGAGGGCATGCTTTCTGAATTACAACCACAGCATTGTCCACATTTTCTAGTCTTAAATGTCCCTCTTGTCGTGTTTCACATACTCTGTGTAACTTGTCTGGCTAGGGAACAGTGGCATGGCGACGGCTAATGTGCAAATGGGAAATCATATTTACATTTTTATTTCTTTGTTCATTTGCTTTTGCTTCCTGTCATCACATTACACGCGTCAACTCTTTCAGGCACGAGTCTTCATGGAGATCATTGACAAACGACAGAAATGCCAGATGAGATAAATGCCATCACACAAATAAAGGCATGTCTGGGAAAAAAAAATGTCAAAAGGTGCCGCCTCGCCTTCAAGAGATTTCCTCTTATTTACTAAGCTTTATTCTGGTGTGACAGATGGCACATTAAATATGATGAGGACATAAACAATGGTGGGTGGGAAACAAGCTATTTGAACAAAGATGGTGTCTTCTTGTTAAAAACTATACAAAATATAATTCAACCAAATCCATTTACACACATTGGAAATGGGAAATAGTTTCGCTCTGATTCAACTAATTCATGTCATGGCAAATACATACAGCATATCCACCAGAAATTACAAATAATACTATTTGGTATCAGCTTAGTTGTGGTTTTATGTGTCTTATATTAGTTATTTCAGAACATACAGAAGAAAAAAAAACTGCCTCAAGACGTCACACTTGGAAAAGTACTGGTGTAAATAACACAATGAATGATGGGTGATTCCCATTTAGGGTCTTTAGATTTGAGGTCCTGGTATGACGCATGCAGGCACAATTTCACACTTTCACACTGTCATGGTGTACTGGGACATTGCATTTGTAACATTTATCTACAATGACAAGTGAAATTGTCTCTTGTGCACAAAGCCGATGGAATAAATAGATGCAGGAACATTTTGGTGGTGACATGGTTGGTTGTTTAAATTAGGCGTTCTATTTATTCTTCTTTGTTTAGGCCTTAAATTCTGTAAATGTATTAAATGACATTGCTTGTACGCCTCTAAACGGCTGCTTAAATCACATTAATCGGTCGAACTTCTGCATCTCGGAGAAATAAGCTAGAGGGGAAAGCATGTCTGAGAGAGACTCAGTCGGTTCGACATAGAGATAGAGGGATGGATCTACTGTATAGCCCAGCGGCTATGGAAGAACGGCCCACTTAAGTCACTAAAGACTGTCAATGTGAGGCCCCTGCTTTATCAGCAAATCCTGGCTATTATACGGCTAATGCCAGGCATCGCCTGTGACATCCCCAGTCTTTCTCTGACACGGTTAGCTTCAGCTTCTGTGTTAGTGGAGTGTATCCGGCTTCACCAGAGGACAGCACAATACAGGGCTCAGTCATTTGGAGGGATGACTAGTTTTTCCTCTGTTTAAGTACAGGAGCACATCTGAAACAGTGGGCTATTGTTATCAAGTCAAAGCCTATTTTATACCCAATATATGAACATTTTTAGACATTTAAAATGTTCTACGCTTCATATCAACGCATTTTTACATCACAAAGGACGTTAAATGGTTTTCAAGCCTTAACACTTTTACAATGAAGTATAGGTCAGGGCTTAACAACAAGCATTGCCACGGTAAAATGCTACGCAGGGCTTGTTAATCTTGCAAATCTTTTGGTAAAAAAGAAAAGAATTAAACACACTACTAAGAAAGTGGCAGCGGGTAGAGACAAAGTTTATGAGCGAGAGTTAGAAGATGTGGGCGAAACTCCAGATTCATTTACATAAATAACATCTTCATCACTGCAATTAACTTCTTGCAGTCTTCTAATAAACATATAGGAGCAAATATAAATTGACTTTGGGCAAGTAAATTTCTGACCCACCTACAAGAATGTTGAACCCCGCAGATACTGTTTCAAATACATTTTGCAGATTTTTTCAAAATCTTACACTAGAACGAAACATCTAGCTGGCACTCCCAATACATTCTGGAATGGTCCCACACTTCAGAGGCCTTATTGTAATACAAAACCCTGACAATAACTGCATCATGCGGTTCTCATTGAGTCCTGCAACACCATGTGTTTTCTTATTTTGTAACCTGTCAATCATATTGTGTCAGTGTTTTATAGTTAAGTTGCAACAGAAATAGACAACAAAGACCAGGATTAGACCGACCACATGTGGCTATTACCAAAGAGACACACGCACACGCACACACATAAGGTGCTGTGCATGCGTGACAGCTCTAAGCTTGTGTTGTGTTTTGTCTGACAGCAGCAGTAAAGTAGTTATTGAGAGATTAGCTCTAAGGTGCTATCATGGCACGCCTTTGTTTGGTGTCGCCCTCATTGGTCACAAAGAACAGTACTAGCATGCGTGGGAAAGAGTCATCCACTGGGATAGATAGTGCCGTTTGACTTATTTAAGCTCCTTTGAATCGTGACTGACCCCGTCCAAAAATGGCCTCCGTAACCAAGAAAATGTACGGTATAATATTTATAATCGCGGTTAAATATCATACCCTGATTGGCAAACAGCAGGCTTGTAGTATCAGATTGAGTGCATGTGTCGATGTGTCTTTGATCCTCAGAAAAGTTTCTTTGAAAACGTACAATAATAAAACGTTTGACCTTGTTTGGATTTTACAGAACTCATCCACAACAGACTTGGACCCAGCCCTATCCGCTCTGCCACGGTGCTTCTTTTTTCTTCCCCGAGTGCCAACAGAGACCTTTCATGTGGTTGTGGGCTGAAGGTAGGGGGAGATATATCTCAGACCCTGTGTGTTTACCCCCCTAATCCCATAGAAGAAGTTCACAAGCACGAGGAAAGTACTGGGAGCTTTAGCTAGCTCCCAAACCTGCTCAGTTTGCCGCTCCCCGGTTTTCCACATCCACATGTGGGCTTGGGTAATTCCTGGGAATGTTTGTGAAGGTTTTTGTATGCGTACGTGTGTGTACGGTTGTAAGAACATAATTGGTACAAAATGACTGGTTGTTGTTCTGATATGGAACAATCTTCACAAGTCAATACAATAAGAGTGTGTGCATGCTTAGTGGTGCTGTCAATAAAGAATGTCCTCTACTGCTGTTACTGCTGTTTTAATAACGTTAATGTACAGCACTGTTTAGAAGAGAATGAATGAATGAATATATACTTTATTAATCCCCAAGGGGAAATTTCGTGTCAAGTCAAGTAGCAGCCATTTACACAGAAAATAAGATAAGATATAAAAACAACAGGGATGAAAGATATATAAGATATATACAATAATAATACTAATAAAAATAAAAATAAATACATTTGCAGCAGTGCAGACTGTGAAATGTAGTTCTTTCTACTGCAACACATGCACTAATGGTGGCAAATTGGTTATTAAATGAAGAGAAACACCTTTTTAGGTCAGCCTCAGACCTTCTATTTTACTACCACTACTAGCACTTCTACTAATAATAGTATTTTAACGTGATTGCAGTTGTATAAATGTGGAATATATGTTGCTGCTTCTCTTATTTTAAATTGCTTTGGATGAGAGTGACACATAAATGGCTGAAACGTAAATGCGATCTCAAGATGTTTCTCATCAAATTCTGAGTAAACTTCTCCTTGCGCCGCCGAGATTTATTTTTTTTGCACTTGTTGTGCTTGGCCCTAAAAAAGATGGCGTCTCTGACGACTCTGGAGTTGTTATGTCTGGTTTTGTTACATTTGTGCCTCGCTCGATATATCTTCCAGCGTTGCTTCAAATGAGTCCCAAGGTTGCGGTAGGACAAGGGGAAATCTAAATGAGTGTGCGGTGAATCATATTTGCCTTGTTATACTGCCACAGTGAAGTACATCATTCTGTTTTTCCTCGTCTCCCGACAACTCACTGTTGTCCAAAGATGAGGCTCCCGGATCACTGCTCCTGGCCGGCTGCCAGGCCACAGAAGGATTGGGCCAGTCCTAAAAAATACACTCGGACCAGTTGAAACACTTCTCTGCCTGGTGATTGTGGTCAAAGGAAAAGAAACCTGAAATGATCCATTATAGGTGCCTGGGCCCGTTACTCATTCTCAAGCATCCCACAGTTTTCAATTATGCATTGTAGGGCAGGATTGACGTGAGTTGTGCTGAATTTAAATTTACGGAAATTGTAGGCATAATATATAGCTGGAGCTATTAACTTTAACTAAAACATGCAGAATAATAAATAAAGTCATACTGAAGTTGGGATATCTGTATGTTTTGTGGAAAACATAATATGGACATACAGTTGTAGTTACAATAGAAGTATGATAGTAAACACACGCACACACATCGATCACGGTAAAATATAAATCCTGTATATAGAATACATACAATATGTACAGATGCATAATATATAACCACCAATTTCATGTATTGCCATTCAATATGTTTTTCTTTGTGTCCTTTAAATGTTTACAATCTTTAGAACACTTGACTAATAAAGACATTGTAAATTGTTGGCCATTGTTGCTTTGTATATATATATATGTATATATATATATATATATATATATATATATATATATATATATATATATATATCATAAGTGCATCAAGAGCAATTTAAAACACGTCAAATTCCTTGTGTGTGTACACATAATTCTTGGCCATTGAAGCTGATTATCATTCTGCTAGAATAAATGATCGCTATTGTAATACAATATTGTGTAATCCAAGACAAGGTGCAGTCATGTTGTAAACAGTTAGGCCAAATACTGGGTCTGTGTGCAAGCGCCTCAGGCTCTACAGTGACTCTGTAATATTGTGTAAGTACACTGAACCATACACCATACGCTGCCTTAAAGTTATTGAATTCACACAATTAGGCCTCTTAGTTAAATATTTAAAGTAGTTGTCAGTTAGTTAAAAATTATATATTGTAATGATTTTGTCCCACCTGTAGTTATTTGTCAAGTTTATTTCCAAGAAATGTGACCCCCCCCCCCGCCGTTACTAATATTGACTATTAGCAGAGCAGCAGTCATCTTGAATCTTTGGGAAGTTAGTGGTTCACATTGTAAGGTCAACCTGGCTGCCAGCAAAACACACAGATTTAAACCTGAGGAGCGGATTTAACATCAAATATGTAATGACATGGACAATATTCTCACAACCTCACACTGAGAAAGCCAACAGTTCGCTGCCGCCACCTCGACTACCCCGCTTCACCAAAACTCTCTCTGTCGCCCCTCTTCCTAGCTGGAGTCTCTGTGTGCT
Source organism: Taurulus bubalis (assembly GCF_910589615.1). Classification (NCBI taxonomy): domain Eukaryota; kingdom Metazoa; phylum Chordata; class Actinopteri; order Perciformes; family Cottidae; genus Taurulus; species Taurulus bubalis. The sequence goes on along the minus strand of NC_136601.1, from coordinate 6,631,392 downwards.
TTGTGTTTGCCTTTACTTCCCAAATCCCTCAGAGCAAACAGGAGCATGGGCAGATTAGCTTAATATCATCCTTGGCACTAAGTACACAGAAATGAAATGTCATCGGTGTCCCAGGGTATCGTCAAAATAAGAAAATCAAACTATGCCCTGCTAGATGGAGTGCAAAGTGCAAATCTATCTATCTATCTATCTATCTATCTATCTATCTATCTATCTATCTATCTATCTATCTATCTATCTATCTATCTATCTATCTATCTATCTATCTATCTATCCATCTATCCATATCCATCCATCCATTATTATACCAACTACTTTCTCCACTACTGCAGATGCATGTGGAACCACAATGAGACAAATAAGAAAAAAAGCCAAAATGGATTTTAATCAATAACCTGGCTACTTCTTTGTGGATGCCATGTGAGTCTTAAAGAATAGGCAAATGACTTGGAATGAGAGCTAAAGCTAATAAGCAGGCCATCGCTAATCTCTTAAACAAACCTCCTCTCTCCCTATGTGGCCTTCTTTCTTGCATTATAAATAATGTATATTTTGCCCGCCACACACACACACACACACACACACACACACACACACACACACACACACACACACACACACACACACACACACACACACACCACTCCCCCTCAGTGTCTCTTTTGACTTCTGAGTTCTGAGTTGGAGTTCAATCTGGTCCCTCCCCCAACCTTATTGGTTTACTTTAATTAGTGATATTGAAGGCATGGGCAAATGAGGAGGGGCGGCTGTGGTGGTGAGGGTGTGTGGTGGTGAGGGTGTGTGGTGGTGAGGGGGGAAGGGGGGGTTGGGGTGGCGTAAATACTGAAAACAAACAAGAGAGCTGAATGGGAGGATGGCGGCCGGTGCAGTCCCGATGCCGCTGTGCAGACGGAAGGGGACACATGGTGTAAGCAAACACTCGTAATTGCATTAGATTCCCCTGGCACATGGGTAATCTAGCCTTCCTCTGTCCCAGAACACAACAGGGCACATCTCCCCGCTTCCCTCGCCCTCTTTGTCACTCTCTCTCTCTATCTCCTTCGCAAATTATTAATGCAAAACCTACAGTGCTGCCATTGATCATTCAGCAGGCATGACAGAGGGATAATTATCATTGAGGGGACTGAGGTGGTGAGTGTCAGTGAGTGTGTGCTCACAGATTCACTGGCTTGTGTTGGGGGAAATGCAGTGTGTGTGTGTTTGTGTGTGTGTGTTTGTAGTTGAATGCATGCATGATTGTGTGTGTGTGTGTGTGTGTGTGTGAGCGCGCGTGCATCGCATTAAACAGTTGTCCTGTTTGATATTTCATTCCTCAGCCCACATGTCTTGAGAGTATGAGCAAACACATTTGCTTGAATGGGATGTTCCCTGAGCAAACGGGGAAAATCTGGCCTTGATATGAATATCAGTGACAGTCGATGATAATTGGGATGGGATGTTTTTGCTCTTGATTGAGATGTCCGGCGTACAGACACCTTATGAAGTGACGTACGTGGTCTGTTATAATTTTTTTAATCTTTTGGTATCATCATTTTTTTCCAGGAGCCGTGTTTACTGCCCTTTATGTGGAGCAGAACGGCGTCTGCTGTGGCTGTAAAAACAACATGAACCACTAGGTGGTGTTGTGAGATCCAAGATCCACACGTCCACATTATAAATACAAGTTAATACTATCAAATCTTTTAAAAACATTTGTTTGCTACTGCAAACACGCAGACGTTTTTAGTACAACAAAAAAGTCCAGATTTCCATGTTTACTTGAATTTAGCTTGTTAATCTATCTATAAAACTATACTTTGTCTATTATTCAAGCGCTTATGTACTCTGTATTTTGACAGAACTCTGGCTTTACATTGACATTTCCCACATATTCCTCTTGAATCGTTCAGCTTTAAATTGCTGCTCTTAACCAGACTAGTTTGAGTAAAAGCAAAACAAGCAACACATCCTAAATTACAAACATTAAAGCAAAGAGCGCCAGAGCCACAGTGTCTAGACAATAGGTAATGAATAATTCCTGTGCGGCATAAACACCATTTTTAAAGAGCAAAAGCGGACTCGCCATTAGTGAATGAAAGTGGTGGCAGGGAGGCTGAGTCGGGTCACCTAGACAAACATTAAAGAAAGGGACGGTCGAGGAAAAGTCTGAGATCTCTGATGGTATTTAGCGGATATGTGAGGCTTTGAGGGAAAGCCACAGTGCCAGAGGGTTTACATTTGTGTGGCCCCAGGGCCAGTGTAACAGAAAATAAACAATGCTTCCCAGTGATTAGGACTTTATTAAGGCCCACAAAGTCCCCAGCCTAGATAGGGTTTATGTTTGAGGAGTGACAATGCCAGTTGAGTACTTTTGATCACCAGCACTGGTCGAAAATGATTACATTCATCCCCAAAAACCTTCTTCTTTTATCCTCTACCGCGCTGCTTTTAAAGGGACAGTCTTGCGCTGTGTTTTCTTTATTGATGAGAAATTATCCAAGAAAGCCCTGCAACACAATACAAGATGACTTCATCATCTAAAGCCCACTGATTGAGGTTGTGTTATTAACTCCACAGTGCACACAATTAGCCTCCATTGACCGCCCCTATAATCACTAGCACTCGGATTAAGAACTACTCCCCACACAAAATGCCTGATCTCTAATGACTGACAAACAAACAACCAAGAGGAGACAGAGAGAGCACCGGGAACACCCACCAAGTTGCTTTTAAAGTAATATCCCTGTAAGCCCTGGACACCCCAACAAAGTCTGTCATGTCTAACCTGGCTCCTCACCTGCTCGGAGGCAGATAAATAGCCCGGGGTAATCCCTCATCCCCGGGGCACTGGAGGCAGATTTACCCACCTCAGAGCCCTGACCTGCCCCGACAAGTTAGTCTACCGCAGGGGAACACCCACAGCCACAGCCCTGTGCTCAGTGTGGGGCATTTAACAGAGTTACTTTAAAAGTTCCAAAAAAAAGGAGAATACACTTGAATTGTACCGTGTTACAAGTAATAGCAATAATAATAATAATTTAAGCTTGATCATTGGTTTTCTCCAAGTAACATAGCAATACTATAAAAAATATTCCATTGAAAGCCGTATTTACAATTAGATTTAAGTAAAAATATACATTTAGTATGAAAAGTAAAATGCCAAATAACCTCAGTCAGTGTCATATCATTAAATAGTGTCATCATTATTATTGATTTAATGTTTTAAAGCTTTAGCTGGAACTAATTTGAACTACTTTTATTTAAGTTAGGTAGTTTAATGTATATGATGCCTCATATAAACTGATCATGTATTTTTTCTGTAAAATCTTAATCTGAAAAGTAATTAATAACGATAGCTGTGAAGTGTGATACAAATTCCCTCTGAAATGTAGTGTACTTGAATACAAAGTAATATTACGATGAAAATTAAGTAAAGTTTAGGTGCTTCAAAATTACACCTACGTACACTACCTGTACTGGAAAACAGTCAAATTAGGAATATATATTTCTCTATTTCTATGAGTGCAACCCTATTCACCGTTATCATGTAGCAACACATCTATTTATTGAAGAGATGTTGCATTCATTTGTGGGTGGCACGGCTGTGTTTTAAAGCGAAATGATGACTGATGGGAGGGATGGTGAGCCAATTGATTTCATGGCTCTGTGTGCTCGCGTCCCACCCGGTTAGCTGGCGCAGACAAGGCCTCACCTCTCGGCTCATTGAGAAAGGTTTAACTGCTGCGGAGCCCGGTGGCAGAGGGATCAGCTTGCTAACCGCTAATTGGGCTGTTTCAAGGAGAGCTTGAACTAAAAAATGTTGCTTAATGATCAGTTGCAGCATTGCTCTTTGAAACATGGCTGATGTTTGGAGACATGAGGGGAGAGATTTGCCTGATCTGGTTGTGTTTGTTGAAATCTACAGCTCTTTCTCAAAGCATCACAATGTGTTTGTGTTCTACAAATCCAACATTAGCAACACTTGGAAACAGTTAGTTACTATTGTGCAACATTTAAGTTGACAATTTATCTTGTGATGACTTGTGTGAGCGTTTTCTTGTAAATGCAGTGGAGGCTTATCTCCACTAGGGGGAGCAGTGTTGCAGAAAATCATGTGTTAGCAAGAGTCTCAAAGACAAAGAATCTGGTGCAGCTGAAAAGCACATCCACTAACTTATAAAGGTAAAAAAAAAAGAAAAAAGAATCATTTTAGTTGTGTCAAAAGTTTTAAATGAATATGCAGGTATTTGACTGCGCATTTTAATTTCTGCAATTTTTTTTAATGTATTTTACTATTATTTCAACAATTACTAGCAAAATCTTTTGTCACACTTGCCACTCGATAATAGAGCAGGTTTATGGTAGATTAATGACATAATCACACATTAGTATATTATTTTTTGTTTTAAACAGCCTTACAAACAAATAAGCCCCTCGAATGAAACGCATCATTAATGATAGCTAAATGCACTATTTGGCCATAATTTCGATTGGCAGAAAATAAACACAAATATAAATATACAATACCATTGTTGCTTTATCATGAGCATTTTCTGCAACAATCATCATAATGTTACAAAATATATAATTTACGATATGACTGTGGGAAAATTAAAGGCAATCTCTCAAAAGCGTTACATGTTTTTGCCTCTTTTATGTTTTCACACATTAATTTTCATTTATTATTGGTTCATTGTCATGTAACAAATTGATCATATTGCACTAGCAGATATAAAAAGTGTTTGTTCATTACATTACTAAAAATGTGAATCAGGAAATTCAGTTTTACTTTGTTGAAGTTGACTTTACAAATCAGCAAATCCACCGTCTGCAAAAAAATAAACACAAAAGTGAAATTATTCCTACATATCTATTTTGAAATTTATGTTTCTGTATTTTCCTTTTTTTTAAATGTCAATCAGTTTGACAATTTGTAGTGTCCATGAATTAACTTAAATGTTTTAGAAATGAAAACAGAGAGCAGGTTAGAAAACCACAGGGTTAACGTCGACTGTCAGGGTGCCGTACAATTGGCAGCCTCTCAGAGCCATTAGTCCTCTTATCTGCCAACTGTAACCACATTAATCATGTGGCTGCATTCAAGCTTTTAAATATTATCCAAACCTTCATGTTCACAATTTGTTTGAATGGCGCGGCTATGTCTCAGATAAGAAATAAAAATTAGAGCGGCATTAAATGGAGCCGGTTCAATAGAAGCCATTTGTCTTGATTAGCGTGGAGAGATTGTGAGCTTCGTCATGATGTTCTACCTTCGACGGGCCTTTTTGTGTCCGCGAGTGTGTGTGTGTGTGTGTGTGTGTGTGTGTGTGTGTGTGTGTGTGTGTGTATGTGTGAGTGAATCCTGCAGGAAGATTTCAGCTCATCTGAACTTTGTTTTGTTGATTTCCCTTCAAAGAGTCTTCCCTTTGCTCTGTAGTTCAGTTGGACATTTTGTTTGTTTTGCTTTGAATCTCTGAAATCCCCTTTCTCTCTGCTTAGAGTAAAACAACGTATTAACTTAAAAACAATAATTTCCCACGAGCATCCCTCACGGGTGCTTCTTTTGCCAAGATATTTTCTCTCATCCACAATATTTCTTTGAGCCTTAATTAACAGAACGAGGATTTAGTGTCCTCCAATCGTATCACTTAGGGGACAAGTATGAACCCTTTCAGCTCTCCAGATCCAAATGAAAATGAGTTTAAAGTGGGAGCCAAAACATATAAGCTTGATTAAAACATCCTTACTGCCAAAACTCTTCATGGTGTAACATTTTTGGGAAAACTGAATCCTGCTAGCATGCGTGTGTTCACATCAGAGGTGTGTGCGTGTGTTCGGACCATGCATGGTAAAGGGTATCATGTCATGTTATATCAGTGCATATTACTATATTAGTTTTATGTAATAGGATTTGTTTGAGACTCCTATTTTTGGATTGAAAATGTTTTTTTAAAGAAGTTTAGTATCTCATTAAATGGGACTGTTTCCATGCTAGAATTGATTTTTGGTCAAAACACATCTGAAGCAGCATTTAGAGCCTACCATAGCTATAAAACTCTTCATGTAAGCCATCTGAATTACTTTATGGTCCTCATCTATTTTCGGGTCATGACCTCAGTTGTTTAATGGTGCTCAATATGGAATTCGGAGCATATCTATTGCCTCCACATGGCTCAAAAAATGGCGACAGTGCAAACAACCACAACATGGCTGACGGCGCTAACGGTGTATGTCTGAGTGGAACCTGAGGGCGGGCGCTACGCTTCAGTGACAGCGTGGATCGGGACGGCGTTAGAAGAGATAACTTCTGTTCAAATCAGCTTCAATATAAAAATAGGAGCATCCATCAGATCCTATGAGCGCAGTGCAGAGCGGCGGCCATGAGCTAGCGAGGACGAGGCACAACAGAGAGACTCGTATGCAGTAAAAAAAAGCACATGCCACCGGTCAAGCTGTGTAAATGAAGCAGAGAGAATTCGGATTACAACACAAACAGACGAAGAGGGACTTCATGAGGACATGCTCAGGAGGACATTATTATTTCACGATAGTTGTTTGATTATATATAAATGCTATGATATATAAAATTCCGCATTTAGCACCTTTAATGAAAAATATGGGGTAGTCTACCTTCTTCTACTTCAAAATATATTTTTTGAATACATTTTTTTTTTTTTACAGGTGTACATTTGTAAACACAGTAAATAAACACACATAATTTGCTAAATAATTGCAATATTTATCTTAATTTTCAACTTCAACAAAAGGGGATTTAGACAACATGGGTTAATATATATAAAACACATGTTTTCCAACAATGAACTATTATCAAAAAAGCCACAATTAAAAAAATATATAAGACCAGATTGTTTGAAAACTGAAAACAGTAAATCAATGAAATATAAAAATAAAATCAAGATCATCATTGCAGGTTTCACAGACTTGAACTAACGTGGCTGTGATCTCACGTTCAACAATGAACCTCCGTCATATTAGCAGGCCACGAATTGTTCTGCTGGCCGGTTGACGCAGTGGAATCATTCTGTGCCTAAAAATACTCGATGACACAGAAGCCAAACAAAACACCGAAGGCCAGCTCTCGTACATGTGCTTTAGTTCTAACCCGAAACAGGTTCATATACCAGGCTTAGAAAGGCTGTCTCGACTAAATTATGACCGCAAGTGAATTATGTCTCTGCTGTCAGGTAAAGATGTGCTTAAAAAGTAGTCAGTGGAAAAACGCATCATAAAATTTTACGACATCATGGCATAGGTGCAAGGAGAGCACAATAAATCTCTGATGTCCTTCTCGGGATCCATTCGCTCGCCATATGAGCCTTCCGTCAGGTGGAAGAAGTCTCAATAAAGTCATCTGACCTCACAGCAGGTGTGTGGGTATACGCCATAAAAAAACGTGTAAACTCTTGAATGAAACAATGAAGTTTTAAGGAGCGCCATAAACATTTACGAAGGGTGTGATTGAGGACACTTCAAGGGGTTTGGAATCCAGAGAAATAAGACTTGTTTTTTTAAAGTATTTCACAGCAGTTGTGAAGCAGCAGAGGGATTTAAGAGAGTGTGTTTCAACTGTATTCCAGGTAAACCCGGGGAGATTACCTTATTGTCTTTCTCATTTAGAGAAAAGGCCTAACAAAATTGCCGTCAAAATCACATAAGCACTGAGCTGAAAATTGCCGAGCCCTCGGCAAGCAACAACAACAAGCCGACAGGCGACAAATCTGAATAGATCTTGGATAAAAACGAGGTATACACAAATCTTTATTTAGTTTGCTTTAAAAAATAATTATGCTTATTGTATTGTGCACTAAACGCACAAAATATCAAGAATACTCAGAGTTGTGTTTCACACGTTTCTGAACAATCTGGGTGTAGACGGGCATCTAATCGGTCTGGTTAATGAACTGAGGAACTCACAAGGTTGGACACATGGACTTTAAAGGATTCTCTAACTTTAGTGCTCATCTTTCCCACATAGCGCCGGTTGTGTACACGTTGACACTCGCCCAGGGGTTTTCCAATGAGCTTTTCATGGAGCGTGTGGTTACATGAAGAGGTAAGAGAGCATTAACGTTCAAAGGACTGCGCCCATTATTATGTATAATTAGGATGATCTGAGGCGGTTACAGTCAAATCGGAGCCCTCTCAGTGCTCTTGTTGTCACATGGCGGTGGTCAATTAAATTCCCAGTTAGGCTAAAGCTGCTGTGATAAAACAAAGCAATTTAAAGATTTGAGATTTTTTAAATAGACGCTTTGAATGTTTACTCTGCAGTCTGTATGTTTCAGGTAATTTATTGGCTACAAAACAAAGCAGAGTAAAGCATTCGGCCTCTTTTATTTTCACTAAGTGGCACTTTAATGAATCCAAAGATGACTGAAATCTCAACATCATCTGATGAAAACATGAATGCACTTTTACTGTAGTGAAAGACAGCTAAATACCCATCTTAACAAAGACAGCTATTAGCTTTTTGGTGACATAATGCGCCTCTGCCAGCCATATTGTGCGCTTTCAGCTCTTGGGCAACAGTTTGCGTGAATTGAATTGAATTGTTGGAGTAGATATACAACTTGGCTGACTGAGTTCTCAGATGCTTATCAATGATGTCACAGTCTTTACTTTGAAAACATCTTGTGTGCACATTGTCCGAACAGCAAGGCCTACTGTAGCCATGCTAAAAACAGGTAGCTAGCTAACGAAAGCCAAATAAACTCCCAAGTGTGTTGCAATTGAGCTGAATTTGCTCAAGACGCAGCTCGTAATGTTTTGAATCTGAGGGAGTTACCATCACTTGTCACCAACTCTATCAATAATACTGAGTACATCTACTCGAAAAGTCCATATTGATTGTCTGGAGATTACGGACATTTGCGGTATCACATTCCTGCTTGCCATTTTGTACCCTTGAAGGCCTCACCACTGACTAAACATGGTGGTAGCCTGTCACATTCGACACTCACTCACTCACCTACTCACTACCTCGCTCGCTGCTATTTTAGCATGTAAGAATATACAACTGTCATGGCTACGGACAGATACCCGGGCTCTCAGCTGTTGATTGAGGGATCACGAGTGAAATGGGATGTTGCCAACTCCAAAAGGTGCAGAGATGGAGATAAATAGCTGTGGGGCTCGTCAGCATTGCAGAGGAATGTCACCCAGCGTGGAGCCTTCTGATACGAGCGGCCAAAACAGCAACCTTCTCCTCGGTTGCAGTAGGAGAGGAAAGAGGAAGAAGGATAGCATCCGCTTCTTGACGACAGGTAAAAACTTGCAGCTGACACAAACTGTCACCCAACTCCCAGAGCGCACTGGGGCTGGAGATTTGCAGTCTGCCTTATTGGCACAAGCTTTGAGGTTCAGTTGTCGAAGAAAGGCAATGCTGAGAAGGGGCATATATGTCAAAGTATGAATGGCTATTGACATGCTCTTTACACTATAAGTAATGTGAATCAGTACACTGGTTGGGTGCCATGTTAAAAGAAGCCAAACCGCTTTAAAAACTGACAGTCAATTAATATTTCTTTATATTTAAGGATCCTTTGATTAACAGACTAACTGTATATCTTCCTTTCAGCTGAGGCTTAACACTTTCATTGTCCATGCTCGACTTTTCTCACCAACGTTTTTGAAAAATGGATTAATGATGTATGCACCTTTAAAAATAATTAGGTTTACGTATTCAATGACTTTAACACTCAGTTTTATTTGAGCAATTTGTAGATAAAGATGAAAACTGAAATTTCCAAGAGGTCTGACCCGGAACAACTCTAATGTACAGATTAAAAAAATGCCTGCTGTCAATTTTTCAAATTGTAAATGAAATGCTCTGCACAGTGGATAATGAGCTCTGGCACTTGAACCACCGTTGTTGCTCTGGACATTTTAGTATTTGTTCAGCAACTGCACCACTCTCTCAACAGGGTACTTAATCAAGATCCCTCTGAGGGACAATCGGATTGTTGAGCTGGCGCTCTCAGCCCACAGGGACCACAGTCAACATTTGTTTTAAACGAAGTGACCCTTACAGCACAATTACAAAGGTAATATTTCATTGTGGATACTGCAGGTATTTAGCCTTCAAAGGATGGACATTTTTAAAGGCCAATATCAAAATACAAAGATCTAGGCAGTATTTTGCATTAACATTCACAAACAAAATTGTTGAATTTTGACACTATTTTAAGTCTTTTGGTAATAGCTTCTCTCTAAAACAGGATGAGCTATCTGATACATATTCTCTAGGATACCCTTCCCTAAGCCCCTTTTCTCTTGTTGTTGTTAGCCGCTGCTACTGGAGCTAGCATGGGGCCCACACTGTCACTAACTGCACTCACTGAAGATGTCTTATCTCATCTTTGGAAAAACATTTCACAGCCATTTCTGATAGAAGCAAGGTCTACAAAATACATTTAAGGGATACATCCAGGAGGTCAAACTGGTTTTTATTCACTGTTTCAAACTCTAAAATGCAAAAGCAGCATGAAAAAAAGTGTCAGATTTGCCCTGATTTGTAGATGTGGGTACCAATTTTTTTTATATTGTAGATTGTATTGTGGAACAGTATTTTAGGTATTTGATATGTATACATTTAGTAATTTTGTAGTGTGAACGTACTGGCCTTTTCTCAAAAGTAATGATGCATTTGGGAAACTTTCAGAGGGAGATCAGAGGTGAAGGTCAGCTAGGAAACGGTTCCTTTGGACCCAGTAGGGATCCAGTTTGGGGGAATGAGTGTTCAAACGTTGGATCCTTCAGTTTGAAGATGTTCCAAAAATAGTCTCAACTAAATCCCAAAGATACAATGTACCTTGATCCCACTGGAATAAAAGCTTCTATTTGCGGTGGGTCTGTCAGATTAAAATGTTGTTTTCCAATATCCAAAGTTTATCTTTAACATGTTACAGAGAACTGTGCTCTGGGCGTACCACACTCACAGTCAAATGCAAGGAGTAAAGTTTTTTCCAGAGCGGCTGGATAAATTTGCAGATGGATTCCATAAAAGTCTGCTGTCTACAAACTCAAAGAATGACTGAGATGAAACGGCCCACCTGTCTATGCATTTCTGTGTGTGTAAGTGCATGTGCACTTGTCTGTCTGTGGAGGCATACATTATAATATGTGCAATTATTTGTTATGTCCTGCCTACAGAAATGGCTGTAATTCAAAGCAGAGGAACACTTTGGTTTATAATATGTAACATTTATATAACAGCTCTGATAGTATAAATATTCTTATCGTATTATGGCCAGGACACATCATCATTCAAGGTGTATACTTATTTTATATATCCAGAAAAGATGTGAACACCTTGTTTAGATGAGGGAATGTGGAGTTGACGCAAGTCTGTCTCTATAACTCTATCCTCACAGCGGGCTAAGTGTCAATCCAGAGTAAACATCTTGGGCAGGTGTACCAAGAGCCAAAAATCCATCGTCAGCTCAACGGAGGCCGAGTGGCTCTGTGCTGCTGCTCAACTGTTGAGTCTGCAGGAGCAGGATCACAAAGTGCAATAAATGGCCAGAAAGTAAAATGGCTGCATTTCTGTACGATATGAAAAAACACATTTTGTACGAGTTGTGTGAATGTACATATAACATTTATATATATTTATATATATATATATATATATATATATATATATATATATATATATATATATATATATATATATATGCAACATATTACAAAAAGTATACAATGGGATGTGATTTCTTGCCATCTGCTGAAATACTTGATTTTGTTGACTTGAAATACTTGCTGAATAATAAATCACAATCAATTTATTGAAAACTTTATATCTACCACAAGCAAATAGTTAAAGAGTAAGATTGATTGTACTACCAATAACTATCTTATGTTAATATCTTGTGACAAACATATATTTGTGTCAATCTGATGTAATGAACGTATTGCTAAGTGATCAAGTATTCCTCATTGCTGAGTGCAGACAGGCTGGGGTCAAACGCTAACTCCTCCCACAACAACTTCCCTGTGATCTTTGGTGAGCCGACTGGCGACATACCAAGATATAAAAAGAGAAAGGAATCAAGTCCAGCATTTCTACTTAAATCAATTATCAGCACCTTTCTAAACACGTGTGCTCTTTGAAGAACACCGAACATTCTTTTACCCAAACATGTCGCTGTCAGAGCATTTCACTTAGTACTTTGTACCAACTGCAGATTCAACATCAGTGATGGGAGGTGTGTGTTTGCTAAGATATTTTCATATAATATTCATGTATATGGTACTCCTGAAATAGCACCAGGGTATGATCTAGTCAGATTTTACAGTATTTAAAGTCTGAATGTTTTTACAGACTTTGTTAAAGATGAAATTAAGGTAGGAATCAAGTGTGTCACAATAATAAATAGTGAAGTTTGACATGTATTTGTAGGCTTAAATGAATAAATCACATTGCCATTGCCAGACATACAACTATGGAAATATTTGGCTCCTGCTTTGTGAAACAAAATGGCTTCTTCTTTTCCTCACAGTAAATACAGAAAAGAAACCTCAAAACAAAACAGTCGAGAGGATAACCATTGATCCTCATCTAAGCCACGCTCAATCACACTTAAACGGGGCGGCTCTTCCTACCAGAGGAACCAGCACAAACCTTTAAGTCGACAGCTAATGCCCGGTTTAGTCCTCTCTCTCTCTCTCTCTCTTTCTCTCTCTCTTTCTTTCGCTACTCAAAACTGCCATGCTACAACTTAATACCAGACGAGCTCATGCTGGGCGGCTGGGAGTAGCTATCAAGGCCTGACTCCACACACTCAGCCTTTGCCTTTGCTTTCCATTTTGCTCTCGCCATTCTTCGTCTCACCCCCTCCAATTTATTTTTTTGCGGGTCACCGAACCCCGGGACAAAGTGTGCGCGCCCCACCTCCTGATCCTCGGACGCTAATGCCGAGACCGCGAACGCCACACACAACGCTGGGAGATGACATTTCCTCACCCCTGAGCCCAACCCTCCCTCCCTCGTCTCCCCTAATCCAATCAGCAAGGCCTGAGTTTTTCTAATATACTGGTGGTCTCATACTCTGACTTTATCCCTGCAGCTGTGCCGGACCGCTCATTGGCAAGATTAGGGCCTCCTCAGTTCCTCTGATCATATATTTCAATATGAATGGGACCAATAAGGGGGTGGATTATGGCTTAGTTACTTTGGAAATCCAAGGCCCCCTTTGATGCCCCCGGGTTTGAACGGCAATGGCAGAACCCTGCCTGGTCGGCATGGCGTGGCGGCAAACGCCACCTGGCAGTCAAATGTTTGCTCATATGCGCTCATTAAACAACACCACACTGGCACTGTGGGTACTGACTGCGGGCCCGATGGCGAGCCTTGGCCGCGACCAGATGGCGCCGTCACCAGTATGCCAGGTGGGGTTCGTCGTTGCCACTCGTGAGATGCCTCATGGACGAAGGAGAGGGGTGGGGGAGGTGTGGGAGGAAGAGGAGCGTGGGTGGAGCGTGATGCCAACTAGGGAGAGAATAAACAAACACACATTCCAGTTACCTTCGCTGCTGCGCACAATCATTCTCTCTATGTCGATCGCTCTATTCCTTTCACAAACACACACAGTGGGCACTTCATAGACCTAAATATGCCTCTCGTGCATTATTATCAACCAAAGATCCCCTAAACATCACCTTGAAACTATAAGTGCAACTGAATTTCCCTCCAAACACTAGAAACATACACTGTCACACTGAGGTGCCCCGAGAGCGTCGGGCCCCTCAACGGCACGGCCCCTACGGGGTTTTTCATTAGCCGTGGAGGCCTGTGTCGTCTTCTCCGCCGGCCCTCCTGCCCTTGCATTTGGGGCCCTTTATGTGTGAAGTGCTAGAGGTGATTAATATTTGTTTTCCCTCCTCTGTGGGAGAGGAAGACCCAGCTGATCCTCTGTGACCCCTCCTTAATCCCCAGCGGGACGGGCCAGTCTCTCCGTTTCCTTCCCACTTCTTTTGGGTATTTTTTCTCGAAGAGGGCGCCTAACTCATATTCGCACTGGTGTCGGACCTGAGGATCACATGAGACCCGGGCTATTTAATGCTCACGTTGAGTTTAGAGCTGAGCCACGATGACAAGTATGATATGATCTATCTGTAACAGGGGCAGCGAGTTTTTTTTACTTGCCGTATCCCTCCTCTGTGAAATGTGTCACTTGTAAACATTGATGACAGGTGATGTTGAAAAAAAAAAAAGACCTGCACGTCTGCACGTCTCTTGCAAAACAGCTCAGTGTAGGATGTTTATCTTCACGTTATTATCCAAATAGTGACAGGTTCAAAAACAAAACTTGTACGAGGAATATTTGGAAAAGCGCTACTAAATGGCCTCTATGGGTAACACACAGCTCCCCAGGTATAGTTTAGACAGTTTGGACAGGTGAAGAAAGTGTCTTCCTTACAGAAATCAGGAGGATATCCTGACTCAATTGGGCTGAGATGGCCAGGTTGAGGGGTTTTGGGGCTTTGTTTGAGGCCGGTGGAGGGGGTGTCTTGAAGGATTGAGTGGCTCGCGGTTTCTATTGAGCACTTGATCCTGTTGACAGATATACTGCTCCCTTTGTGACCACATGGCTGTGATGGAAATGGCAGGTGCAGTATGGGTAGCCGATGGAAAAAAAATAAAAAAAATCCTTTCTAGCGTTGTGTTTCAGTGGTTGTAAAAACACAGCTGTTTTCAGCTTTCTGAACCGGCTGCGTACTCGGTTTCCAATTCTCTCCAGCTCCTTGTTGCCTTGTTGGCGTAGTTACTAAACTCGCAAACACAGTCTTATGGTCTTATCTCTTTATAAGAGCTTTAGTTGGAAAAAATGTACAGATCAGTATTAGCGATCAACACTGTTGGATGAAAGCTCTTAGCAACTCGCTCAAAACCGGCCTCGGAGTCACTGATAGTAATGGGAAACCGCTCGGCTATTTAACACACATTTAACACACAGTGAGAGAGAAGGATTCAATCAACGATGAGCCGAGAGGATTTTATTAAAATATACAACTTATAATTCATAATACAAATGACAAAACAACTTTAAAATATGAAGACATCAAGAAAATTCACAATTTTACTGAGCATAAATATATACAACTCATACCTATTGGTTTTCATTCTTTTACGATGATATTTACTCTGTTCATTTTACATTAAATTAACATTCATATAAGTGACAAACATGAAATAAATGCAGCAGAAAAATATTTCCGAGGCAAAGCTTGAAAAGAAAGTTTTAGTTGAAACTGATTTATTCTTATTTTATGTAATAATTATATATTATATCAATGAATTATTACATTTACCATTGAAGCATATATTGCATAAAATACATTGATTTGTGAAAGCAATGATAACTTTAATGATCACTTTATGAGATTTTTAATTGGCACATTTATAAATGGAACTGATGAACATAAAGTTATGTTGTTGTTTTCTCCTTACAAATGTTTCACTGTGGAAGTGAGAATATTTCATTTCTATGGCCACTTTAATATTATCCTATTATCAAAATTATTAAGATTATTAGTCAAATTCTAACAAATAAATACATCATCTGAATTGTTATTAGAATAATAATGTATATCATGAATAACAGCAGTGGTAGTCATATTAGTCGTATTTAGACATTTTACAGTATATTTTTTAAAGGTAATACAACTATAATTCATAAAACCATCATTTGAACTAAAAGATTAAACAATAAAGCCAGAAGTTGATTTGGTGTGTGTGTGTGTGTGTGTGTGTGTGTGTGTGTGTGTGTGTGTGTGTGTGTGTGTGTGTGTGTTAAGCTTAAATGCATTTTTCTTGCTCCTTTAAAATCCAATTAAAACCCAATACTATAGTGTTAAAAATAGAGTTTTTTATCTCTTTGTGTTCAATGCAATCATATTTTTTCTTTACATTTGACCAACTTTCTCTGCTAAATTCCTGGTTTTCCTTTGACAGCTCTGTGCCTGACATGGTGCAGTCAGCTTTGTGTGGGAGTGTTCAGTGGGAGTGTTCAAAGCTTTTAGCTCTCTATGAAGTTGTCTAATGAGCGGCGCCGAGTGTCACAACTCCTCCACAAATTACTTTCCTCCGCTGCCAGTCTTCACTCCCCAACTTCTGTGCCCCCCCCCCCCCCCCCCCCCCTTTCTTCTTGTCAACACCTTCAGCCACTGCCATCTTTTTGGACAAGCTCTCTAACTGTACTTTTCATTTTGCAGGATTTGGTAGCTACCAAATCATTCATAAATAGAACATTTACTTTGGTCAAAACAAAAATACATTTAAAAAAAAAAATAAGCTGAGCAGTGAGGAAAAAATATTACGGAATTTGCCTGCAAAAACCTATGAAGGTTTTTAGTGATCAAATCTATAAATAAAAAGGTGTGTGTAAAAACAGCCTGCTTCAAATTATTTGAACCGTATCGAACATGCTCTCTCATCTCGGGAGATTTATGACAAATGCCGCAGTGGAATAAGCCTAAAATCCTCAATGACCAACACAACAGCACCGCCACACCAGAAGGACTAAAGCAATGGAGGCATCGATATCTGCCAATGATAAATAAATACACACCATTCTGCGTGGATTCAGCACCGTGACACATAGATTTACGACTGATCGGCAAAAAACATGAGCTCGGAGCCTCGATCTACGCCACCAGAGTGCGTGCTGTCGCTTTTCCCTTTCCCCAACATGAAGCCATCACACTTGCTCTGGGGTTTCGCTGATGAATGACATCGCGGTGTGCTGTGCCTCACTACGGGGCCATTTGTGGAGAGATAAGAGAGACTTCCTGGATTAAGGAGGTAGTTGAGGTACATCTCCAGAGAGCCTGTTTGTTTGGGTAAGACAGCCCCTTCATTACTGCAAAACTGTGGGAGGCTGGGAAGCCAACCTGTCTCCGAGATAGCAAGGGACTGCTGCCAAAATGTACTTAACCAGACTGAAAATGCAACCCACTTACCCTTGATGCCTCTAATATATTATCATGAATAGTGCATTAGGCAAAATTCATGGTTTGAGGCATCAATATTAAGCAGATCCAGACGTACTGACTTTAAAATATCACATATCCCGCCTCACATGGTGTGAAACTGCACACTCTTGATGTTGGGATTTTTTCTTATGAGTAGTTCTGCTCTGTGGGTGGCCCAGCATGACCTGGCTGGTGAGCCTCGGCATTAAAATGAATGAGCTCCCGATGCCAGTGTCACTTTGAAAAACACAAGCTGACCATCGTGTTCTTATCCAAGCATACAGGATTACACTCAGAGCAGTCACGCGCAGGCTTACACACTCCTCTCGGACAGAATATAAAAGACGAGATAGAGGCCAAAAACATTCAGCTTTGCTGTGTTTGAACAGCACATTCTCAGCCAATCTGGGTGTTTTAGCCAAAATTAGTCATTTATTTGATCGCTTATTTTTATCCTTTTTCTACGCGTCATATCCCCTCTTTCTTCATGTGTCTCTATTTCTGTCCAATAAAGTCTAAATGCAAAAGAAAAAAAACTATGCATCACCCCTCGACCACCCTAAGTAACATATTTAAGTTTTCAGTTTTAACAGTTTCAAAGCCCAAATTCAATATCCGATTAAATAAAAAAAGTGGGAAAGCAGCAAATCCTCACCATTTTGGAGGTTGAAACTAGCAGATATTTTGCCTTTCTGCTCTATAAATTACTTTTACAGTCAATTTACGATTACAATATTTTTACACTCTTATGGTGTTATACTAATCTTCTATTTTTGGCTATTGATAAACTCCACTGGAGCAATTTGAAGTATTTATGACGTTCCAAGGGAAAATCTTTGCCTGATCTTGAAATCCAAAATATTTTCACAAAGTAAAGTCAATTGTAATTGGTAAAACCAAGGCAGTTGTTGCAATTACGATTATAATTAATTAACGTACCTGCCCACAAGTCACAAGATTAAACAGAATGTATACTTTATAAACTCTTGCCACACAATATCTAATTATTACAACTAAAGAACATTAACATATTTTATGGTTTTGTTTAGACGAGGTGGCAATCCCAGAGGTGCAAAAGTTAAGTCAATGAGGAAATACCGTAGACTTGCATTCTCTCTAATAGCTAACAGGAGGCAATTCCCCAATACAGCCTATGGTTTACTAAGTACATTATGGTCCCATTTGTAGTAAAATAGACCATAAAGCCGGGTATGCTTTTGGGGGCGTGGATAGCATGTGATTGGCAGCTCGGCATTGTCCGGTCGTGGTGTTATCCGTATTTCCGTCTTCAAATTCTAACAAATTCACAGTGTGTTTTCAGTTTATGAAAGTTAATTGCAACCTTTTGGTCATCTACAAATGGCTGCGGCTCCACCCTCTCGTTTTACTTCTGGTTGCAAAAAAAAAGATGGCGACGGCCTGAAACCAAAATAGCGTCAGCCAAACTGCCAAATTTGAGGCTTCAAAACATCAGTCCACAAACCAATGGGGGACGTATCGGTGACTATGTCCAATTTTTATAGTCTACGGTTTACTTGTATGTTTTCTTTATATTAACATATAACCAAAACTACACATTTCCCCAAACCTGCTGCTTCCAAACGCACTGAAGCAAACACATAAACAGTAAATAAACATAATTTCCACACAGAATTTGCACAATGGAGCGACTCAATGAGCACAGTTTGATGTCTAACTCAACAGGTGAATATCTACCAAACAAAAATAGTTGCATCCACATGCATGGCGATCTGTTCAGTGTCGGTGTGCTGTAGTGCTGCGTGGGGCCTCTTGTTGCCCCAGTGGCGGTGAAGGGGGAATTAGATGTAGTGTTGTCTGAGTCCCAGTTAATCCTCAGCTGATTAGTGGAATTCTCATCAGGGCTCCTTCAGAGAAAGCCAGAGAGAAATAGTGTGCAAGAGAGAGAAAGGGGGAGAAGGAGACGGAAAAAAAGGAGAATGGGAGAAGTAACTAGAAAGCAGAGTTAGAGCCCCCCCCCCCCCACCCTCGCTTTCCTAGTTTCCTCTCGTCAGTCACCCGCCGCCAAGGACCACAGGCCTGCATCTACTTCGGCCAATCAGATCTCAGGCCCTCGGGTCACCTGGCTCACCGCACTAATCCTGAATCTGCCTTGTAGATTAGCACTTTCCCACTCGCAGCCACTCTAGCCCAAGCCCCGGCAAATCCCGAGGTAAATGTCGGAGCTTCCGGTAAGTGGGTGAGCTCGGCGTTGTGCAGTGGATTAGGGAGAATAGGATAATATTTACAAGCCCATCGCCAGTAGTGATAAGGCTGAGGATAAACAGTAATGGTCTGTCTTTAGCCTTTTTTTTCTCCTCTCCCTCGTCAAGGCAAATGGTTAAATCTATGAATCCCTGTGTATAGTCTCTGACATTGATGAGCTAAATTACTCCGCTGTGAATTAGTTAATGTCACTCCCCTGGCCTTATTCCTGCTTAAATGGATAAACAATTATTCAGGGTTTAGGCTCTTCTGTTCTAATCAGAATCATACTGATCACATGAGGTGAGATTGGATTTCTTTGTATATTTTGTGTCATTTTACAACACTTAGTTAACATCCTTTGAGACATTTAGAGCAAAACGGTTTGAGAGTCAGCTTAATGCTCAACAATTAGGCTGAAATTGTATTTGATTTTACAGAAAGAAAAAGTCATCTTCAACAAACTGCACTTCTCACATACAATGACATGTCTGTGGATTGAAATATTCAAAACATATAGTATGTCTTCATAGATAAAATAAAGATATATTATAGATTAGCTGGCACCAGGATGTAAACTGTAACTCATTTGCGGGTGGGTTCAGCAACAGTGGGTGACACTATCAATGACCCATCAGCTTTATATTTGCAAAATAAACTCAGGCTTGGTCGAAAGGGCTTTGAGTAAATAGGTTATGAATTGACCAGTTATTGAAAACATTGTATTTTGATAGTCATCTTGTCACTGAACACATTTCATAATAGGAATACACAATATCATCTTTCATTTTCCTGATAACTGTAATTTGAGTTTTGTGTTTGCTGAAGCTGATAGTAAAACTGTGCTTTCAAGTAAAGTGGGACTCTTTTTCTGAACATGTTTCATGCAGCATGACTGCAATATTTGACAAGAAAGATGATGTGGTATATATATATATATCCATGTCATAGTTGTCCATCTTATTTCTTTCTTACAGTTTCACAAAAACATGAATCTGAGTGGATATGTGTAGTACCCTCATAAATGTTCCAAAAAGAGGTCCACTTTTGCCCCAACCCTGAAAAGCAAAAGGCATAAATCCAGTACAAGATGGCTGGTACCTTACATATGTTTGTCACATATCATCTATACCATAAAAGCACATGATGGACTAGTTTCCTCTCTACTGTAGATGGCACTGTTAACCTTGACTTGCACTTGGTGGGGACTGCAGTGTTGAGGAAGTGGAGTGGGTTTAGAAACAGTCCACGTCTGCTCCTTATTACCGCGTTGAGCCCCGGGGAGAAATGAATTAAAGCAGGGAATAATAATAATAATAATAACCTAGATTATCTTTGTCATCGCAGTTATGCTAACACAGTAATGGAGTTTTGAGGGGAGCCAGCAGCCGAAAGAAATACCCTCCAGCTTTTATCTTAGAGAAAACCGTCGGCTTTTGGGCTGCTCCTCTTTCCCCAGCGTTTCTCAGAGAAGTGGAGTGTTGTTGGTGGGTGGGTGTGGGTTGGGACGGGGGAGTTTCGGGGTTAGGGCCGGAGTGAAAGGCAAGTGTGTTATTGTAACAGAGCTTATGAGGGAGTCAAGAGGAGGGCAGTGTGCCGATCGCACGCTAGGCTGCATGATTCACAGAAGAGGCCCGAACACGAACCCTCAGGACGCCTCACTTCCCCTCCCCTGCTTCTGAAATCCCCACCGTCAGCTTGCATTATGAGACTAATACCAAAGTGGTGGCGAATCACCTCACGTCACCTCTCGTGTGGGCGACTCCATCCATCTGGGGTTAATTGGCACCCTAACCTGTGGGAAAAGTCAAAACCGACAAAAAAATATCTCATTGTATACTCTTGTTCTCTGCTCTGCTAGGTAGACAAAACAACAATGTTGCATCTAAACTTCTCTTGTGAAAGATAGATTTTCTCACCTTGTAGTGACATTTTTAAACTTTGTAATGTAAAAGAAAGAAAAAACAATACGGGTCTCGGATTGCGAGGTCTTTCATAGGCTGAGAAAATTCTTACAGCCTTATGAAACCCTTTCATGACCCCTTTGACAATTTCAAAAATGCATGATGGTCAATTATAAATCAAGCTTTTAATTCCTGAAAAGCTGACCTTGGGGAAATGTGAGATTCCACATGGCAGCAATGATATACCGCTCACTCCTGGAAGTTGTCCGTGTCTGCAAATGTCACTGAATGCGTGCAATATCATCTAATTACGTTAGTATGTTAGACTTGTCCTGCAGCAGCCGCCCCGCCACGTTGCATGATCTGAACTGATGAACCCTTCCTGAGACAAAGGGGACCCAGCCCTGTCTCGTGACCGGCACTCGAACCTCTTTTCATGTTGCCTGTAAAAAGGGGGATGACTGACCTCATGCGCTGCCGGGATATTACTTTACATCCTCGTCAGGCCGCGCCCTGGCTGCCGAGCACGTCACTGCGTCGCTTCCCGTGCTCTGTGCACGCCACAATAGCTAGTCATCGACGCCTAATGGAAGACAGGTGTGGAGGGGGAAAGAGAGAGAGAGAGAGGCTGAGTCTGAGAAATTAAAAGACGGCTAAAAAGATGGACGAAAATCACAAAAAGACTAAAGCTTTGTCTAATATCCAAAATCTGAATAATCTATTGAGTGTTAAGGGTTGGAGCATTGAAATGATATTGGTTTCTCCTGCTCATCAATAGTTAATTCAATCAAATTGTAATGCAAGCTAGCAAATTTGCCCAAGATGTGAATTCCTGATAATTGTAAAAAGATAAATGTTCTTTGTCCTCTTTATTTCTCCACAATCCAATTAGGATTTGATGCCGAGAAAATCAGATGACTGTATGCTCTGGAGCAAGATGAAGTTAGCTTAGCTGCTCATTAGCCATTTCCTTGAGCCCTCTTGTAATATTGTCTTACCAAAGTTAGCTTTGGTCTGAATCACTAATCAAGTGCACACATCCGGTGTTTGATGACATTTTTACCTATTCCCAAAGCATTTCCTCTTCCCGCAAAGATTCATTAGTTTCAGCAAGAAAGGGAAAACGGGGAAGTCGTGCACATATTGAGCTGAGCTACTTTGTCTCATTTTTTCTCTCTCTCTCCTGCTCATTCCTTCACACTGATAACATCATCCCTTCTTTTTTTTTTCCAAAAAAGTTTCTTGTCCTCTTTGTGGTCCCCCATTCTCGCACATATCTCTGTTTCTTTCCAGAGAAACATCACTGAAGCTCAGAGTGTGGGGGCCGCCGATGAAAACAAATCACAATGTTGTCTGTTCTGTGGACGCCCCCTCTCTGTTATGACTGGAAGAGGACCCACATGTGGGAATAAGGTGGGAAGAACAAGACATCCACTGCAAAGAATATCCACTTTTACAAGCAGGAGTTTGAACTCGGACTGCAATTTAAACTATTATTAACAACAACATGTGTATTATATGCCTTTTTCAAGATAGGATAATACTGTTTTGGATGTATTCATGAAAACAGCATCTAAGGTTTGAGTGGGCATTGGAGGGCCATCGTTGCCATGGAGACACATTGCCAATTTCCTGCAGCACGTCTTAGCCCGTCTTTCTTTTGAATGTCGAAAATATGTTTTTTTCCCCCTTTCAACCAGCCCGCATATTAATTGTTATGTACAATTTAAGATATTCGTCACATTACAACATGCCATTTGAAAGGACCCATTGTGCTGTTAAGTTTATATTCCTCTCAGACAGTAGAGGTTAGCTTAGTTTAGCTAACGTCGGTACTAATTCCCATTTTTTGCTTATTTTAAAACCTGATCTGGGGGTCTTGTTTGGGTTATCTGTCTCTCTCAACAGGTTTAACTAAGCACGTAAGGTATGGAGTGCTCAAATGGAGCCCTGAATGTATTTTAGATTGGTTTTATGGAACATGTTGGAGTCATTTTCCTTCTGCCTCGGATCTTCTCCAAAAGCAAGATCTTGTTTTGCGTTGTGTTCAAAAGAGGAAATATTTAACTTTCTAATACCATTTGCAAATTTCCTTGTCATGTACAGAAGGAAGGCATGCTTTGAAGTCTTGATACATCATGATACTAAAGAGTCCTTCAGTGGGACATTTCTTGCAGTGTAGAAACCAAAGAGCCGACTGGTATGTACATAGCAATTACATCTCAGCACCCTGTGCAGAGTACATAACTGGAACACGCTCTGAAGGGTCACTACCCAGGGGATCGAGGTTTGCCCATTAAAACATCATCAGACAATGCAGTTTATTTAAAGAGACATTTGACTCACGGCTTCTGTTTACCCTCCCTCCACTGGAGAGCAAAGATAATACCGTTTGGAAATCAAAGAGAATATGGAAACTGTCATTTCCAGCCGATGAAGTCACCACAGGTCAGAAGTTGCGTGTACGGACGTAGCCGATTTATTTATTTACCACGGGGACCGAGCGAGGATGAGCAAGGGAATATTCAACTTGCTCTTGGTGATTTTGGTTTCCTTCCAAAATACTTTATGTCCATAGCAGAAACTATTTTGGTTGAATTTATTATCTCTCTTAAAAACGTGGATGGGTTGAACCAAAGGACTGTTGCTATGTTTGGAGCAGTCGTTACAATCGTAGATATCTCTCTTTGGAATGAACCCATTTACTGATTAGCGCTTCATTTGCTGTCATTGATTTGGATATTAATGAGCAGCACCATAGACACCAGAGTAATAGTAAGAAGTCAGACGCGTCTACGTGTCTCACCTTCCCCCAGATAAGCCAATCAACATGAGCACCCCCATGGCGCCCTGGAGGGTCCGTCACCCTGCTGCATGCCCACCCTATCTGGAATATTTAGCCCAGATAGAAGACTTGTTCCCTCTAATTTGTCCCTTCAGTAAATCAGGACGCTCCCTTCCTTCGCTGCTCCGTGTCACCCTTTCTTACAACACGCTGCCTGCCTGATGTGTGCAGATAGTGTCTTTGTTCTTGAGGAGCGCCGGCTGCTGTCGCTGGAGACTTGTCTGTGTTGAATGAACAGAAGGTCTTCCGCAGGGCAAAGCTGGAGTGTACAGTGAGAGCACAGGCGGTAGGAGAACTGAGGGAAAGGAGGAAAAGAAATGCACTGTGAGTGGATCAATTAAATGCTTCTTTCTTAGAATTAGGCAGCGCTCCAGTTTCCACTTGTGGGTCCTGATTTCTCATTTACACGAGAGCTCAATCAACACAAAACACTGTTGAATGAAACAGAGCTGTTTCCTATTGTTGATTAATTAAACAAAGTCATCATATTATTTATAATAAAATCTACAATGAATGTAGGGTACATGTATATATCTATATGCAACATCTGTCTATATGTTATGTCCATCTCAATTATTTAACACAAAGGCAGTTGCAATAGATCTCAAATGCACTTTCAGTTATTTGTTTGGGTGAGCACCCAGTTTTTGACGATTTTATCTAGCTTCTGCTCCTTTTGAGTTTGAATGCACTTATTGTAAATCACTTTAAATAAAACACTCAATGTAATGTAATGTAAAAATGTCTCAATTTCATGCTTGGAAACATATATTTTCAATTATAAAAGTCAGCTTAATTTCAATGTGTATAGCTCTCTGTAGGCAATAGTCAGAAGGACCACAGTGCACACACACACACACACACACACACACACACACACACACACACACACACACACACACACACACACACACACACACACACACACACACATATAACTACATACACTTACACAATAAAAAGTCTGGCATTTACACATATATATGTTGGTCTTTTATTTGCTGTGAAGCAAATTTCTTTTTACAGAAATGTCTCATCTCTAGGCGTACCTTATCTTGACCTGACCCCGATACACACTCCCCCTCCCCCACTCGGCATCAATCAGGTGTGTGAGAGGCATCGTGGTAATTTGTTAACCTTTATCCAGTGACATCTGCTGACCTCAGGATCACCGTGCCAGTATGACTGGGAACACTGGACGGGATTGGTCCAGGGAAACAGACAGAAATATTTCTCAGTCAAATCTATTTGCTCACCAACTTATATTTTTAATCAAAATAGTAAAACTGTGTATTTATTTGCTGATGCATGACAAGATACAGTACTGCGATCACAGATCACACACAATTAAATTAATCTAAACACGCAACAGTGAAGATTTTTTTTTATCATTTAAGCAAATATCACCGAGTATAAAATGAGATGTTCCCTCAATCGGAGCACAATTTGATATTCAGAATCAGTTTCGTGATGAAATTAAAAAACAAAATGTGATCTTATTATCTTTTTTCAATTACAAGGCGAAGGCAAAGAAAATGCAGTTGATTTCTCCGATAGATTATCATTCAAGGCACAACGCTGGCTCACTGCTAACTCTGAGAGCAAATGCTCTATGCCGATGCATATTCATATGTTTAACATACAGACATGCATTCCTAATGATGTAGGAGAGGATAGAATGCAATAAAGCTCATTAATACGTTTTACCATGCCAGTCAGTCCTCGGCACGACAAAGCTGCGTCAAATGGAGCGAATTCAATTCTCCGAGACTCAGATGTGAGATGAAAACGGAGAGAGATGAAATGAAATGTAGCCGTTGCAATGTGTTTACTCTTTCAGGGGGAAATTTGTCCTATTTTATTATTATTTCTGCTCACGAGTTTTACATTTAGAAAGCTATCACTTCCTTAATTTTTTTTCTCCTATACTATTCAGATCAGTCATTAACAATCACCCATTTCCAATTAACCTCATATTTTCCAGTCGAGTCAGTGGGAACAATCCTCTTCATTTTTAAATGTCCTAAAATTATTTAAAATCCTGTTCAATTCAAGGTTGAATGCTTGGGAAAAAATTGTGAATTCAGTGAAATAATGGCATCTTCATGCTATTTAGTATCATTGTTGATCTCATCTGGGATAAAAAATACATTTTCTTCACATTTTGTACAGGGCACTGGATGCATATAAATACATAAGTAAAAGTGTCCTGCTTGGGAAATGATACGTAACATTTTAAGCAAACACCAAATGCACATGAATATAAAATAAGTCAGAAAACTGTAAATTGTGACACAAACCAGCTCCACACAGAAGCTATGAGCTGCCCAGAAACTTCGACATTTACATTTGCAAGATACTTTTCCTTTTTAAAGCACCTCAATCTAAACACTGTGCTTCATAAAAGCTACTTCACCAATTTCCATGACTTTCACAAAAACTTCATTCTCACGTGGCAGGTGCCAAAATTAGTCATGACTGTGAGCTAATGAATATTATCATGGAACTTCAAAATCTTCCACAGGTAGATCTAGATCTAGATCTGGATCTTCCTGTCTGCTCCTCACTCTGCCTTATCAGAAATAGGATGGGCGACTTTAGCCGGTGTACGTTTTACGAGCCCTTCCCAGCAAAACCTTCTCTTATCTCTGTACATTGCTCTGTCACTTTTGGTTTTAAGACGTAACATGAACCAGCCCCTGATGTTAGGGGTTAGACAACCAGACATCTTGTCCAGCCAGAGTGGGCAGACGTCAGTAATGGGCGAGGACTTTGTTTATAAATTATTAATGATTTTCTCCCCTCCCTGTCATTTTGGACAGGCTGTGAGACGAGCCGATGCCTCTCCTGTTTGCGTGGCAGCGCGCTCCTCAAACAGATTGCAATTTATTCCTCTGCAGTTTGTCCGTCAAGGCTAACTCTGACAACATAATCCCAAACTAATCCGCCGTGTTCAGTTTTTCTTGTTGGCTCTCATGCAAACTGCTGCGCCAAATCCCGCTACCTGTCAGCCGGGCCTTGCAATGGGGAGCCCAGACGAGCTGCCAGACCTGCTGCAGTGGCTCCCGTGGGGTGTGGGGGGGAGGAGAGAGAGGGAGAGGGAGAGAGAGAAGGGGGAGGCATGGTGCCTGGGTAGACTTAACCCCTGCCTCCCTCCCTGTAATCCACTGTAAACAGCCAGAGCCTTAGAAGGGCTAACTGCACTAATCAAGCCCCAAGCTCGCCCAGTCACTATCATACACAGTGCCCTAAGAACTAGAGATTTGAGCAGCTACTGCAGTGTGCAGGGTATGTTTGTGTGTGTGTGTGTGTGTGTGTGTGTGTGTGTGTGTGTGTGTGTGTGTGTGTGTGTGTGTGTGTGTGTGTGTGTGTGGAGCAGAGGGGCCCATTGACAGATCCTAATCCCCAAGGAGGGAAAAAGGTGCCAACGTGAGGCAAAGATGGGTGTCCTTAAAAATGGCCAACGAGAGACAGAAGAATGTTCCAAGACTTAAAACACTGACAATTTGGAAAACTACACCATTACACCTCATGACTCTATGTCCATATTGTCAAGTAGAAATATACCATCAGACAAATCAAACCCACTACTAAGTCTTTAAAGTAAATTGTAGACTAAACATGCATGTAGAAAATAGATACTCACATGTTTTCCAGAGTGATGGGTTGATCTCCAGTAATTAGGATAGACATTCTGTATTTCTCCAAAAGAAAACCAGCTACTCAATATTCTCTCCCAGCCTTTGGAGAGCCACATTTAAATTTCCCTCACACCCTCACTCAGTCTCTCTGCAATGACCCAAAATCCACAGGCAGAACATAAAAGGCCTGACAGTAGTCAAAGGCAAAGGGAGGCGAACAAAGCCAACTCCCCCGTCAACAAAAACGAAAGTTTTAAGAACTGACTGGAGACGACAACCCAGGCAACACAACTTTAACCGCTTGGGTGATTTTTTTCTTCTTCTCCTTCTCTTTCATTGTTCCCAGTAATGAGCAGATTCAGCGGGGTGTCTGTGGTGGATGGGGGTCTGGGAGTCAAAAGCTCACTTTGTCAGAGTCCATCGAGCATTATCAATAGATTTCTAGGTGATGCAGACCAAATATGTTGTTTTGTGTATAATAAAGAATTGAATATCCATAAAATGCTATGTATAGATGCTAAACAAATTCAAGGTGTCTTAATGTTAGACAATTTGACAGGTTTCAATTCAGAAGCATTTTCACAATAACTTCTTTGCAATGGCAACTATGCAACAATAGAATGAATATCCCAAAATACGAGTTGATTCAGTGTGCACACCCTACAAGTTTCTACTCTTCATATGTTTATGGTTCTAAATGAATCAAAATAAAAAGTAAAATCAAAAAGGTGGACTCTAAATCTATTCAAAAAAGGTATCGAATGGAAAATAGTCTCGAGAATTATATGCAAAAACATGCAAACCTATCTATATGGTACTCTAAATAAACTGGGGCGTCAACACTAAGGGGCCCTGTGGACACCTGGGGCTCCACGTGGACACACTGACTCCTGTCCTGTGTTACAATGCGGTTGCTTCGTCCACTTTCCAACTCCTGAGACTGTGGGAAAGGTCCGGACAAATATGTTTGTCTCTTAAGCGCTTCAGATAAAAGTGTCCGTCAAGGGTGGGGCTTAGGAGAGTGTTGAGATGATGGCGAGGGAGTCGACGGAAGTGCGGGGAAAATGCGAACATGACATGCGGCTGATAAGAGTCCTCCAGCGGGTTAACACCAGAGCTTGTAACTGGGATTGCCCCGAGAAGCCCTCTTAGGAAGGCCTGGCATCTGCCCGATAGCACAAGCCGCGGCGCTCACACGAGTGCTGCACACAGCAGGTCTGGAAGGCGGTTTGGACGGAAGCACGCAGCACCCTTTTGAAGATGATCTGGGGTAGAAGGACCAGATGTTGCACCGGCTCTGATGAGAGCAACACAAAGCAGAGAATTGGCCTCCTTTCTGCACGCACTGTAATGAGACGACGCTATGAACATCTACCCTTTTCCAACTCATGAACTCGAGATAATCGGGATCAACTTGACTTTTCTTGAAAGTTATTTGAATCCAAATGAAGTGAATTATATCTAAAGCTGTTGTTATGAACAGCCCGCCATTTTTGTTCTTGCAAACTTCGTCCCCATCAGCTTCGTCATAACTTGTTGAAATGTGAAACTCACGATTGCTATTGGAGAAAGTATGCGGACAAGTCAGCTGCTGACACTGGCGAGGTTAGAGGGCGACAATGTTGCTCAGGTGACAGGCAGCGTTACAGTGAGAGAGAAGAGGGTTTGTTCAAAAACGGCTAAATATTCATAATCAGAATTATATTCACTGTGCAATGTGATTGTCACGAAAAGCAGCAGCATGTACCAACTTGTGAAAAAAACCTATAACAGACAGCATGACTCACACTAACTCAAACAGAAAAACAAATACTTTTACATTTTTGCCGTGTGACTTATATTAAAAGGAAGAATACGTGAAGTAAAAATGTGAGAAAACATTACGCCGACCTGCTTTGAATATTTGCTCCAGTGATGAGACTTTCGTTCTCGGCTATTGGCAAACACCATGAATTCAATCGACATGCAAGCGCATTATACCTGTAGATGTTCTGCAGCGTCGTAGCACATCTTATATCCTTTCTCCAATACCGCACAAAACAAATGCCACAAGACCAGAAAGGACAAGAAAAAAAAAGCAATAAAAAGTGAGTGATGGCCATTGATATTTCAGGCAGAAGAAATCCAGCGTCAGGAGACTTTGCTTGGCTTTACATAAACAGGGTAATAAATTGATCGATCACACATAGCAAGGGAGATTCATGTCACATTAAGTGACGGGACGTTGAACATAGGCCCAGCTATGTCTCATTACTCAGAGGACGCTTCCCTTGGGGAGGTTGTGTGTAGGTGTGTAGGTGTGTGTGTGTGTGTGTGGTGAAGGTGGTGGCAAAAGCAGTTTGCATGTATAAAGACAGACACAGTACAGCTGTTGCAGACACGTCACTGCTGTAGGCTGAAAACCACATCGACAATGGAATACAGATAGAGTGCAGCAGCATTGACAGGCCTATGATGGTCGTAATCGACACAAATAACAGAATCCTTTCTCATTATGTCACATATTTCGATGACAATTTAACAGGACTTCAACAGATATGCCTAGTGATGAGGTAATACTATTTATGTCATACTGTAATACTGTATAATGTATTGCCACCTGATCTTTTCATGGTAATGTTTTGAAATTCTGTTCACGCAACGTCAGTGTCTTGCAAGTTTCTGAACATTTCTGAAAGATGAAAAGGATCATTTTGTGTTAATACTTATCTCATATTCAACACAAATTCAGAGACACAAGGCTCAAGCCACACTCTACTGTACATTCAATGTTTACTGGATAGTCGTGGGCACAAATCAAGTGGAAAAACAGAAATGAAAAGGTACATTTTTGCCATTTTTTTGTGGCGATGGTGACAGTAAATTTGAAAGATAAAGCAGCCTGGAGATACAGTACATTAGCCGGTGGTAAGCCTAAGCAGAGTAAAAAAGGCAGCAACTCCAGACACAGAAATGCCTTGAAGTCAGTTGAGACAGTGTATCCATCAGCATAAACTTCACATTAGGCCAAAGACCAGGACGCCTTTGTGTCTCAGCACAAAACATTAGAGATACAGGAGATAGGTTGTTTTCCGAAACTTCTTCAGAAGTTTTGTTCTCTTTGAGAAAGCAGCTTAAGTATCTCTGCATTTGCCAATACATTTTACAAATGTGAATCTCTGAATGTAAAATGGCTTAAACCTCTCCATATTTACCGCATTATACCAATGAGCCAAAAAGCTTTTATTTTTTTTTAAGTTTACACCCGTTATCTCTTTGATTCTTCTTGGATTATGGACTCTGAAATTGCTGAACCTGTGAATGAAGTGTTTTTAGAGGCGAGACCAGAAGCAGGATTTCTGATACACTTGGGTTTATTATTGGTCAAACCCAATATGCATTGACATAGCTGATTGGCTCTTAATTATTTAAACTCTGTCAACAAGGGGTTTGATGCTGAAGGGGGCCTGGCTCTCGCCTTCCTCTTTGCGTGCGCACCATGTAACACAAGTCCAGACGTGGTTTGCCAAGTGTAGCTTGTGACCTTTACGGTCTGGTTGGACCTCTATTGGTATATTGCAGCGCTGGGGATTTCCCATAATGCCGCATTGCCCAGCGCTGTAAAGCTGAGTGCTGCTGCTTTAGATAGCAGTTTGATTTACAGCGAAGTGGAGGAAGGCCGGTATCGCAAGTGGGATTCTGCCATAAGCCATCAATGGAAGTGGCAGAGCCGTGTAAGATAGAGTTTACAGTTCTGAGAAGGACTCTGGGGCGGAAAAGGTTGTGCACGCAGGTGACATTTCTATCCCGGTCCCATTTAGTCTTGGTCTGCTGGCCTCTTGTGAATGGCGATGGGAATCCAAGCATCCGAGTGGGCATTAGCAGGTTGTAAATCTTGGCTCCTCCTGCCTCGTAAATCAAAATCTCCACTGACGTAAGAGGTGCTGCCTAGTCCTGCAGGAGATCTTTAACAACGCAGACATGCAAAGGATTAACTCGAGGCTCTCGGAGACAGGGTTAAGGACGTTTAATTTTGGGTGTAGTCTGATATGACCCCTATCACAAAGCGCAGAGCTGGTGTCACATGTTTTTTTTTCCTCCATTCCCATTAAATCAAAACTTTCAACATGTGTGGTTATATCAAGGAGGCAATGCAAAGTTTTAAAATAAATGGGTAATGATGTAATACTGTTTTCAGACAAGTGAAAAATGAAAGTGACCACACAGCACATTTAGGGGAGGGCTTTTGCATCCACTTTTAGACCCTTGGTGACTTCTCACTAACAGCTGCTGTAAAACAGAAATTCATCAGATAATCCCTCCAAAGCCCTGCGGTCAAGCCGAGGCATTCTGGGTCTCGAGCGCTCTCATAAATGAAATACCACCTGGACGAGCAATTTCAAACGTGCAACGGAGTAAAGTTATATTTAGGTAAGAACATGAAGGACCTTGATCCCTTAACAAAATAAAAGCTTGACAGCTAATCTCTTCAACAGAAGTCAATATTGTTGAAGTCTGATGATGTACGACAGGGGTGCTGTGAGGACTATCAGACGAGCAACTGTCCAGCCTGGTCTCACTCACACGGCGTCACACACTGATGTTTAGGCGGCAGCCCTCGGGGTCTTGATACCGGCGCATGAGGCACCCTTTAGCATCTGCATGAGACGCACCGAGCTTTCGACTGACCCTGATGTAAACTCACTTGCGTCACTATTAGAAGCGAAGAGCAGGAGAAAAAATATTAGGAGCTAGATGTCCTCTAATGGTGGGAAAGGGGTGTTTGGGTTGGGTCCGTCAGGGCCGTTCATGTCCCGTGTAAAACCCAAAGTTGAGATATTTTTCAGTTACGTCAATGAGTGACACGACGGCGTTACATTATAAGCATAACAAACTGTGATGTTTATGTCTAACCCTAACCAATCAGTTTAGTTGACTACACCTGACTGTCACGGTTTCACAACGTTAACTACGTGTCACGCTTTTTTACCGCGACGGTTTCACGACGTTAACTGAACCTTCTGCGTCAAGATCTCCAGAACGGGGGGGGGGGGCTGGCTTCTGCCGAAGCGGCGAAATACGACGAGTGAGGGGGGAGATCACGTTTAACTGTCAGTCGTGTTAGAGATCAGACAGTCGACAATATCAGAAGGATCAGTCCATCTCCCTGCCTTGATGTGACTTTGACAGAGCGCCAATACTCCTGCCATACCACTTGTCTGTCTGGTATGATGGAAGTGACGTTATTCAGCTATTTTAGAAACCCCCTTAAACCCTAGCTTAAGCTACAGCGCTTACATTCTCTGCTTTTATTCTGTATGTGAATTATGACACAGGAGTTAACCCTTTTATTGACTGAACGTTGCATCAATTCTTCAAGCGTGCCGTGGTCGTGTGCTCATTTAACACTTCTGTGGCCTTGAGAACAATCCAATTGACTCAAGTGAGGTGTCCCTCACTGGAATATTGTAATGCCCGAGTATTACCAGGGGCTCTACTGGCATGTTGCAAGTGAGCCTCCGGGACACACACTGCATCTTCTCAATTCACATCCAGAGATTACGGTCAAGTACAGTCAACGTGCTTAGCACTTCATCTTCCCTTGTCCGTGCACAGCTCTCTGCCTCCGATCAGCATGAATGTGCTAAATGCGTGAGCATAAAAGTGTCTGTACGATTCACACTGCACCACCTCCTCCTCCTCTTACATGAAAAGGAGTAGGGAGGAGTAGAACTGCTAGCACTCACTCGAGCTCTGCGCTTCCTCAAAAAGTGACCTCCGCCAGACTTTGACCAGATTCCTCTGTACTTTAAACAAGACTCCCATTACAGCCCCCGTGAATACAGTAACAGGTTTCCATAGTTTGACTCGGGCAGTTGCATGGCGGAACATGTCTTTATGTATACGTCTGTGGAAGAGAGGGGCGAGTGTATGTATGGACGTGCCCCTGTGTATAAATCACTTGACCTAGACTTACTGTTGACCATGGATTTATGCCAGCGTGAGAGGCTCCTGATGACAATGTATCTGTCTGAGCCATAATGGATGGTACACAGAGCGCGCTGTCATCTGGCAAATATGCTCCCCGAATGGATCTCAAGTGGGGCGGCGCTCGACAGAGGGGCGGCGGGCGACGGGAAGGGGGAGAGATGGATGGTGCTCAGCCCAGGGTGGAGCCATCAGCCACAGACTCTCCCCCACAGCTTTTTTGGAAAACTCAAAATATTGCTTGAATTAGACCGGCCACCAGCACCGCATTTGGTGAGACGGACGGGGCAGAGCTGCCCACTGCGAAGCACAGGGGCAGCTTTGTAAAAACAAAAAAAAAGGGAAATCCGATGCTCCGTGTTATTACATGTGAAAATGATGAAGGTCCTCACATGTGGTGAGGACAAAAGGATGCCAGAAGGGGGCCGGTCGGCGAGCCAGAATATGATGCGGCATTAACCGTGCGCATTCAAGCCACAGCCGCGCGCTTGGTTAGAAGTCAACCACTTGTATCATCTGTTGTTACTTTGATAATGCATACAATAATAGCATTAGTACTGTATGACACTGATCAAGAGAAATGAAAGCAGTTTTGGAAAGGATCGAATTGAAACCACATGCTGCTAGAACCTGATACACTGTGCACGTTCCAACTGGTCCGAGGAGACAAGTCCACGATTCTGCCAGACGATCCCAAAGCATAACCTCTTCCAGACAAACTGCAGCTCTCAGTGGGGAGGAGAGCTGAGAACCTTCCACAAACCACCGTGATGAAGTGTCCTATCGCTCGGTTGTCTCCGAAAAACTCGGGCCCCCTACTCCACTTATAGACAGCCGTGAAACACAGGCAAGGCATCTTATCTGTACAGTGTATGTGTGTGTTTGTGATGTGTGTAAGTGTTTCTCACATTATTGCATGTCAGTCTCTTCAAATTTAGATAGTGTTTTAGTCAAACAATGACACAGTCTGAAACGGTTTGATATGAACACATCCATCAAGTGTAGTTTGAATGTGAGAAAGACTGAATGTAACTCTCAGAACAACCAGAGAACACGTTTGGTGACGCGAAGTTAAGCTGAAGGTTGACATGTTCATCTGCATGTCAGGCAACGTTCACAACAAGAGGCCATGTTCAAGTTATGTAGCTGTTATATAACCAAGACCTACAGTTCCTGACCGGGTCACAATGATTCTCACATTCACAGGCAGAGGAGCAACGGTCAAATGAGGAAGAACATGCTTTGTATGCTTGAAAATGTGATGTGCATTGCTCTTCTTTACTTTTTTCCTGGTAGCATCTATTAGCAATGACAGCTGATATCTATCTCCGAGGTAACTGGTAATAATACAATAAAAAATAAGATGTGGTAGCCTTATTGACGACTATGCCTTGACCAAAGATGCTGGTTATTGCTGTTTGTTCTCCAGAGTTTTCTCGTGATGTGTCTATGCGTTGTACTGCAAGTTGCCTCAATGCAAACAATAACCATTTCTAAACTGAACTAAAACTGGCAACCTCGACAGGGGGCTACAGGAAATGTTGGGAGAGAACAGGTGAAAGGTCCCCATGGTTGGACTCAAACTCACAATTTTCATGCATTCATGGCGACCACCTTAAATCATTAGGCCACCGGGGAAATTAAAGAGACATAGTAATGCACATGTTGCAGTTTCATAATTGAGTCAGTTAAATAAGCAAATGTTTTTTGGTGACTACAGTAACCTCTGGGTCTGATGCGTAAATGCCATAAACGTGCATTCTTTCTAATGGCCAGCAGGGGGCAACTCCACTGGTTGCAAAAACAAAGTCTGTACGTATAAAGATTTATGAGAAAAGGACTCGACTTCTCGCTTGATTTATTCCCTCAGAAAAAATGCATTTGACTCAGATATGGCTAAAATATGATCTTAATCTCTAGTCTTCTTCAATACAGCATGATGTTAATTTAGTAAATGATGGTCCTTTTACAGTAAAATATGCCACTACCAGTCTGGGTGTTGTCCGTGTTTTAGTCATAGAACATTCACCCGTCCACAGCGTGTTTTCAGATCATAAGAGTTATTTGTAACATTTTGGTCGACTAAATCCATCAACTCCACCCTCTCATGTCACTTCTGGTACCAAAAAACCAAGATGGCCACGCTAAAAATTCAAAGCGATGTGTGACATAATGGTAACTACGTGCAGTTCGTATATACAGTCTATATTCCGAATTAAAGATATTACCCATCAGTTCACAGTCAGACCCCTCACTGTTTGTGCATTTTTTACGACCTCTCTCAGGTGAAAAGTTTGTGGTATTTGTTGTTGTTGAGTACGACAGTACAATTCACCTTTTTGAGCTCTTAGTCGTCACTGTAATGATTCTAGACTGAATATATTGATCATAAGGAGGAAATGTAGTTTATGTACACCTAGATAAACTGTACATGACAAAAATGAAACGACAGATTGACAGATGAGGGCGTCTGTGGACTAATAATGTACACGCTGTCTCAGGTCCAGCTGCTTGGAGCCAGTTTACAGAGAGCAACTGGCCCAACATTGTGTGAAGTGAACACACACTCACTGTAAAGGACCCTCATCATCATCCTGTCACAATGTGTTGCTTGCAAAGTAGGCGAGGATCCCACTAGCAAATCCACACAAACACACATACGTAAGCACACATGCTCACACACACTCTATAATCCTCTCATCCACCCTTGTCTTTTACACTCCCCCCTCCCCTTTGCTGCTGGCGACATCGCTTGTGAAGCACGGACGCTCGTAAATTCCCTGCCTTGATTTTATTAACCTTTACGGTGACCCGGCACTTCTCCGCTCGGCGTTCTAGCACCCACTCAGTCACAGATGAGGCCCTGCTTGCCTCTGCAAGAAGAGGAGCCCTGGCGCTTCTGCAGCTCATCGCTCAGGTTTCTGGCTCAGTGGGACGCTGTGGCCGTCCAGTGCCAACACACCTCCGTGTTACGGGCCACTTTTGGACGAGATGATAGACGTTCAAATTGTGACTTTATGCACGTCATAACACTTAAGTCTGTTTAACACTTACATTTTTTTTAAGGAGTCTAGAAAATAACTCTCTGGAAAAACAGAAGTTCAGGATTCAATCTAAATCTAAAGCATAAAAGGATTCAGTCTGTTAGAGGGTACTTAATATGCTTTTCCCAGTGTATTAATCTGTAGTATGGAAAAGTTCTGTCAATTTGCAAAGATTATGTACATTCGTGAATATGGATTATTCAAAACTGAACTCAAACACATCAGTATGGTGTTGAGGAAAGTATGTAAACACTGACATCTGTATAGTATGATGTGTTATCATATTACAACATACCATATTAGCTGTATGAGACAAAAGTACAATGAATAAAGTAAAAAAACTGGAACAGTCTCAGTTCATTGTCATATTACGAACCTATAGTTTTTTCCCAATCATTGCAACACAGAAAAAGGCATTAAAAAGTAACATTTATTCAGAAAATGTTTTAAGAAATCTTTTATCTCACTCTTCCAAGAAGCATGGACAACTGTGTTGATGCATGCAAGCTTTAGAGGGTAAAACTTTCAATTTATGTTCATGTTGATCGGAATATATAACGCGTGACGTGAAGCACGGATATTAGCACTCTAATTTATCTCTGTAATGGTCATTAGACTGAAGGAAAATGTGTGTCTGTGTGTGTAACATACACATCTCTCCATGTGTTTAGATCATCTGTCTCCGGAGGTCAGCTAGGTGGCAATTTGTTTAGAGTGATGCTGATAGGTATGTTGTCTGGTGTAATCTGTTGTCTGTGCGTCGAGAATGACACGGCATGTGCTGTGCAACGAATACACATGCAGTCAAAAAAATATATATGTATATGGGTATAATTTAAACCTTATGAATATGATTAAAGAAAAGCCCAGGGGTCAGACAACCCACATAAAACACTCAGTAACATTTGAATTCAAGTGAGGATGAAAACAATTTTTTCCCCCTCTGGAGCGATATGTATTGTGTGTTTAAAGCAATGTAAAAAACACTGTATGAAAGTGACT
Source organism: Taurulus bubalis (assembly GCF_910589615.1). NCBI lineage: Eukaryota > Metazoa > Chordata > Actinopteri > Perciformes > Cottidae > Taurulus > Taurulus bubalis. Next base: position 6,593,771 of record NC_136601.1, on the reverse strand, counting down.
GGTGGGGTTGTTTCCTGGCAGAAGAGCTGACGAGAAACTTTTCATCGAGTCTACTCCCCAAAACAAACTCCCTCAAACCAAATGTGAAAATCCTTCCAAAGCTTTTTTTTATTTCATGGAAAGTATTAATCTTACTTTCAAATGATGGTGAATGACCTAGCCTGTAATGCTTCCATCTACATTTGACCTTTTTAGATATGTCTGTTATATAGCAGTTATTATATATGGTCACTGTGTTAAAAACATCATTCAACAATTCTCCTCGTTGTAGATTGGTGGCTCTTTGATTTAGTGAAGAAGCAATTCCACAGTGTAGCTATGGTCTGTTATAAGTAAAAGTAATTTAAGCATTCAAAACATTCCTTAAAGGGATAGCTTGTGTGACTTAATGGCATCAAGCGTGACTGAGAACAATGGTGGCCTTCAGGTCACGTTAAAATGAGAAAGGCCCTCACTGGAGCCAGTGTTTGGTTTGTCCCTTCTGGGCTCCTGTGGAAACACAGAGATGCATCACAGCGGACTCTGTGAAAAAGACCCTCTCCCTATATAGATATGAGCAAAAACACAATAATTCTTAGTATTAGGTGTTAATACACAAATGAAAACATAGTTATGAATACTATATTAAATGTATACTAATAGACTAACTGAAATGCTACACGCTGGACATTTAAGTACAAATATTACCATCAAAATAAGTACCAAAAATAAAAGTATGCATATTCTGTAATATTGTAATGCTGTAAGCAACACTTTAATGTTGCAGCTGGTGATGGTGAGGCTAATTCTAACTAATGAATACTGTTGGGTAGCTTAATAATAAAACATTATAGTGATGTGTTGCTAAAATATTGCATTTATAATCTTAAAATGAAAATGAATTATAAATGGACTAATGAAAGTAAAGCACTTTAACAGTGTACTCAGGTAGCAGGCTTAAGTAACAGTTGGGTTGCATTCAAACTGCTACATAACCGTTGTGTGATGCTGAGGCCCACTGGTTCCTCTTTCACATTGCATTAGTGCACCTCTCGTACCACATCCGCTCTCTCGCAGTGTGACTTCCAATCCAATTAAAACACGCTAGGTAGGCGTCCGGATGGGATGACCTCTTTTTGTTGCAACACAATCTCCCTCCCCCCACTCCAACTGCCCTGTTCCTCTCACGGTTCCACATCAGGTCTGGAGTGGGTGCAGCAGGTCCTGGTGCCATGAAGAGATTGTTGTAGACTTCCTTATATGACCACACACACCCTGTTTAATTCCAGTGCTGATGACTTTAAAGAAGAGACCAGATTGAGTCATGATATAAGTCTGCTTTCTGTGAGCTGGAGGATTTACTTTTTGGTTTGTCAACTTCTCAGTGCCATGGAGACGGGGTCATGACCACCCGACAGCGTCACCGCGCCAGTCTTTGCAGCGCAAAGCTGCTGGTCAGCTCGGGCCTCTACCTCCCAATGGCCTGTTCTTTATGAGGTTCACATGGAGGTGTTGCCCTCCCCGCTCTTGTGGGGTCAGAGCCCCCAGCCATGTTGGCCCTTGTGCCTGTTTGCTGCAGCGCTAATCCACCAGCGCTTGCTTCCCGCTGAGCAACAAGTCAGAGATTTAGTGACTCGGCTTTTTGTAGGGAGGGTTTCAGTCCTCACCGCGGTAATTGGTTCATCCTGCCTCCTATCACTCACCCAGTTAAAGTCTTTCATTGGCCGGGCTTGCCAAGCAGGAGACAGAGCAAGGGATTATGGGATGAGAAAGGCAGTCTGAGTATGGCGAATTCACAGCTGATAGAATATAAAGGGGAAAAAAATGGAAAACTTTGCATTTGTAGCCGCAAGCTGAGTGTCAACTGTGCCGACCTCCTTCCAAACTCCGTCTTAAGTCTGGTGTCTGAAGTCAGCATGATATTTTCATGTTTTATTATCAGATTCTAACGAAGTCAGAGAAGTCTCACTTTGTTTTTCTGTAACATGCAAAACAATGGATATTAGTCAGGCTGCAACTAATGATTATTTACATTACTGTTTAATCTGCAGATTAATTTTCTCAGTTATTCAATTAATCAGTTAATTCCTCACGGCTAAAGCCCAAGGCAGCGTCACCAGATTGCTTATCCGACCAACAAACCAGTCCGATCAAAACCTAAATTTAGCGTGTTTCCTGTCAGCTGTGGATATTAGTCATCACAGTGTTCATTTAAATGGATTCTATTGTTGATCTAATTTGCATTACTGAGGTTCAGCTGTTACTGAGATGAGTTGTGTGCAGTTAAAGGTTTTTATTGAATAGAAAATGTAGGGGGGTTTGGTGTATACCTTTTTCTTTTTATAAAACATGTCTCCAATCTGAAACACCTAATTTATCATTTAAAAACTGCAACTTTAGAATAAACTTTGACATTAACATGTGCTTAAATCTTCTCATATTCAACTAATTCATCAGGTTTACAAAGAATATTTGATTGAGAGGCTTGCCCTTACAGGCTTGTTTACATTCGTGATATAAACATGGCAATAATGCCTTTATTTATGTTGAGTTAATAAACAAAAATATTGGATTTTTTCTTTCAAACTCAGAAATGTGAATGTACCTACCGTACGTCTTATGTGGTAAACAACAACAGCAGAATGGGGCTTTAAGCTTCTGTAGCTACTGTCTATAAATGTATCAAAATATTAGTCGAAAGGGTGAAGGGAGAAAGAAAAAAGGGTAACATGTCTTAAATCACAGCCTCCATGGCAGTTGGAGTCACTGGGTGTCTGCACCGCGGCTTTAAATCTGCCAGCCGGAGCCCAGAAGAAAAACACCCAGCAGGACCCGTCTGTGTCTTCCTACGGACACGTTTGCTTTTCTTTCGCGTCTCCAGCTCCTTTACAACTGATAACACGGCTGCATTCCTGGAGAGCCCGCGGGTCGGCCCTGCGGACGACCCCACTTGACAATGTCCAGTCACGAGAGGCTCCAGTGCCCAACACAACCTCTGCAGCCCCACTCGCCCCCAACCCCCACCACCAAACACTCACCCACACTGAAGAGAGCAGAGATAAGGAACACAGGGCAGGGTGTTCTCTGACTGTACTCCACACTGGGCCTCTGATAACGGCATTATTTTTTTTTAAAGGTATACCTTTGAGTAATGTCGGACACTTTGCGTGGATTAGCTCTTGTGTGCATATGGTAAAGAGCGGTAAAAATGACATCTGCAATGATTCTCTGTGTTTTGTCTGGAAACCTCGATAAGCAAGCAGAAGTGTTTTTGGAGTCTGTCAAAATACGGATGGCTCTTCTTTGTAAAAAAGGATTCAGTGCGAGGAAAACACTGTGCATGCGTTTGAAGTCCTGAATTCAGTTTCCGGAACACTGGCATGTGACGGTGTTGGAGTTAGTCTTACCTACAGATCAGCTTTACCTGACAAGATAAGTAGATTGATAGGTCTGTGATTATGAGCCAGATTATTTATCATGGTGGCACTTTAGTTAACTGCAGAGATCAAGATTCAAGATTCAAGATATTTGTATTGTCATATGCACAGTTAACAGACAGTTAGTTACTCCGTACAATGAAAAAACGTACTTTGCTAGGTCCTCCTTCTACACAGAATTACAATAACTTAAAACAATTAAGAATACAAAAAAAGTGCTATAAATGCTAATAGTAGAAGAAAATATATAAAATAAGGCACAGAAATGTGAGAACAGTATTGCACACTCGATTTCACTGAGTGTATAAAGTGCACTATGCATTGTTAGAAATATTTAATAATATACATAAGTATGGCCGTGACATGTTTATCAAATAAAGTGACTTTCAGTCTGTTTGATGAGATATAACAACACATCAGATTGTGAGGATTGTTGTCATTAAAGACCAAACAATTATATTATATGGCACTAGACATGCAAATCAAGGTATATTTACATCACATCTGACTAATTATTCCCATTTGTTTCCTGGGTATTTGTCTCCTGGAGAAGAGTCCTGTCATACATCTCAATGTGAAGACAGTTGCTGATAAGTCCATGTCTCCATGTCACTGTGGCCTGAATCAGATTCAGAAACCTGGTGACAGGTTTTCATCAACCTCAAACTCCTTGTCGAGGCTGCCAAAGCATTACACACACCAGGTTTGTGAGCAAAAAAAAGAGAACATAAAACTCACATTACAGGCAAAACGTTGCCTTAAACTTCTGCAGCTGCCTTGATTGTTTTTGAGCATGTGAATCTTTTTGTTTTTTAATCCATTGTGAAGTTTGAGACATTTTTTGAAGAGTGCTGAATAAATACAGATTATAACTGCAGATTTGAGAGTTTTGTCAGTCAAGATCCATGAACTCTGGTCAAAATATAAGGAAATTTAATAAAAACGGGTTGTTTTTTGACACAGCTCGCTCGTTTGTGTTTTTCTGCGTCTACTTAATAAAGCTGTTTTGAACGTTTTTATTGAGAATTGCAGCACAGAAGAGGCTGTTCTGAAAGGTTGCTCATGACCGGTAGAAATAATTCTGCATAGACAATTTAAACGTTTTGTTATTTGGGAAAAAGAAAGTAATTGGTGAGACTTTAACCTCACTCCATGGTACATATCCATAACATCACAGCATTATTAAGATAGCAATATATTGTAATTTCACCTGGTGCTCATGATATCAAAGTAGTGGAAGCCCGATGGGATTTTAGTGACAGTAGGAAAATGAATTGTAGCGATGGGAAGTGCTGGGATGAGAGTGTGTGTGTGTGTGTGTGTGTGTGTGTGTGTGTGTGTGTGTGTGTGTGTGTGTGTGTGTGTGTGTGTGTGCGCCTCATCATTCCTTTTGGGCAACCCACAGCAGAACTTGAGAGGAAAACAAGCCCATCTTTGGAACAGTAACAACCAAAACCCTCCAGCCATGAGTCCAGTTGGCCATCGCAGCATTTTCAGGTTAACAGAGAAGAGAAATCAAGTTACTTAGTCCCGTTGTAAACCCCAGATTAACATGGTCTTATTCAGCATGAATTGGCTTACACGAGCTGAGGCGGTGGAGCTAAGAGTGACTTAGTGAGGCTTACACTAGCTCGTTCAGTGTCTGGGATGGGATGGAAAGTCTCCGGTGGGAAGAGAGAGAACAGCAGAACAATGTTTAAGCCGGCCATTTCAGGAAGCCATGGGATCAAAGAAATTAAGAGTCTCAATTCCTTCATTTATACAATCTGAGGAACATGTCGTACCTCCCCTGCAAAGATGCTGGCATCCAACGTGAAAACCGATACAGATACTTTTTTTGAGGATAGGAAAATGGGCAAATTGAGTACATTTTGTCATGTTTTTGTTTAGATGGAGCAAGAACAAATATCATAATTATCAACTTCAGTTCAGGAAAGTCAAAGAACTTTGATTCGGTCTGTTGCCCCTGAAGGGTTTTCACTCAAAAATGCAACGTAGTGCAGTATGAGCTGTCCTCTGCCTGACCCACAGTTGTGTCCATTACGTTCTCAGATCTTTCTTTAGGAACATTGTGAAGCTGCAGAATAGAGAATACAACTTAATTTCCATTTTAATACATTTAACAACTACAGTGCTGCAAAGAGGAATATTTATGGTAAGATTTAAGATCGACCAATTAGGGTTATTCGTTGCCATTTCAACAACCCATTGCATGATGATTCTCTAATATCTATTTTACAACAGTAATAAATTCTTATCTCATTATTTATTTAATATTTTGTAGGTGCCTTTAAAATCAGGAACACTGCAAAGCCTGTCAGCTGTGTTTCAGTACATGTTCATTCTTTGTGGCTACTCTGAGAGCTGCACGGCCGAGGCATGGGAAACATTTCTGTTCAACATTCCCTCTGAATCTGTTATTTCTCTTAATGTCTTCCTGCAGCCAAATCCAACTGGCCCGGGACCGTCACTTATTCATTCCCCTTGATAAGCGAGGAGTGGTGTTTTCGCTGCGTATCTGACAGCAGATGGACAGCTCCGGTGGTGGTATCGCACTCTCCTGTCCCGCCTTAGGCGCGGATGTCATATTTTTCATTGCATCGGGCCAGTTTGATTCGGGACTCTCACCTTTTATGGACGGTCATACATTGTGGAAATGTCGGCTCGATAAGGCTGGCTCGTGGCGTAGTGTGTCAAACAGACTGTCAGTGACCCCATGTGACCTCTGGCTGAACAATGAAGGGTAGATAAGATGGAGAGGGGCCCGCTCTGAACTTCAGCACTACTGAAAAAACATGTTTGGGTATTTATTATTAGAACAAAGGACTGCATTTAAAGTAAACGTGTACGTCTATTTGGGGGTTTTAAGCTTGTCGATGAAAAAATGCACTTTACTGAACCAAAAAGGTTCCAGTTTTTCAGACTGACAACAGTCCACTGTCAATTATAGTTGAGGTTCCTCCCTGTAGCTGCAAATACATAGCGAGTACAATGAAAGTAGCATATTTCATCCAGTTAAAGTGGCCTATGGATCTAACTGTTGCCTCGGAAAGTTTTGGGAAAACATCTCATTATTGTTTTGCTACTTTATAAACCCAGCATTCAGAGATATTTATCATAATCTCTCTAAAAATATCAATTGGCTTCTAAAACTAACAGCAGTCGAGTGCGGACATCCCTCAGTTTCAACTCGGTGATTGGCAGCACTGCGCTGACAGATTTAGCAAAAACACTGATGTAAAAGCATCCCATTGACATCATTTTGAACGCATGTGTAGCATTAATGTATATCTGTAAACAACCAACCAAGGACTCTTGATAGATTAGTTGTAATCCTTTGCGATCCAACACCGTACACAACACATTCCCGCTTCCTTTCGGTATAATGTGCAGCCATATATATATATATATATGTGTGTGTGTGTGTGTAATGTCAGATTTGATCCCTCCATGTGTTCATCTGCAGCCGTGTGACCTCCCACAAGTTACCAAATCCAGCATGTCATTTTGTAGATATCAGCTGATGCCATTGCATTATTAAATGATGGTTTACGTTTTGTTTTTTTGGTTTAAAAAAGTTTCTTTTGTGGAAGCAGTTCAGTCTCTAGTGGTCTAGCTGACACATCACAGCTGACCACACGGTCTTACTTCTCTTCAAACCGTCAGTCGTATTCACACTCACCTTATTTTGTATGACCTAAAAGTCTTTAATGTCTTAGGACGCCTGTGAACCAATCTGATCTATACAGATCTAATGACACAAGTCAATATTGGTAGTGAGAATTATTCCGCCTGCCTTTCTTCCTTTCTATCAATACGCCTCAGTCATGCACATATTTCTCTCGTCTCAGCATTCTGTGTTATTACAGAGTGCAAAACTATAAAGGTGTTTGTTTGTTGTTTTGTTTGTTTTTAGGCTCACATGAATTAAAAACACAGCAGCGCTTCAGAATTTAATTCCTGCCTGAAGGAACAGAAACAGTTCTTCGCATGCATATTAGACACATCTCAAAAATGCTATAACTGCTAAATAAGTACAGAAATAAGGATTTCTTGCAATGTTTGTGGACATTTTTAAAACAACTGACGCTGATCATGTGGTGCTTTTTAGGGCTGTGGTCTCCCTCTGCTGGTCATCCATGGTAACTACGAAGCCTGAAGAATACTGGCTTTACTGTGGTACCGTCTAGTGCTGTCAACGATACATCACAACCTGATGAAACCCCATCATGTACCTCTGAGAAGAGGTCATGACCTTAAGGGGCAGAGAGCTGGCACAGTGGAGCCTGCAGGTGCTCCAGTCAGTTTCCTAAATCCAACATCTGGTCCATGCCGTGGTTTCAGTCCAAGCTCCACTCCCCACTCCCTACAGCCAAGCGCTGCTTTTTTCCACCGCTCCTACACCCTTTGTGGCAAGCAGCCATTTTGTACATGGAGATTTGCCTCTTTTTTTTTGCAGCCGGAGTCTGCTTCCACCGACTTCAAAGTTTTGCAGAGGCGGGTGAGGCCACCAGTGAAGCCTGTGAACATTGCTTCACAACAACTTGTTGAAGGATGGGATTTCTCCTTCTGACTCAGCGAGACACAGTCCGGCGCCACTTTCGAAGCTTGTCAGAGCACGGGGCCCAGAGGCAAAGCTTATTGTCCACAAATTGATCCCACCCCCTTGGTTTTGTTTATTTAAATGAGACTCTTAGACCCTGGGGTGTTTGTTGAGGAAAAGTCAGAAATGCCAAATATCTTCTTTTTTCAGTCTTCTTCCTCTTTCGTCTTTCCTTTCTTCTTTTCTCTCGTAGCCCTCCAGCTTCTTGAGCCAAAAATCCTTGGTAAACATCCCGGCTCCTCCGCTTTACTTTTCTCTTCAGCGTCCCGTCCCCCCCCCCACCTTTTGCACTGGGATCTCTGGTTTCCAGCACAGTATCATTGAACTGCCACTTTCCTCTTATGAATTTATGATCCAGGCCTTTTACTTTTTTCCCCGAGATATTCAAATCAGAAAAAATGAAATCACATTTTCAAAAGAAACACCATGAAATTGTTGCTCATTTTGCTGTAGTTATCAAGTGAGGCTTGCGAGGCTCCAGACCACAGGTGTTTTCGGTCTAGGTTTGAAAGTTCACGACTTTCATGCATTCATGTCAGATGCAGCCATATGGGTATCACATGGGCCAGTGGAAAAATAGATTTTCTACCTGCTATGTCATGAGAGTGAACCCAGATTGGAAAAGGTACATCTTAATGGGCAAATATTTACATTTTAAAGTGTCTTTGTCATCATGTCACGGTCCAGTTTCTAACAGTGCCGGGATGTATCATCATCGGCACTTTCTACAGGACTAACCTTTGACAAAAACTTCTATAAGGTGTGTATAGAAAAGGCCAAAAAGGCCAGTATTTATTTATCCATACAGCTTCTATTAGCCTGTTGGAGTTGTATTATGATACTGCAGCTTTGATGCTTCATTGTTAAAAAATGGTTTTGGCATGAACAAAAAGAGAAAAGAGTCCCATAACACGTTGAGAAAAAAAAATCCACAAATATGTATCCAGAGAAATGTTGGATATTGGTTATTTTAAAGGGGAAAAACTCCCTGTCGAGGCTGTGAAGTCGAGACACATAAGCTGTGGAGGTTTGAATCTTTCATAATAAAAATCAACGTCCATTTTTGTCCCCCCGAATCATTTCCTCATTCATTTGCTGCTGGATTTCGGACACGTCTTTGGATGATCCCCTCAAAGGGAGCTAACGTCGGACAGAGGACTGTATAGTCGGTATGCAGACTTCAGACTTCAATTCATAGTAGCTACAAGTCAAGTAAATCATTGGCCAGGGAGGCTGCGAGTCTGTGTGGGCGGGGCACCTCCCAACAGGGAACAGAGAGTTCAGCCATAAATTACCCTGGTCAAGTTCCTGATGCTTTAATGTATTTTTACGCCATGGGAACCGGCCTCATGGTGCACGCTGCAAACTTATCAGTCACGACTCGTCCGGAGTGAACGGGGGTCCCAACTGTCACACTCTGTCACAGGTGCTTTAGTGCCGTTACCGCAGAGTGAATTTACACATGGAGGAAGAGCCGGTTCCTCCTTCATGCCAAAATCCAACCCAGCCAAAGGTCATGTCCTCTTCGCTTGCTCTTTATACAATGAAATACACAAGGAGGTAGAATAATAAAGAAACCTCAGACCCCTCTGTTATATCAATTCACCTCCCCTCCCTCTATTTATACAAGAGGTGTCAACTAATATAATTAGTGTACAATGTCGTTACTGTGAAACTGCAGGAGGAAATGTGTCACCGGCTCATTTTCCCGCTTCAATAATACTCATCAACGCGAGTCCTTACACTTCATCCCCTCCCACTCCAGAACAGACGTTCTGCGTATTAATTGGAAGGTAGAAATTACAAGTAATCACTACCAGGTTTTTCACTGCCTAGACAATCGGCATTTACTCATCCGGCTTCCTGTTTAAACTGTCTGCTGGAGAATCGCAAAGCCCCGCTGCTTATTTTCCAACGATTAGCTGTACATCAGCATTACCACCTCAAATCCAGCAGTTTCACATCCAGCATTAAATAGGATGAATATTGATCTGCTAAAGAGGATTTATTTATTTCATGCTCTATCCAAAGATCAACTGCTACCAGCTTTGGACGGATCTGCGAAGGTCTTACCGAATAAAGCTACTGCATACATGACTTTGGACTTGACATTTTAGGCCTGGAAGAAGACCAAACAGTAAATTCACTGCAATAATCCCAGATAAATGGGATGATCACTACGAAAGCTTAGATAGTTAAGTGGCCTACACTTAAGTCCAGAAACGATAAAAATGCGCCTCGTAGGAGATCCTCCATGTTGGGGGGCGTGGTCTGAGCAAGGATGACGCCCACCTGAGGGCCGACATCGCTCCTCCTCGCGAGAGTCATCTTACAAAGCAGGACCGTGTAAAATAGCATCTTTAAAAGTAATCTGCAAAGCTTCTACATACCTGTTTGATTATATTCATAATATCGACGTATGAATCACTTCATACGGGCAATATATCTAAACTATCAGGTCATGAGGCTGATATGCAGTTGTCGTTCTGTCAATGTGTTCACTTTGTAAATTTAGTTGTGGAGTTTATTTCTTTACGTAAAGGCAGTATTATACCTCACAGTCATTCTGATTCAAAGTGCTTCTGACGGACCATTTTTGTCAATTTGGGTTTTGAGCACTATTGTAATGTCCCTGTGAAGGATGAGAAGACTTTTCCTTAAGAGGAGAAATGTCACAGCACTCAATCCTCAATGATAAATGATGAGTTCTAAATAAATTTGGCAGAATACAACAGCCTTCAGCATTTTAAATGCAAGATTACATTGGAATTGGGATCCGCTTCCTATTACCCTCTTGTGAAAACACATCCAAACTCACATCCATAAACACGCAAACACATCATTTAATCCCTCAACCCACTGAACTGCACGCCACCCGGGCCGGTCTCGTCATTTTGGTGCTGGTTAGCAGCGGGGCTCAGCGAGCTGTCAGAAGGAATAGCTCCCGTGGCGCTCAGCGGCCCGGCTCAGCTGTGCGGTGCTGTGAGAAAGAGAGAGAGAGAGAGAGAGAGAGAGAGAGAGAGAGAGAGAGAGACAGGCAGGAGAGGCAGACAGGCAGACAGAAAAGTGGCCATCTGGATAGACAGGCCGCAGGGTGGCAGGTCACATGGAGGAGTCACAGACGGGATGGTGCTCAGCTGCTCCATGTCTGTGCTTTCAGCCTGAAAATCTTATAAGACGACAGTGAAACGGCTGGGGATGGGAGCTGATTGAGTTCTGAGCAGAATTAAACTGGAAACTGTATAGTTTTTGTTTGACTTTGGCTCGTTTGAACAAACTTACTTTTTCTTGGTGAGGTCATTTTGCGTTATGCTTTCGGCATATACATGTTCGAATGATTTTTTTGTAAATCTAATGGGATCAATGTCATTTAAAAATAAATTGGCCACTACTATATCATGTTTTCATTTTAAATTACACAAGTATATACATGATTTGTTTCCCACAACATGATATATATATATTTTTAAATACCTCATATAATTGTTTTAATGCATTATATACTCGTCTCCCTTTCTCTTCTTTTGCTTTGATAATAAAGGAAAATAAAAATACTCCCATGTGTTGGTAATTTTTTTCTAAAATAGCCCTATATTTATTTTGCACTAAATGTAAGTAGTAATCTAAAAACATTTAGGCCTTCAATATGTTTTAATAACACAATGAAATTCCCCATGTATTTAAACATTGAGACGTCTCTGTGAGAATGTGGATAGTTGTGCTGCAGCAGCTTGTTGAAGGATGAAGCAGCTGCAGCGGCCAGTAGATGGCATCTGATACCTGCTCTAGATGTGAGGACCGGCCCACCATCATCCTGCCTCTTCCCTACATATCTACAGTTGGATTGCTAATAACAAACACATTCCTATAAAAGACAAATATATAAAAAAAACACTACTGGATCGGTAAGATGACATAAGCCTGTCATATCCACACCAAAATATAATATAATGAAACAAAAAACACATGTCGAGAATAAAGATGTGGAGAGTTATTGGTGCAGTTTGGGTTCACTTATTCTTTGTGGATGTTAGTGTTTGTTTTCATGTGTAAATGTATAATTAAAATTTTTTAAATGCTTCCATAGACCTTTTACTTACCGTTAAATGCTGCAGTAAAACCTCCTGTAGCTTTGCAATTTAAACAGTCGTGTGCTCAATAAAACAAGTGATTTTTCACATTTTGTATTATTTCTCAACATCTTAACGCATTTTTAAAGAACCCGGGCTGCGTCGAAAGTTCTCCAAAGGAGAAATAACTCCACTCACAGCGAAGATCAAAAACAGGTCAATGGCTTTAAATGCCTGTCGTGTTGCAGTCTGGTGTGTCCGTCTCGAGAACCATCAAATTAAAGCAGGTATTACTGGGGAGAAAAGACGCTCTAATTGAGATGTATTTGATTGCAGCTTTCAGAATGGCCCCCATCTCCCCTCCTAAACATGTGGGCCTGCGCTAGCTGTCCGGCCATAAACTTTCAACACTGCAGGACATTGTCTTTTTTTATTCCCTGTGATCCATCCTCCATACATGCCAGAGAAGTGTCAGGGCCTTCTGGGAGTGAGAGGAAAACGTGCCGTGGCAGTGAGCGTTCATCTGGCAGAGAGCGAGGATCCACAGCCAGCGCTCTGTGAGGAATGCCTTCTGGTTGTGTCGGTCGGCAGATCAGTCACACATCAAAAGAGGCTGAAAAGAAAGCTTATACTACTATTTAAGTACTGCGCAGTAGGCCATCGCCATTGAGGAGGTTTGAGTATATACAGTTCTTGATTAGGTTGGAGTCTGCACTATTTAAAGGGGGTGTTTCATTTAAATGTAAAAATAAAATAAAATAAAAGTCTGATCAAATTTAATTACCTGTCAAATTGTCCAGTCTTCCTACATTTTTCACACTTTCACTAGACTGATTAATCCTCACAACAACAAATGTCTTTGTGAGATGACAGGTGTAAACAAAATAAACACAAGACACGTCTATGAGGATTTTTGTCACAATACGCTTCAAGTTACAAACGTATAACTGTCGCCAAATCTATAGTGCAACAACTCCGTCCTCTGTCTGTAAGATTTAAGTGTGTGAATATCAGCACGTTTGAAGAATGTGACTGAAAATGAAGACCACACAAGTAGACAGATGGCCGCGGCTATGCAATCAGCTTAACAACAGGACAACAAAAGAGCAGCCACGCCTCAGATAAAGGTGCTTAACCTCCAAGCAGGCTAAGTGCCCCTCGCTCCATTACCACTTAATAGGCCTAATCAGTTTTGGCCCAGATTAGATTTTGAATCTATTGCCACCAAAGCACAGTGGCATATTAAATTAGTGACTTCATTAGACGGAGCAGGGTCATGTTGTTTAGTTGGTGTTCCTTGGAATAATAGGTATTATCAGCAGTGGCGTATAAGCATTTAAGCTACATCACAAGGATGCAACTGTATAAGGAAGGATTACGGGTGTGGATGGTAGTAGAGCTCTGCTAAATTGTCTGTTTTGGGCTCACAGCTTTCTCCAGTATTGCAGATAAATTAAATAGTAGTAAAAAACATTCATTTATGATGGTACGTTTCTGTTATTGCAGTGCATGTTAAACACATTTAATTTGATATTTTCTCAACATATAAATAACCATATCAAAGAGCAAAATGCCTGTTGAATCATTTCTGTGACAGCGTGTGCTAATTGCTGTTGATAATTGTAAATTTGCACTTGTGTTCTTCCTATTTCTATCAGTGTTTTTTTTATTCAAGCACAAGATCAAGTGTGGCGTCGCCGTATTCAGCACCAGACTCACAGCCAAACCCACTTCAGATCTGACAGATCAAGGCCTAAAACTTCCGACATAATCTGAGCTCAAAATAAATTAAAGTCGGCGAAGAGGAGCTGCAGAGGCAGCTCAACCGACTGACTTCCAAAACGCCGCAGCGGTTCAGCTTTTGGATGGATATATTTCTGCAATAGAGTCATAGTTTCCAGTGAAACGAAACGCAGCGCGATCCGGTGCCATGCCACACGCTGGCAGAGCCGATTGCCCCAAAGCATTCGCCCCATCAGATATGCTCACAGCTGTGGCACGTATGTGCTGTTGTTCAGGAACAAATGCAGACATTGTAGTCCATTTTGTATGATTCATTCATCCACTCACCATTTGTTTTAGATTTGTGTTGCAATATGATAGTCAATCAGCTCACATGTAAAGGATTCAGTTTTGTCTAACTGTTTGAATTTTTTTTTTGCTTCTACTATTTACTGCATTGAATTTGCTGAAATTTAGAAGTTAAATCTGAATCCAGCATTTTCACATAGAACAAGAATGCATTTAAAGATGTAACCGGAGTGAAAGGTCTAACATCAACCTAATAAGCAGAAGGTTGCTAAACTACACACACTAGCCATCACATCTACTTGGCAAATATAAAGCCCCACAGTAAGTCAGGCCTAAGTAGATCATTTGCGGAAACCTCCTACAACCATCTCAGAGGCTTCGGAGAGAGGAGCACAACACAAAGAAGCAGGCGGATAATCAGACAGACAGGCTCTACTGACACGGCTGAGCGGTGCATGAATGTTTTCTTGACAAATAAAAACACTGCGCCGGTGAAATTCACTGCAAGGACCAATTTCAGGCCTCCTGCACCAGTTTGAGGAATCAATACCAGGCAATGGAGCGGGTTGGGGCTGGGATCGATATCTGATGATACAATCATATCTTACTTCTTGACACTGTCTTAGAGGCACACCACACTGGGGAGGACGAGCTGTGGGCGGCTTGATGATAACAAGCAAGAAAATAAAGGTTCCATCGTTGAAAAAGACGTTTAAAAAAGAAATGCAACAAAAGTATAATTTAAAATCTAATTTCTGGAGGATTTTTTCTGCAGATTTCTTTTAGCATTATTTTTTTTTTTAATACTTTTGCACTTCTTTTACCAGCATAGATAGCAACAGTTTTGAAATAATAGGAGGAAATTTAATTCAAAGAGATAACATTTAATTTCAATAAAACAAAGAGAGAAAGAGACAAAGAGACGAGAGAAAACTGGTTTCATGTGCAGCAGTTGTCAAATCTGACCCTAAGAAAAAAATAGCGCAAGATCTAGTTTCCATCATAAAATATGTCTTCATGCGAGCTTGCTACTAATTGCAGGTTTTTTCTTCTCATTTTTTTTTTATGCATTCGGCTAAAATCAACTTTTTCTTTGAAAAGCCTGTCAGGATGTTCTTCCTTAACTCCGATTGCATTTCTTATTTATTTCTTGTCATCTTATTCTCAGCCTGACTAAAACAGCGCGTTGCCTTGCAGACAGCCTCGGCCGCGGCCGATGATAGATGAATGAAGAGGGTTCAATCTCGGCCCGCTGGATGCTTTTTGCACATGCAGCAAAAAACACTCAGTGATGTCAGGGCGGTTTCAAACGAGCCGGTGGTCACACAAACGCACGCTCAATCATACATGGACACGCTGCTCAGATGAGAGGGGAACAGCCGGGAGGGGCGAGAGTCTCTTATTCTACACAACCGTAATATGATATTGGATAATAACTGTAAACAGAGTGGAGCGACATGAACTGTATGCTGGAAACACAGACCCCTTTCACTCACACCTGCCCTGCTGCTGATTGCTCATACTCTATAATGAGCATACATCGGGGCTGGCTTCAATGGCATTTTGAGGGTTAACGGCGCTTATATGTGAAGCCTTGAAAACAATAAGCCTCCCATGTGATTTAACAGTATATCCTAGGATTTAAAACTTGGGCTCTTTAAAGTTGTATGTAGAAGCCCTTAAACCTCACCACACCCCAGAGAGGGAAGCTGCTTTCTTTATAGTCTTGCATTGACTTCCATGGACTCCCGATCATGAGTCACTCTATGCGCGTTGCCATCACCCTCTCCTTACCCCTCCCGTCTACCCCCGCACCCACCAAAACAGAGTGCCTTAGCTTCCAATGGGCCAACAGGGCTTGGCTTACTACAGTGGCACAGCGCAACCCAAATTATTGCTGGAAGAAAACAGCAGAAGGCAATTAAATCCCAGTTAGGCTGATCATTCCAGTCCTGATTAAGAGGGTCAACGGGGGGAGCCTCCTTCTTTTCATGTCCACAGTGTTAATTTATCCTTTTTCTAATTACAATGATGAAAAGCACACAGGTTACATTCTCTTATCATTAGTCCGTTGCTGCTTAACAGTAGAAAATTAATGAGGTCTCTGTGTGTGAGAGTGTGAGTGTGTGCAGGTAGGAGAGAGTTTGCATATGATGACATCACTGGGCCATTCTTCCACTGGCGCTGATAGCATCAACAATTAAAATGGCTGCCTGAAAGTTTACATTGAAAGACAGTCAAACGGGTTTTGGCAGGAGCGATGTTGCACTGGAGGTGCCAACGCGACGGCAAATCTGAATCAAAAATAATCCCATTTGTTCTAGTGGTGTCAGATGTTCTGGTGCGCAGACTGTGTGTACCTAATGAAGTGCGCGCGCACGACGCACACCGCGGTTCCATTGCGCTTACGCTGCCATTTCCTCCGGCCAAGACCCTGCATGGTTTTGATTACCACGTATCGTTTTAAACTCGGTCTCTTTCTCTCCCGACATTTGCCAAAATGCTTTCAACTCAGTTATCCTCTGCCACGGCGTTTTTTACGATCAACGATAACCCTGAAAAATTATTTCCCCATGCCGCCTTGTCGTAGGACGAAGGCCCCAGGCAACATCGAGCTGCGTAATCCACAGTGCTGATCATTATAATGTATTTTGGGGTAAAACGTGAATCATCACATTGTGAATGTGTTGCTAACATTAAGCACAGCATTTGCCTCTCCCCTCACCGCTCTTGAACTGTTGACAGTCATAGTGGAACACACAGCAGCACAAACACACACATCAACAGAGGGCGGCTGAGCAGTGATCCGCTGTTTGCTGACCAAATGACTGTCACCCTTTGTGTGGGTAGGAGGAGGAAGAGGAGGAGGAGGGGGAGGAGGGAAGGAGCGTGGTGTGAGTGCATTTCCGCTGTTATTTGTCACTATACAGTTGTCACTCAAGTCACAAGTTAGTCTTTGAGGCTAATCGCAGCTAACTCCTCAGAACCTCACCGCAAGCCTCATACCACCCCGTCTCATTCCCACATTCCTACCACCTCTCTTCCCTCACCGCTCCCACATCCACCCTCTGCAGCCCCATCCGAGCCCACCCTCACCTTCTCAATCCACTCTTGGATCATTTCAATTTGCATCCCAACTGGCCCCGGGATTCCCTAGCCCTGTTAAAAGGCAGGCTATTTGTTGTGCTCCGTGGTTAATGCCGCGCAGAGCTTTAAATACCCATATCAAATCTTGGAGGCTCAACAGATTCAGTTTTGCAAACCTGTATCGAACAGAGGTTCAATCCGTCAGCTTAGAAGTGTACACTCCTTAAGTTGTGTGATAAGGTAAAACCAATCACTGGATTAGGCTCTCTCTGTCAGTGATGGTGTATTTTCAGTGCACAGCGTTGCTTTGCTGAAACAGGATAAGCTGATGGAGTAACATTATGGTGCTTGAGATTTCTTTTTCAATAGGAATATGCTATTAATGGATTCCGAAGCCAGTGTATGATGCCGCTCTTGTAGCTGTGGATAATGCATTAGCTGTGAAAAGCAGTTGGTGCGGGATACCATGAGCAGTCGTCTGTCAGAACCGCACATTTGATTGTTTTCATCATGCAAATCCAGCCCACTACCCGATAAGACTGATTGAGGTCTTAAAGTAGGATTGTGGTGTTTATTCTCATAGAGCTTCTCACAAACAAACCTCAGCTTTTAGATTCACAAGCATAATTTTGCACAGCTTATGGTGAATTGATAACTCAAGAACGGGGAGAATGTTGAGAGTCTGCTGCTTCTTGCGGTTACTCTGCCTTGTTCCATCTGGTTTTGGTGGAGATGTGGGAGGTTTTGGTACACGGCGAGCTTGAGCGAAAATTCATGGCAGGTACATAAATAATCACTCGGCTATGTATAAATATAGGCTACAACTGCTGCTTCTGGTCAGAGTGTTGCAAGACTGTCTTGGATGACATTTGAGAGGAACGCTGAGCCATCCGCAAACTGCAAAGTACAAACCAAACGTCCTCTCCCTTTCCTCTCACATGAAGCTGGGTTTCCACTTTGTCCTGCCAACAAGCGTTCCCTGCAAGCTCTCAGTCTGACATTTTATGCTTGGTCGAACTCACACTTCAAGCCTTGAGGCATCGTTTGTGGACAGCTATGATCCAACTGTCATTTTCTTTTTTTTTCCTGTTGGTTTTGCGTGAATGCAAGGAGATCAGTGTGGTGATTGGTGATGAAAACCCTCCGAGCGCTTTTGACGACTCAAGTGAGAAAACTTGAGGCCGCTTATGTGAGTTTTTCTGGTCCGTGGAGTGCCAGATCACAGCAGAGTTTGACCGCGAATTTGCATGCAGTTGTCTTAAAACTTCAGCATGTAATGCACAGTTACTCTACTCACGTTTTTTTTTCTTCCTATCGATAAAGACAGACATATAGTTGAATGTTTTGAAAGGGAGTTTAGTTCATTTTGCACAAAATAAACTTTCTTATCTCCATGACAGGCAGTACTTGTGCCAAATTAGTATGTGAGAGTGTGTGCGAGAGAGAGAGAGACTGTTAAAGCACTATTCATCTAGACCATGTGTTTCTTTTAAAACCAATTCAGTTTCTTCAAGAAATGACGTAATAAAATGTAAAAACAGTTGGGCAAACTGTGTTGTAAATATAGCAACAGTGCAATGAGTGATTAGTGGTAGCAGTCATTTAGTCTAGCCATAAGACGCCTTGACAAATTACAATACATTTTAATAATTAACATTTTGGGAAGCTTGAGGATCCCAATCGTAATGGGGTATAAACTGTTGACATATAAAATGTCATAAGGATGTGTTTCCAAATACTCTAATTGTAGGCGGCAGCTTGTAAAACGTTGCACACATAAACCTTTTATTTAATTAGGGTTTGCACAATGTTGAAGGAGAAAAACCCACATCATGCAATGAAAAACAGTTAATACATTCACAATGATGCCAAAGTCGTGATAAGACATAAACATTATGATTTAAGTCATATTTGTTGGATTTATTTTTGTCCGAGCACAACAATTCGTAAAATAAAACCTCATGTGTTAAAAACTGCATAAGTGCCTCAGTTGCAGCACATTCCTCTACTGTATAACATAATGGGATAAATGTATGTTCAATGTTTAAGTCCTAACGTATAGCTAAGGATGGCATTATTATAAGGATGAGTCCCAGCTGGACGTTGCTGCCCATCTCCTCTTCTAAAGTCTCCATAAAGCAGCTGGTGGTCTAAGTCCTCCCTTCCTCCAACTGGTCCACCCAGCATGCTGCCTCAGGTTAAATGGACACAGAAACTGAAAGAAGGGTGTCCATTCCTGGCCATTAGCTGGTTGCTATGCTAATCCAGGGATTACATGAAATACATTTTCCCCACTTAAGGTTTCCCAGAATTCACAGACTAGTAACAAGGTCCCAGAGAATCTATATCCCTCAGGTATGCATTAATCTTTCATGTGCCTGATGTCCAGTCATCACATGTGATCATCGTAGTATTTGGATTACATTCAAATAGTAAGTAATAGTAATAACAACGTTTTTAACATTCAATGCCAAGATGTATTTATGTTTGTCTGTCTGCAATAACTACAGCATGGTTTGGGAAAGACTGTGGTTGCCGCAACCAAACGTTGGGTCATTTAAAGTTACCCACCATGAAAAACTATCTGCACTGAAAGTGATGCGTTTTATGTCACTGGAATACATAAATAAAAGGGTATTTACGACGAGCAGAGTTCTGTAAATTAACGAAAAGAAAAAAAAACTGAACAAACAAAAGCAGAAAGAAAGAAAAAAAAAGAAAGAGACAGGATACAGGAGATATCACAGTATTGGACACAGTTTGGCTGATTGAAGTGAACTGCAAAACCAAAAAAACAAGGCTCCACCTTTAAAAGTCTTGCTAACTAAGACTTTATCTAAGATATTATTGTCAGAAAGGCCAAACTTCCAATTTTGTCACTGGTACAAAATTGCTCACACTTTTGTACATGAGGCATTTTATGAAGGCGATCATGGTCAAATGTTGTACTATGAACACACTGCATCTAATTAATACAGTAATAATTAATAGTGCGATGTATCGGTTTAGTCTAGCGAAGTAAAGTTTCTCATTTAAAGCAGGAGTACTTGGTGCATGAAAAATCATCAGCAAACCCAACAAAGAAGAAATCACCACATTGTGATTGTTTCAGCCTAAGGCCTGTTATCGTGTGCTTACAAAGCAATGTTTTTACCTCGAATACAACAATGGAACAGCCCGTACTAAAGAGAGCGCCGCACCCTTGAGCCACTCAAGCACCTGGTGATGTTCGTCAAACAGTAGGGGAAGGCAGGTTGATACTAAACCCAACAAGTGTGGCTCCAGGCTCAGGATGAGCTGCTGTGCAGAGATAAGACGTCTGGTTCAGCTCATGCTCCGGGGTACATTTTCTCAATTTTGCCAGCCAGTGTCATTTTAGGGCAAATTCCTGATAAATGAGGTTACAAAATGCAAAGTGCAGATTGGGTGAAGTTGTGTTGAAACAAAATAACTGATATAAAATATTATTATCTTTTGGAGAAATGAATGTTATTCATAGAAAACATGGTGGCCATATACACAAGTGGGGAGATGGTCTTATTATTGATCTACTGACCACACCACTGTTCAGTCCAGCTAAGAGCTAATGTTGACCCAGGACTAAAGATCTATATGGACAGTGCTTCTGTCAGTGTAGCATAAAGGATGGGCAAGCAAAATCCAAACATTTGCTTTTGGGTTTCACTCGCAAAGAATAACTCTGAACCTGCCAATAGATTGCAAGCACAATATGTGATGTTTACTGGCTAACTAAGGCGGGGTCTGTGTTTCAAAGTGAGTCAAAATCTCCAAATAAAAACAAGACGCAAAAGGCACAGTAACAAACACACCAAGAACAGTTATGTCATACAATCCCGGCAGTTGTGTTTAATAGAGGCTTTGAAGTTTTAATCATGCAGGTCAGGTGTGGAGTGTTTTCTATGCAAAAAATGTCCTGAGGTTTATGTGCACATAATATTTCATCTTTCACAACTCTACAACAAGTTGCAGCTTGAAAAGTTACCTTGGAAACCTGCTATTGTTTTGGCTCCTCTACTGTAGCCAGATATTTAGCCAGCAGGCAAAATGATCAGCCTGGTTCAATGTTACATGTGATTAATTATACACATAGCCTCCAGTATGCATGCTAGCATGATTTACGAAGCCAACATGATCCAAACACAAGGATCATTCTGAAGCAGGATCCAGACCCTCTATTACCTGGAAGACAAACTATTCTTCTAATATCGCTAGTGATGGAAAGCTTGGTTAAAAAAGAATACAAATGAAATAAAACATGTCTTTTATACAAATTAAACATACGCACGTCCACAGCTGGTCTACTGAGCTTCTTGATTTCACATGAGACAGGTATTATATAAGGCCTCTCTCCATACCTGGTCTTTGAAATTATGAGTTTGATTTTTTTTTTACATATTTTTTATTATTCCCATAATTAGCTTCTGAGAATTTGCATATAGAAATACCACCACCGATAGGAGCAGCACATTACAAGCCGTGACATGAAGGACAAATATCACGGTATGCAAATAGATTATTGACTTTGTTTCAGGAAATACCCTACAACCAAACTGAATAAGCAAATCAACCCTGGGCCCATTTCTCATCAAACAAAAGCTTACTTCAATCTGACGTAGATCGAGGCGGCAACCTCCGGTTCTGAAAAGGGAAGCCAATGCGGAAGCGTCTTAAACTTGCATTATTTCTAATGGCCATCAGGGGGCGACTCCTCTGGTTGCAAAAATAAGTAATATTGTAGAGAAGTGTTTGACAAATTGACGATACTTCTCACTTGATTTATTACTACCTCAGTGAACATTACAAACATGAGTTTATGGTCTCAATCACTATTTTAAACCGGATCATAATTTACTAAATGAACATTTGCTGTATTGAAGAAGACTTTAGAATTATATAGATGACAAAGCAGGGGTATGCTTCAGGATGTGTTTACCTCCTGATTGACCGGTCTGGAAGCTGTCTGCGTTTTCATTTTTGAGCTTTAACACTTTCATGCATAAAACATTTTTCGGTGACCAAAATGTCACAATAAACTTTCATCAACTGCAAAAAAACAAGATGACAATGGCTAAAAAGGAAGGTTCAAAACAGCGATCCACAAACCAATGTGAGACTTTGTGTTGACTGCATCTATTTTTTGAATACAGTCTAAGTGCTGATCCAATTGCTGTTAAATATGAGCAGATAGTTCCAATGAGAGCTGTGCCTAACAACACAAACAGGACAGTTAAACGATTACTAGAGAGTATCTTAAAACGTCTGAATACAATCCGATGACTGACAGCACATCTGGATGAGAAGTACAAAACCTCATCCAACTGGCGCTCAAACCAGGTTGACATGAATTCAAAAACAGAGATATGTCTGTGCTAATGTGGATCAAATACCGCAGTCAGTACGGGCCCAGGTGAGCCAACTGTCAGCATCATGAGGTCACTGTGTGCTCTTCTTGTGCTGTGTTATACTTAAGTGTCAACACAGTTCAATGAAAACAGCTCTGTGGGACTGTCAGTGGCATTCTCGACGGCTAAAAGCGCGCAGAGAATATATTTTTAGATGTGTGTGAGTGCAGTTGTGTGCACATATCCGCGCACGCACACGGCTGCCACCGATTATGCACATACATGATCCCCTGGAGGAAGACAATAATATTGGCATTAAACACCTCAAGATTCTGCCGGTTTTTAATATATCTTAAATTATGTCAGGAAAAACACTGGAACATCACACATCAAAGCCACAGCCAGTGTATTATGCTATATCATAAAGCTACAGATCTCTTGAACAACATTGACATAGGGAGCAGGCAAACAAATGTCAGTCCCTATAACATATGAAATACTTAACGTAACCAATTTTCTCCTGTCAATCAACCTGGAAATAATAATGACAGCAGGCTGAGAATCAATACGCCATAATTGAATTTTTTCGACTCCCAAACATGTCCCATTCAGCACCATGAAAGACTGTCAAAATGTCATGGGTGGAGTTTAAAGATTAATTTTATTCCCACCACAGTAGTCTATTAGCAATAACGTTCCTTTTACCACCGGGGTAAAAAGCAGGTACAGACTCTTGTGCTTGTTTTGCCAGTGAGTGCCGATGGACAACGCAAAGGAGTTACTAGCTAACGAATATGCACGCGTTGCAACTTACAGCAGCCTATGCCGCACATGTAGGGCAGACGGGATTTACAATGTCTTCCACAACATTTATTAATTAGTCATATTCTATTGTCAGAAGAAAAACAACTGAATTATTCTATTTTAGGACAAACATGTTATGTTTCATACTAGTGCATTTAGTGGAAAAGACAAATGTTGAGAACACTTACCAATTTTTTTTTCTTCTAGCACATAACATGTTTTTTATATTTCTAGTTATTTCCTTTAAGTACTGAATGTTCCCATGACCTCTTCCTTGAATGACACAACAAGATTGTCTTTACTGTTAACCGCCACTGTAGCGGAAAATAACAGAGGGTGAAGCTACTGAGCACTGCGGTCTTTGTCTATCACCTCATTTACAATACGGTGCCCTCTGCCTCACATAATCAATTAAAAGACGGCGGGGCTGAAGAGGCACCCTACCAGTCACAGAAGTTTACATCAAAAGGAAGAGATGCTTTTGAAGACTTGCCTCATCCTTGAGAGTCTTCTCCGAGAATGCAAGGACAGATTTAGTCACTGATAGATGTGGTTCTGGCCTACTTCAAGGTCTCGCCTAAAACATATCAGATTGCAGTGCTGCATTGTAGTACAGTATTTTACTGCTTGGTTTTCTGTAAAAAAAAAAAGAGAAAACACTGGCCAGGAAAAGTCTTCTCTTTGAAGGGACACTGCAGTTATTTGGCATTATTTCGATTTATTTTAATTCATACTTTTTCAGCGCCATAACATGTGCCACAACAATAACCCTGTGACATGTTTTTTTGCTGTTAAACTCAAACTACACACATTACACTACAACCTTGTCGCCTTATAGGATCCTGCAACATTGACATGCTCTCTTTAATGGAGGTTCAATAAAAACAGGATTACACTGAGGAAGAGAATGGAAATTGTAACTCTGACTTTGTTAGCGACATCTTCATCCCATTGGACGG
This sequence comes from Taurulus bubalis, assembly GCF_910589615.1. Classification (NCBI taxonomy): domain Eukaryota; kingdom Metazoa; phylum Chordata; class Actinopteri; order Perciformes; family Cottidae; genus Taurulus; species Taurulus bubalis. The sequence continues at coordinate 6,569,438 of NC_136601.1, read as the reverse complement.
CATCTCATCTTTAGCCATGTCTAGGTGAGCCAGCTAACATCTTACAACAGATTGAAGCCGTCCGACAGAGAGGAAGGGGCTGCCTCCAAAATAATGGCCGTTTAATGGTCTAACAGCTGTGTCGGTAGTATTGATTACCAGGCACTGTGAATGGGCTTGAAAATTTTTTTATGAAGTGAGGAATTCTGGGTCTGTATGGCTGGCGCCAAATGGGAACGACCACAGGCCGGTCTATATGGCCCACTGGCTGTTGAGGAGATTTCGATGCGTCCTGTTCACATCCATGTGCCATTATTTGATATGCACTCAGCAATAAAACGGTCCGTTCCTACTGCAACCAGATATATTGTTAATGGCCAGCGCTTTAAATGCCATCTCTATATGTGCTGGGAGTTGTCATAGGAGTTTGGTAGAGGAGAGAAATTGATAACTCAATAAAATAAAAGGGACTTGAGACATTAATGTTGTAAATCATGCATCTGGGCAGCTGCAGTGAAACTGAAAAATTATGATTCACGAGTGAACACACTGCAAAAAGAATAGTCCAAATTTTCCAGGCATTTAGTCTTCGTACTGTGATCTGACATCTATGCATTGCACCTTCATTTAGCGCTACAATCTCGAAGATCTCCGTTTCTTTTTGCCGGCACCTGTGGTGATAACCGGTAATTGCACGTGTCTTTTTGGATCTCACTTCACAGAGATCCAAACAATCTCGGGAATTCCTGGGAAAGTTTTACTATGAAAATAAGGTTTGGGTTTTGTGAAACCAGAGGCTATTTGGAAGTTAAATTAAATTCAGTTTATTTTGTATAGCCCAGAATCACAAATTACACATTTTCACCAGAGGGCTTTACAATCTGTACACATACGACATTCCTGTCCCAGGACGTCACATCGAAAGGTAACTTTTAGACTTTTACATTTTTAGATGGCGGACCATACTGTCGATGGATATTTTTTGCAGTGCACACAGTGGATGATCTTGGTTCCCAGAGACCCTTGTGGTCATCAGAACAGGTGGCTAGTAGCATATTTTTGGCGAGAAGACAGACCAAATTGAGAGCTTGGGAGCACAGGTGTAAGAGTAATCCAATCCATTTAGAACAGAAGATAATCATCCTTTTATAGGAGCCTACTCGAGTGCAAACGTGTCCAGGATTCATTTATAATGTATGAGAAACTATGTCTGAGCGATAATAAATCAACCCCATCCCTTTTGACTGACTCAATGTGTGTGTGAGAGAGTTGGTGGGCGGATGTGTTTACCAGTGTCTCAGTGTGTGTGTCTGTGTGTGCGCGCCAGTGTTGATGACACAATAGCGTGGCTGGCGTCTGGCTCAAGCAGAGTTATGCAGAAGTTGTTGGTTGTTTTGCTGATCCCTCTCTGTCAGTGTCACAAGAAGCGTCATCAATCATGAGAGACTGGGGGAACAGACCACCCTCCCCTACTGGTCTCTGTGTTGGCTCAGACAAGCCCCGATCAGTATGGGAGCATTACTATATACAGTACACATGATGTCAGTCCTAAAGGAAAAGATAAACCACAGACCATAGACGATGCCTCATAATAGCTCATGGTCACTTGAGGCTGTCAATACCAGACATGGAAAGCGAACAGTGTGATATTAGTTATGCCTTATTTGTATGTGACAGTGACATGGACACATGTCTGTAATCCAAGTTTGACTTTATCTGCTCTCTTTTATGTTTCTGAGTCTTTTGAGTTTATTTTCTTTCTATCGTTTCTGTAAAATACATTAAAAGAGCACTGATTTAGCGTTGCACTTATATAACATTGTTAAAAATGTTGTCACTTCTGGTTGGAAAAAGAAAGCAACGGCTAATAACCAAGATGGCGGCGACCTAAATGCCAAACACAAGGCTTTGAAACCGAACTATAGCCTCGATCCGCGAGCCCCAAGCAGAGAAACAACGTCTACAAAGTTCACTTCTTTCTAAACCCACACCTCTAGATTTTCTTTTCCTTTTTAAACGGTCACAACCGATACTCACTGACATAGACATGAATGTTTGGACCAAAATCTCACCACAAATCTCACGACTGACCGACCAACAGACATTACCATCCCTCACAGCTGATTAAAAGATTTAGAAAAGAGTTTGGGGTTTGCAACACCAAAATGCATACACACTTTAATCAGTACTCACACACTTTTCAATTGATTGATACTTCTGCAAAAAAATATGATCAGAAAAGAGTTGGGAAAGTCAAATGTTTCACATGACCTGGGCCAGTTACCCCGTCTGTACCATACCAGGTGTACCGTCAGCTATTGCGACTGACATTTGTTATCTGTTAAAAAACATCTGGTTTCAGTATCCACTAGAAAGAGTGAGACCAAGTGATAGTAGTTGGGGGTATCGAGAGGTCGAGGGGCAGAGTTTGGTTTACCCAACTGAAACTTTAACCATTTTAGATTTTTCTTTCTTTTTTAGAAAGGCTTATGTCATGTTTTCGTCTTCACCGCAAACCTCTGCCTCCCAATAAACCATTTTTCATACCCCATGTTTACGGAGAAACCACACCAGTGCATTGCTGTGAAATGAGTCGTCATATCGGCCGTGCTTGACGGGGAAGCTCTCTTCCCCTCAGCACACGAGCAGCACCGCTCTCTCTGGTCTCTGCCACTGTAGTGAAGGCTGTTGACAGAAGTAGAGACAGGCAAACATATGCTCCCTCCAAAACACAGGAGGGGAGGGCCTTCTTACTTTTCAAAGAGGCCATTATCGCCGCAGCGTATCGCCACCCCTCGCTGTTGTTTGAGGAGGGGTTGTCTCGCGGCCTCCTTCTGGTCCCAGCTGAAACTGTCGCAGTCGACCGATTGAAACCATCTTCCTCTGGTGCGCACACACACACAAACACACACACATAGATTTGTGCACTCCCATGCACAGGACACACACACATGTTAAGATCATACTGTACACAGAATTAAAAAGCAGCAGATTGCACATCGCATAGTTAGAAGAAGAAGTAGAAGTGATTTGTTAAATGAAAAAGTGAGATGGAGTAAAATATATAATCTAAATTGTACATTGTATTGAAGACTGTAGATTGAGAATGCTCAATTTTTCAAAGATAAAGTGAAAGTGATAGGATTACATTAACCCAATGGACTATTCTACAACAAGGAGTACCTTATAAAACAGGGTATTTTCTAAAATGATATGTAATAAGTAAAAGTATTCCCCAGATGCTCACCCATCCCTCCAAAGCTGCTCCACATATGCACCCAGCTCTGATGTCACACACACACACACACACACACACACACACACACACACACACACACACACACACACACACACACACAGAGGGGCTGCTACCACAAAATGACAAACTAAATATCTGGGGATGGTGATATCATACTGCTAGGCCTCATTACCATAGTCTGAAGCACAACTGTAGTTTCAAAGACTCCAAATCCCATCTCAGTTGATCTGCCAATATGCGGAGTCTTTCCCCCAACTGCCACAGCCATGCCAAAGCAATTTGTTTCGTATATTGCTTTTGAAAGCCAATATGTTTTAATTAAGAGAATACATAAGCGAAAACAACACCATAAATAATCGCTGTCCCCACCCATGACAGAGGAATTTCGTCAGATCTTTTTATTCTCAGTCATGGCATATACTTAGTAGACTAAACCGATTTGAGGGTGGTCTCTCACACCCATAGCTAGTTATGTGACCTTGAATCTAGTCTTAAAGTCACTTTTTCATTGAATAAAAAATGTTGGGTCCATTATCTGTCAGAAATTCTAAGAAGCTAGACATTTATTTATTTTTTACAGCGGCTAACATCACTATGTGTAATTGGACAGGGGTCCCTCGTATATTAAAGAGAATCAGTTCTAGTGATTTTGCAACTTTCAACTCATTGTTTTGGTTTTACAGCTCGCAACTTTACTGTTTCCACCAAAAAAGCTCAGATAAACCGACCCCATACAGACACAATTAGCCACTTTTGTCTCTGGTCGTTTTCCTAGTCTTTGGAAGCTCTTTTACGTGCAACGCATTTTTCTGGGAAAGATTGGCTGAATTGAATTGAATCATCGATCATCCAATCGGTGGATGTCTTGTTCTACCTCCTGAGCCACAGTTGCAAACCTCCAAACTTCCAACTCCATCTTTTTCTGGGATGGCTTGGCCTTCAGCAGCTGTGGCCGACTTCTTTAAGCTCATGGATGCTTAGACGTTTTTTTTTTTTACAGGAGCAAGTATACAAGGCCAGCAAACATCCAGATAATTAATGTGCATTAATGTATTTACGGTATCACCTGCCGTCTGTTCTATTGTGCTAGATTTCAGACAAGCATCCTAGGAAAGCTGAAAGTGAACCTCCGTGCAGTTTAGTGCATCGTGGTCCAGATGTGTATGTTTGTCTGGTGTAGTCTACTTTACACATCATCGCCTTTTTGTGTCACTGTTGCTCTTCATGACAGAGTGGAATCCTTTGCTTGCGTATATATAATGCTCATATTGTATGCTTGTCGTATTTTTTATCTGGCAAATGAGGTGTAATATATGATCTTTTATTTACTTTAATTTAGTCATTTAATTACAGCATATCATTGTTTGTACAAGATTAAACTATACAAAAACAGCTTTAATCTATTTCAGATCTTTGGTGGATGAGGGGAGTCTCATATCTTTCAAATATGACTGCAGCAGATTTCCTTTTGCTCAGTTCACCACCAAACTGAAACAAGTCAGGAGTCCCGCAGAGTTATGACATATATCGTTTCCCCTCTTAATGTCGAGGCCTCCATATTTCCATACATGCAGTGGTGTTTCATCGTGGACTCATTTTTTAAACTAAAACAAGCTTCTTCTTTTTTTTTTTTTTTGGTTATGAGTCAGCTTGGCTAAATGGATTTTCCATCTTACTCTTCATACAGAGGGAGTATCTTTCCTCCACTCCCTGTGATGTCAAAGTACAGTCAGTCATACGGAGTGAGAGCTCTGCTGGCACCCATCATATAGACAGTGTCGCCCAAAACCCAAAGGGATTACATGTGTGTGTCCTCTTTGTTCAGAGACATCCAGCGGCATCTGGCAACAGTCTGTCCCCCTTGTGCTACTTTATGGAGACAAGTGTGTTGTGTGATCAGGTTTCGCAAGCTTCATTTATTAAATTATGTAATGCATCACTGTGATTTGTCTTTTTCTTTTTCTTTTTTTTTTTTACTAGGGGGGAGAAACGTACGGCTGGGAAGAAACAAGGCCTTTCATTTTTTTCAGACAGTGGAAATGGGAGGGAAAAAGACGTATAGGAGCAGAGAAAGAGAGCGCTGGGAGAGAGGGAGTTTGGGAAACAGGGAGAGAATGATAGAGGCAGATGAAAAAGATGGAAAGACAGGAAAAGGGAGGGGAATGGCGGCCCGCCTGCTCCTCTTCTCCTCCCACAGTATCACCTCAGAGGGAGAAAAACAACCTTCTGCCAGGTCGTTTCTCATCATTTGTTCGATTTGTGCTGATCCTACTTTATTTTCATTACAAATAACTCAGAGGAAGTGCTTTAAGTTTTACACCACCTGCCCTCCCTCCCCTATGAATTTCCATTTGCAGGCTAAGTTAAGCCCGCTTGCATATTGAAGTTTGTCTTATTCTATATCAAAGAACCTTGCAAACAAATACATATGACTGAACTAGTGGTCACACGCAACTACGCCAAGTCCGAAACAGAGGTGCAGTTTAACCTCAAAAGATATTTAAAAAGTTCGCAGCAAGAAGCCCTTATTAATGTTGACTGATTACGATTTTGCGGTAGTTATATGTGTCCTCTGGACAAGGATACAGAAATATTATCGAGGGAAATCACAAAAAGATATAAATCTAGTGCGTTGCAGAGCCAAAACACACCCAGACCCATTAGAGAGGAACACGGTAGTCTGCAGTGTCTGTCTGCTCTTCTGACACGTCCGGCAATACGAACGCTATTGACATTAATCTAGAAGGAAAGTGCAGAAAAAGTGACATTAACTCATACTTGCAAATTAAATATGACTTGTTAACCACATGTCAGACATTTTACTCGTGTACATGCTAAACGTAGAGTTACTTTACAAATTTGACAACCAGGCAGAATCCAATTTTAGAAATTTTAATGATATTTGCCGATATGGAAATGCAGAGCAGCTCGCTCAGTGGAGCTGGCGCACTGCTGAGGAAATTGAAACTACATTAATCATGAAGTGTTACGGCGCCACACGTATGATTGCTATATTTTCTTAATTATTTTGTATGCATGTGTTTGTTGTTGCAATTCTTAGGTTTTATCCGTCATATTTCATCCATCCAAATGGAGAATTATATGATTGATTTAACCCACAGTGCAGTCTGCTGCTGCTGCGGGGGTTGCGTAGCCTGCCAGAGCATCATCCCATTAGTTTGACTTTATTCTTATTCCCATCAGGTCTTTTGACTGCGAATGAGTGTGAGAGGGAGGCCAAGAGGTCACTGGTGACTAATTTTCTGAGCACTCACAGATTGTGTAAGTAATGGAGCACTTATTGCATTCGCTCCCCCATCACTGCAAACAAGCCCCAAAAAATCCATACAAATTCCCACACGCAAGATAGCGCCAGGGGAAGGGAGAAGTGGGCCATCTTTAAGATATAGCGAGCAGCATAGAATAGGCCTAATGTGCAATTTAAAATCAATATCTTAAAAAAAAAATGCCTATCTTACCCACGACAGCATCATCTAAATATCAATAGGGCCTTGCGGTGCTTCAGACAGAGCTGGGTGCGAGGAGACACAGATCCGAGGTGCTTTGACCAAGGATTTCACACCGTCTATCCAGAGGAATCGGGTTCTCACCGCCTCTCTTTCAATTTTAATACAGTGCTGTACTTGCCGCATGAGGTTTAATAAAGTAGCACAGTGTCTGTCAAGCCAGGTGTAGCTTCAATCCTTTCATATTCTAAGTAAATCCCAAAGAAAGGTGTTGAGGATACCAGCAGCAGAAGACAGGCAGGGAAAGAGGGAACTGGAGGGGGGGTGGGTTTGTTTTTTCCCATCTCATCTGCCCAGGGTACTATATTTTTTTCCTCCTTTGCAATACTGTGGATTTGAACATAGTGTTATTTCGAACAATGTAGCTTCTGTGCATTTCATGCTGGAATTTACTGGATTTTCTCGAAGATGACCTGTGACTCCGATTCTCCCACAAACCCATGTTTCAACAAGGAAACGTACCATATCATCACTCAAAGAATCAATTGGCAATGTCTTGCACTAGAGTCAGATCGTACCATGTATCACATTCAAAGCAACAACAACAAATACGTGTCATCATGTCAACACAAATCCTTTTCCCCTATAATACATTTCACTCTCAAATATGGTGGATTACACAATTAATTACAAAATTAAGAAAAGCAACATTTTCGCCCTATAACTGGCCCAAAAGTGAATATGATGTGACGGGTGGATATTTTTTTCCATTTCTACTTCAAATTCATCCAGTCAGGGTTTGGAAAATGTGCTATTTCATAAAAGCTAATTAATGTCTCTGTCTTAGCCATGTCTTGTGTTTGCTCATCTGGATTCTATGGACAGGATGGAGAGAGAGAGAGGAAGGAGCACACTGGCACGGACTTCATTTCATCAAAATAATGTATACACAAAGTAATGCATTTGTGATTTCTGGTATGAATATATACAAATAAATTGCATTAATATGTATCGGTCACTTTGTCATTGCTGGTCTGGAGTCTTCCTGAGTAGGTTTCGGCTTTATCAATGTGAAGATTTCCTGCTTTTCTTTGTCTCGTGTAACGGTAAGCTGAATACTTTTAGGTTTTGAACGGTGTGTTATTCATCATTATGTATTTTTTTTGACTATTTTCTGATGTTTTACACACTAAACAATGAGTCAATTAATTAATGACAAAAAAACTATTATTATTTCTTCAAGTGATTTCATGAAGCACAAGAGTGTATAACACACACTTAAATCCTTCATTGAAGACCTGCACAATATCTGCTAAACGCTGTACGATTTGCTGTTGTATCAAACACACAGCTGGTTTAATAATAGACTATCTTCAGCCAAGGTCAGGGGGGGCTGTAATGGTGACCCCTGGATGACCCTGGCTGCTCTGACCTACTGCTATACCACGGCTGCAAAAATTGATTGGTGCTCTGGTTTGAACAAGACATTTAAGTGTAGTATTGACAGCAGATATCATGTCTGTAAAGGTAAAACACATTTTATTGTCTTTGAAAATAGAGTCCTGCTTTATTCTCATCAAATGTACGTACAAATAACAGGTGAAATTATAATCTAGACACCTATATTATTATGATACACATATTTGTTCATAACATTTTTACCTTTAATATTTACCACATTATATGCCATTCAAATCCTGTTAAAATTATAACATAACAAACTGTGTGTTCTGCCCCTGTTAGCGTGACAATAGTTGGCCGCTGGCCAGCGACATGTTTTATTTAATAATGTGGGAATTTTCTACTGTTTTGCTTTCATTACAGTGTAGGAGGCTAAAGCTGAAAACAGAAACAGAAAGCCAGTCGCTTTAAAGCCCAAACTTTACGGCCCAACAACTGTCAGATGCAATATGAGCATCTGGATTCAAAAGGGGAGTTTTTTTGTTTTTTTTAACAGGATGTCTGCTTAATGCGGCGATATTCTTTTTTTTACTTTCCCTCTCGCAAAATGCGTGCTCTCTTTCTTGTCTTGTGCTATGTTGGAAGTCTACAACTTTACCAGTGACCACCCATTGCAACCCGGGACCAATGCTAGCTCGGGGGTCCAGAGATTTAGGCTGCAAAGGAACTAAAGCCAAAAGCCGCAGGGGAGTATTTCCGCGGCTGGGATGAAAAGTACGGCTCAGGCTTGGGAGTCACAGGGACATGGGGAATGGGAGGAGAGGGAGGGAAGGGTAAGGAGGGGAAATTTATTTCTGTTCTCTTGCTCCTGGGCCAGTCCGCAGGCCCATGTATCAAAAAGACCACCGCATCCGAGATGAGCCCTCATAGCATGGCAGAAAGCCCAACGCAGGAGACCTGGGTAATCTTCCGCAGATTTGGTGAAATGGCAAATGTAAAGAGTGCTTTTAGCAGAGATACATATTTGTTCTTAAGTGACTCTGTGTGCAGTGATAACACTTTGACTTGTTCCCTGAAACAGCTGAACCCTGGAGTTGATCATTTTGGGGCAAATAGGTATTTTCCAGGAACTTTAGAATACAACCACCGTCACAGATTTATTTTTTTTTCATATTAGTATTGGTGTAGTTTTAATACTGTAGAGAAGGAGGAGGCGCTGTTAACATGTGGTAGTTTTTTTTAAATGTTGAAGTGACCTCGATTCCTCGTGCCAAATCACATCTTTCATTGCAGCGGCTCAGCCTCTTTACAGTAGCTTGGTTGATTTTTTTCCCACGCCTGTATTTCAAGAATACTTCTCTGATTGGCCACTACTCGTTGCCTTTTTCAAAGATTTTGTTAAGTTTATTGAATAGAACAAGATTGGTGGTCGGGTAAATTACTTCCACTCAAATGTGAATGTTTCATAAGGATGGCAGCCTTCTTGTATAGTGCTCTAATATATGACTTTTTAAACCAGGTTAAATTGTTGATATGGCACACTGATCAATCAGAACGTGTTTAAATGGCGCTTCATATCAAGAAGGTTTCAGATCCCTGCTGTAGAGCAACACTAGAAGAGGTAAAGAATGACGTTTAGTTTTAGTTGAGTTATAATTTAAAGCCACACTGAAGGTTGTGCATCAGTTTTCCACAGTCTTTTCCCCAAAAGATCTCTGTGGTATCTTTTATACTTGATTAATTCAAGAAATCTGCAAAGACCAGTGTCCGTATGAATACAATTTAAATAAAATGCACAACGCATAAAATCCCAGTTTTTGTCTTATTCACATAAACACCAACTGATGCCGACGGCGTTGCAAAGCACGTCGTCCTGCCTGACGAATCTTCCATGAGAGCATGAACGGGCCAGCAGCAGAGCAATGCACCGCGGAGACAGCCACCGGCACGTGGTGCATTCTGGGAGGAGCCCGTGCCAGAGCCGTACTGTTTTTTTTGCTCCAATGACGAAAGATCAACATTTGTCTCACGGTAGCGGATCACTGAGAAATTGAGTGGATTTCATCTGGGAGTCAGATTTCGTCGTCTTTCTTCTCCTCGCTCAAAGGCTGGATCCCGAAGCAGATGTGCCTCCGAGGCACGGGCCATCAGGTTGAAGGGTGCAGGCCGGGCGGAGGGTTGGTGTTAGGGTTAAATTTAGAGGTTGGAGGTCAGATGAGGGTCAGGGTTATGGTCAGGTTGGGGTCGCGGTAAGGTCAAAGTAGCCAACCCCTTTAGGGCAGCATTTAAGTGGTCACTGTTTACCCCTGCGTCCAGTTAGAGAGATGTCATCTAGCACACTGCGGCCATGAGGGATGTGTTGCACTGTGAGCACGAAACATGAAGAATATGCGTCGGCTTTATCGTTGAGACGATTAACCTGGACACAAAAATAATGGATTAATCAACTCAAAAAAAAATTCCAGAAAAAAGATACAAAACATCTGCTGGTTTCAGGTTCGCAAATATCGTCTTCATTTTATTTGATACTAAACTCTTTGTTTTTTTTAAAGATTGTCTCAGATGAAACAAGAAATATTAAGATGTTATGGATATACGTGTGCCAGATCAAATAATAATAAGGAATTGCGGCCCTATCTAGAATATGTTGATTCTTTTTTTTTTTAAGTGTTATAATAATTATTGTTATTATGATTATTATTATCATTACAGGACAGCAGGTGTTACGGTTGTGGATCTTCTCACACTAATAATACATTTAAAAAAAAAAATCTGGTTGATAGCTTAAGAATGACTTCTTTACTCCCCGATATGATTTACTATGAAATGCCAAGAGAAACATTATTGATGTTTCTATGGCATCTTGCGCCAGTTGTTGCTGATGTCACCCTTGGCTTTCGCCACCATGTCTGGTTCTCCCCTGTTCTCAGAGGCTGCGGCATGCTGGGAAACCTTACACCGTCCAGCGAGGGAGCCGTGGGATGAGTCTGTGCACATGTTTCACGCTGTGGGGCACAGACAGTGTGCCATATCAGACAGCTTCCCTGCCATGTCTCCCTACCGCAAGGCAGGAGCGGCTCCCAAAACCAAAATTATACTTCCCGGAGATGAGGCAAAGACAGCTACACTAGTGCAGTCAGACTGACAAATGGTCCAAAACACTGTTAGGCATGTGAGAACGGTTCAACACTGTGACAGCAAGCAGTGTTTATGGTGTTTCACAAGTGTCCGTGCCAGACCAATCCACTTAGTGCTTCCCTGAGTGGATAGACCAACAACATTAAGTGACAGATTAATACAAAAGAAAAGTTTGACATTCAGTGGATTTTATGTAAAAAGCGAGGTATAATAGAGTTTGAGTTCACTGATAAGATGAGGGTAACAATAGCGTGAAGCAGCTGTTTACTATAATTTAAACTGTCTTGTAAAAGGTTAAGGAGCACGGCAGCCGCATTCAAGGTTCCAAAGAAACAGGATGGAAATATTCTCCAATTCATTATCTCCTTTTCATACCATCTCTCTATTGTATTAGGAAATCCAACCAGGGGCGTTCTCAGGCTTTGGGAGGCTTAAGATCTCATAAAATCAACTGTCACCTGCTTAGTTATTGGGTGCTTACAAATAACCAAGATGCATAACTTGAGAACGTACCAGTCCCCTAAACCCTTTCCAGCAGGAAGAAAATAAGGTCCTTTCAATGCATTATTAATATTTTGCCTAAACTCAGTCTGGACCGAACAGCGAACTGGATTAGCCAAAGGAATTTAATATAAAATTCATGCCTTCTCTCTTTTTCTCTCTCGCAGATATATTCAGTCTGTTGTTAGTTAGAGAGCCACGGCATTCCTCCGCGTACTGACAGACTCAACATATGACAGCGAGGGTGGGAGCAGAAAGTGTGTGGCCCCGCTGACTGCCATGTGTTGTCATTTAAAATGATATTTTCTGAAGTTAATGACTTATACAGGCTTATAGGTATGAATGGACAGTCTCTGGTGTTAATTTCATCGGCTGAGTGGGCCCCGCGTAAAAAGGTCATTATGCCTGGTTTGTGTTTAATTCCAGGAAGCAAGAGGAGAGAAGCCGTATTGATTAAATGACAGCTTAAAAAATAGTTGTTTAATAAATAGGCCCTGCCTATTGGACTGGAGAGGAACAAGGTGCCCAACAAAAAAAAGATGGCTTGAAATAAGTGTCTGCGCTCACAATGTGTGCCGGTGAAGAAGTGGATGGGGGACAAAATGGAGGCTGGGACACTGATGTTAACAAGCAAATTAGCCACAGCGGGGCGGCCCGGACCAATCAATAGCCACAATAAAAAAGTTGGTGCTGACCACGTAGTGTCTGCAATGTAAACTGCCCGGCCCTCAGTCCCCAAGGCCAAGCTAACAATAACCTACAACTGAGCGAGACACAAAAGGTATCGACACGGAGAGCGCTTCAATTTCCCCAGACGGCGGGGCCCTGTCACATCAAACTGGCTATTAGTCACAAATTCTGCCTGCCACCGATCCATCCCCCGTTCTCTGGGGGGACCTTGTCAACTTGAAAGTTGTGCCGCTGGCAAAAGGACATCTGGTTCCACTGTAGTGTGTGTTGAATACAAGAGGCCAGGAGCTGCCTGCCTGATAAAGGAGAACAAACAGGGCCACTTTAGACTTGTCAAGCCTTGTTAGGGGGAGCAAATGACAAAAGAAGGGAATGCATTGAGAACAAGAGGCTGTTTTTATGGCTCTCTGGTGAAACAGCACACGAGGGTCTGTGTAGTCAAGATGACACTGGGCTACTGTACGTGGAATAACACTCTCTGACATGAAATATGCTCATCTGTCTAGCATGAACAAATGATATATCTTTAAAACATTTATCTAATAGAAAATCTGGTCTCCTAATTCTCTAAATATATTTGAAGTGTTCAGGAAAACACAAAAAAAAGGAAGACATTTCATCAAACACCCGAATGTTTACTGACATTTTTCTGGTGCGTGTGTTAAATACCACATTTAATCAACGTCTGTGACCAATCGCTGCTCTGCTAATAAGTTATTTCTACCCTTCTCTCATATCCAACAGCCCGTCCCGTGCCTACAGCACCATGCATGCTTTACTTGTTCCCCGTCTGGCCCTCTTCAAAGTGTCCCAATCCGACATGGCTGTCAGTGGCGTGCGTGTAGCCTTGTAAATTTCAATCAGCGTCTCACAACGGGGTGCCAAGGTTCGACTTCATTTCCCTCCTCACTGAACAGGTGGTCGCAGGCCGGCCATCACTCAGCGCTGTCTGAGCGATCTGTCGCCCCGGCAATTACCGCTCTATTAATTGCCCCATGGTGTTCGTGACGAGTTGCCCAGGCGCCCCGGTTAATGTTTAATGTGGCGACGCCTCAAATCAATGCGTGTTTAAGGAAGACACGACATGCTGACCAAGACTGCTGGATTGTGCCATTGGATAGTGGGCGGAAGGAAGTGTCACATATCTGTCGGTGTGGAGTGGCAATTGGAGAAGGCGGGATATATTATGTGCTTAATTGACTCAGACAGGGGAGTACATTCGACTCCTTTCTGCTGAGCTGCTTAAACTATCATTAATGTTAATTGCAGGAAGAAGGAGGGCAGATGGTTCGTCTTTGCTTGACCCTCGAAATCCCTTAAAGACTGTAAAGAGACTCAAAACAAATAAAATGTGTTTACTTTGACAAGCGTTGTCTTTGCATTTTTTCACCCCTGAAACATGCTGTTTTTAACTTTGCGGAATAGGCAGAAAAAATAATACTGACTTTACACAAACTGTTAACAAAGGCTTATTTAATTAGATTCCATCATCCCGCAGAACATGCACATGTTCTAAAGTGGGATATTTTAAAGGAGATTTATGATTCTATTGCATTTGCCTCTTGATCGAGGGGGTATCATCTGGGAATGGATCTGGAATACAGATGAGATCGGGCGATGGCTTGGAAAAAAACAGAAAAAAGGGGGCGGGTGGTGGGGGGGAGATCAATTTTAGAGGCAAGGGTTTGGCACATTTAATGAATTCATGCTCCTTCTCCCTCTCTCTTTCCTTCCCTCACCCCTTTCTCTGTAAGGAAGAAAAAGATGAAAAGAACAACCCTCACACAGTGACCGTTAGGGAGGCAATCAATCACCAATCAGTCATTGAAAGTGCTTGTCCTGCTGTTGGAGGATGTTCTTCATTACTTACAGACTTTCAATGTGGGAACGGATGTGAGGGAGAAGGTGTATGTATGTGTGTGTGTGTGTGTGTGTGTGTGTGTGTGTGTGTGTGTGTGTGTGTGGCGGGGTAATTATTCATGGCCTTTTACTTTAACCGCTCCTGAAGGAACAAGTTTAAACCTGCGATATGGTTGTTGGCATTCAAAGGTGATCACAATATCATCAAACCTACATTTCTGCCCCTTCCAAGCACATGCACACATCTCGTCCTCATGAATCTGGAGTCCTCTGCGGACCCAGTGGGCTTTGGATGATCCCCGAGGTTGATATTAGCTCCCATGATAGGCATCGGAGAATAACCCAGCTTACAATGTGTTTAGATTCGCCAACCTTAACTTCTTTAAAAGCCACAATACGAATACGCACACTGGACCTGGATTTTTTTTTTTTTTAAGATTGAAGCTAAAATGTGTTTGCAGTGTTATATTGCTTCAGAAACACACTGGAGTCATGTCTAAGACATATTTAGGGGAGTACGGAAATTAAAGCTTGTACAAAGTGAATCTTTTTTTAATGAAAATTATTGACATTTTGAAAAATAATTATATAAAAAAAGCTCTTTCCAATTGCCACAAGCAGTTGAGAATGTATTAATTAAAAATAAGAGAATAAAAACAAACCAAAAATTGGTGTTTCATACAAAGCAACAACCACCAAATGACAAATTCCCACTGCAGCAGCAGACGATAGAGAGAAGAGAAATATTCAGCACTATCCCACAGCAGATATCCCACAACTTATTAGATGCGTTGCTGGAATACCCTATTAGGAATGAAGAAGGGAGGTAGAAGGAAAAGGGGCTTTACTTTAAATTGAGGAAGTGCCAACGCACATTTATTGGCTCTAATGTGGTACAGGCGACCCCCGTCACAATATCGGATCTCCGTGGGCCGGTGCTGCCACAGTGGAGGAACATAATAACCTTTTTAAGGGTGCGGCGTGCTGCCGACTCACAGAATAAAGACTTCACAGTCAGCGCCTGGCGAGAAAACGGAGGGCCTCGCCCCAGATGAACATAATCTTTTGTTATTATGCTGTTAATACGTTTTCTTTCCACACGCTGATCTCAAACAAACCCACCCCCAGCGCCCCACAACCATCGCCTGAAAAAATAGGGATTTATTTCTATGTTCATCTAACCTTGTGAACAGAGCAAAAAGTCTCAGTGTATTGGGGGAACAATGTTATTTCTTCTTGATACAGGATTTATAAATGATGTACGGATATTAAAAGGCAACATATATTATTAATGTTTTGTGTCTTGGCTGGGAAAAAAATAACGTCAGACACACCTTCTAATCTACTAGATCAGCTGCACAACCCGAAATCACTGTCATCTCCCACAATCCCTTTCACCCAGGGTGCTGACGCCAAGTGGTTTTGTGTCGCGGCTCTGCGTGGCAGCCGATCGA
Source organism: Taurulus bubalis (assembly GCF_910589615.1). NCBI lineage: Eukaryota > Metazoa > Chordata > Actinopteri > Perciformes > Cottidae > Taurulus > Taurulus bubalis. The sequence continues at coordinate 6,553,689 of NC_136601.1, read as the reverse complement.
CCAGGCCATTGATTAACAGATTGGAATTATTAACTGGGGGATCATCCATCCCACATCGCCCATGTCATTTCCATTACGCCTCATTTCAGAGACAAGGCACGGCGGAGGAGATGGGCCGGCCAGAAAACCTCCTCCCTCATTAGCATTCTAATTAAGAGGCCATCAGATAATGATCAATCAGAGCAACCGGCAGGCAGACAAGCAGCCGCATGCAGATGGAGAAGAGGTGCCTCTCAACGCGCACACACAAACACACTGTTAAATACACACACACACACACACATTGTTGGGCTTCTTTTTCTAGTGATTTTGGGGGGAAAGAAAACATCTGGTGGAATGCACTTTTGTAATTATATCTTCAATGTAATTCCTTAAAAATGACACGATTTGGGGATTTTAACAACTGCATGCAACAAATGCATCTGGACTTCTGGAATACTTCTGTCTCGTACAGTAAGTATACAAAGTATTGAGCTCCCCCGGAAGTTGTCATGTTTATGATGTGTTTTTTTGACACAGTTCAACAAAAAAGACAAAAGGGAAAACAGGTGTCGGCTAAGTGATCTAAATTAATGCCAAATAAAAATGAAATCATTGTAATATACCTGCTGTGCCTAGAAGGTCCAGATTTCGGTGAGTGCAACGCAGACAAAGGAAAGCTCTAAAAAAAAGTAACATTCAACATATTTTGATGATGAAATGTGAAAAACCTCAGAGGGCGGTGCGTCTATAAGTCTATTATCTGCATCTATAAATGAATATTACAACATATTTTTATGTTTACGGTCAAAATCAACATGCATTTATGTGTTTCAAGGGTTTTGTGATTCTTTGTCCCAACAAACCTGCTGTAAAACTTTCAAAATCCTTTTGCATTTCAGGCAAAAAAACAAATGTTTTTGGACAAGTGTCCACCAGCAGAGGTGTGATGGACCACCACTTCCAGGCAGGCATGCAGCAGTTATAAATAAACATGGACCCTGTTTGCCAATATGTCAACGCCGTAGTGTTTTATGAAGCAGTGTTTTATACCGCCGTTCACATTAACTCCATAAAGCCGCTCGGCCACCGCTTGCGACCCCGACGCTGGGTCCGCCGCTGCTGCACAATTATGCAGAATCCCATTGGCTTTGATTTAGGAACCATCAGCGGGCCGAGCTGCTGGGCTGAGGGTCGACGTGTGGAAAGGAGGCGTCATTGATTGAATTTTATGTCGTTTGTTGGTGGAGATCTTAACATGCCAGAATTTATAACCCGGAGAATAATAATGTCATATAAAAACTGACAGAGCCAAATAGGGCCCCGCACTTCATCTCTGCCTCGGCCCACCACCACTGGGGCGGCCCTGTCACGGCCATTCTCCGTTTCAAATGTATTCTCTCTCTCTCTTTTTTTCTGAACATGAAACATTTGTGTTTGACATTGGAGAAAAGAAAATCAATATGAATTTATAAACCATACATAGTATACACTTCATTATTCTGTGACAAATGTATATGTCGGCTTTCTTAGTATAAGAAAGCCGACATATAAATTATATTACTTTCTTTTTGAAGAGGGTGTGATTGGATATTGAGGACTCAAGATAAAGCAGTTCCCCATTAAAATGAATGCTAATTACTTCCAGATTTATTCATTTATTTAGCATTTAAATATATGTATTTAAGCCATACTGACCACAATGTCTAGGAACAGGGTGAATTTGTATTCATTATATTATTATGTTATTATACTGGCAATATGGTACAATTATATCTATTAATAAATTCCCAAAATGGCCTAATCCTTACAGTGAAAACCATATATTACCTGTAAACAGCTAGAGCAGATTATTTGGTTTGTTCTGTATTCAGGTTAAGGACAACATTTTTAGTTAAATATAAACTTACGGAAATGGAAAGTATGAACTGAAATATAGAATAACAACCAATTAATTTAGCTATTTATTCCTCCAGTCAACCATGATTATGTTTACATTGTCCCAGTTTATTTCCTGTTGTGGGGCATGACATCACGTGACAGGAAGTAAAAAAGAAAAAGGTCCAATGTCCAATGCCATTCCATTGAAACTATATAAGATGAGTGGTAAATCATCTAAAATATCCTTAACCCACTTCCTGTCCCTTTGACCTGAGCGGTGCTGTGCTCTTATCAGGTGGACCAGGCCTCTGTATCAGATGGATTGGATCAACGTGGCTCGCCCCTTCCAACAGGTGCTGCAAAGTATCCCTCAGACACCTTTACACTAGCAGCACCACACCGACACACAAACACACAGCCCTGTCCAGACGTCATGTTAGTGCGGCGTAATTACACTCCCCGCAGCCCCAAAAAAACCCCGACACGACGCTGACTGAGCCGAATTATTGAATTTTCATCGGCTGCCTTAGGCCATGTCGGGACTGTTCAATTTTAGCCTGAGGAGGACACACCATTAAAGGAGATGAGTCAAAAAAGTGTTTTCTTCTGATTGCCCCGAGAAGCTATTACCGCCCAACTGCAGCAGGACTGTACTGGTAGAGAGTAGACACACGCCCTACCTTACACACACACAGACACACACAGACACACACACACACAGACACAGTTACAGGCATGTATTCACAAATGCATACACACATACATCGCTGAAAATCCACATATCCCCATCCTCCCACCCCACTGCAGAAAAGATGCAATTTACATGAGTTGAAGGGAGGTGACAGGTAGCAATCAGCCTGGGGAATAGGGTTAGAGGCTGACGCCTGGTTGCGTATTACCGCCTGCCAACCAAAGCCTACAGATTGCTTATACCAGGCCACGACCTCCGACCCTGCCACATATCAACCAATTGCCCTTTAGTATAATTATGTGGAATAATCTTTTAGAGTTTGATTCGAAAGGAGATAGGCAGGGAGGGCTACTTCTAATTTATTTTTTTAGGAGAGAGCTTGTTAATAAACACTTTTTTAGTGCAGGGCCCGTCTGGACGCTATAAGTGAAATACCCTTAGTACTAGAGGTCAGATTTATCTATTTGCCCGTGTATCTGTCAGTCTGTCCAGGCAGACGTCTCCACTGGCTGTGGCTGAGGACCGTGGGGAATGTCATTATCCTGTGATGATGTTTTAATGACAGTATCATTGGAAGTGGCCATCTTGCATCTGTCAGAATTCCATTATATTGTTTAGATTCCATTAAAATTTAATGAAGTGCAAGCCGATGTTACCTGGATGATGATAATGCTGTGATAGCATGAGGTGCGTCTTGGAAATATATAACATATGTATATATATATATCATCAGCATCATCATCACTCGATTGCAGAACATTCAAACCGAAAAGTCCCGAAGGTTTACAGGGGAAGTGATTAGTCGATTAATCAATTAGTTTATCGACAGAAAACAAGCAAAGCAAAAATGCCAAATGCTCTAGCTTCACAAATATGAAGATGTTTTGCTTTTCTCTGATTTACCTAACTATCAAACAGTTTTGGAGTGCTGCTTGGACAGTGCAGGCCCTTGAACGACAACAAGCTGTAGCCTCTGTGAAGCTGCGAGGGGTTATCGTTCATTTGTTCAGAAGATTTCGGAAACTAAACATGTCAAAATCAGAAATGTGCCACAAAGCGCTTTCCGACACCCCTAAGATCCTCGATTCGGAAAAACGTCATTGTTCCTCCAGGTTGAACAGACAATAGCACAACCAATCTAAGGAGAAACAGAATGAATCTGAGGAAGATGTCGAGCAACTTCCAAACACTTAATCAAACCATTAGTTGATGAATTAAAGCAATTATAAAAAATGGAGCGATTATTTTATGGTAAAAAATAGTCCTTCGTTTTAGGCACAAATGAGTCCTATGGGGTCTTCATGCTGCATGCCAAAAACAAGTGGGACCGCTAAATCGACTTGTTGCTAAACCGATATGAAGTCCTATAAACTGTTTTCTAGTTAGTTAGCTTCTATTCATGTTTTCATAAATCGTCCAGTATGCATAACACAAGCACATGATCAGTGTAGAATGTCATGAAAGGTTATTATCCCCTCATCTTCCTCATTTATCACACACAGCTCACTTCTGACAATTACATTACTGTGTTATTTCTATTTTATTTTTACTGGGGAGTCTGATCTTAACCTTGGCCCGTTAAAAAAAAAAGAAATCATGAACTTAACCCTTAAGAGTTTGGTATCCATCTCGACGCCACACGCAGCCACATTAGTAGCAGGGTCTGACCTTAATCATACAGTCCCATCAGAAACCCGCTGACCTTCACCTCCCAGGAGAACTCTCCTCATTCACACACTCACTGGGACCTCCGGCTGCCCATTTAGTGCTTTAATGGTGGGAGGCGCCCGCTCAGCCACCCATTTCATTGTGTGTCCCCCCCTGCCTAACACCCCCCCGCTCACACACACAGCGCACATATACACACACAGGGGACACACTGGAACACATGAGTCCACGTGCACACATACACACACACACACACACACACACACACCAAGGCTCTGCATACACACAAACACAAACAGAAATTGCACCAGCCTTCTCTCCACAGGGGGTTAACATCAACATATGTCCCTGTCACACACATGAAGGTGAAGGTTGTAGGCTTCGTGTGGCCACACGTGTGGCATTATGTAAGTAAATGTGTGTGTGTGTGTGTGTGTGTGTGTGTGTGTGTGTGTGTGTGTGTGTGTGTGTGTGTGTGTGGAGGGGGGGTTGCTTTTAATTTTCAGATGTGGTTTTAAAACCCTGACAACTTTTGAAAAAACACGACTTTTGACAGACGTTCCTGGCTTTATCGGAGGCGTGCGACACAGCTCCCATCCACTCTGCAGTTTGAGCAGTCTGTAAAGGGCAAAAAAGAAATCAATTCCACCTCGACAAATGTAAATAAGGTCTTATCGGGGCAGCAGCGACGCATCGACAGCATCAAGCGAGCAAATGTTCCACTCGCTTGCCTGTCATTTAACTACATCACCGGATCACTCCTCCATATTTTGCCCCGAGGACAACCAATTCTCCATCACATCTGCGTACATATGAGCCCGGGCTCACATGTGTGGGTATGTGCGTGCATGTATAATAACCGGAGGTGTGTGTGGCTCTCGTGTTTGCTTGTGGACAGCATCACTTTACATTTATTGAAATGAGCAGCTTTCCCTGGGGCGCCGGTGTGGAGCTGAGGCCTGCAGCCCTGCTAGCATCTATCGACTCCCCAGGATTAGGGCTTGGTTGAGGCGGCCTCTCCCCTGTGGCCCCAGCGAGGTGACCCGCACCGGGACAAAGTTCAGCAGGGGAGAATAGGGTGAGCTCTCCCGGGCACAGATTAGGGGCCCTGCCTCTCCCAGCGGAGACATGAAAGTGTGGAACGATACGATGTGTCTTTGTGCGCGCACGGGAACGCGCGCGCAAACACTCCCATCAAACGGGCTCAAGTTTGTTCAGGCAAAAACTCCAATTAGGAAAACGTGTCACATGTGACAGGTAGTTACATTTATCAGCGTGATATTAGACAAATGCCTCAAAACACATTGTGTTAGAGATGAAAAGATGAGCAGAAACGTCAAAGTGCTTTGGTTCTTTTACAGTGCATCGATTGCTGTTAATATCTTTGCAACATATTTAGATAATTGTAGCAAATGTTATATAATAAGGAAATTATATCAACTTTAAGACACAGTCAAACTAAAAAAGAAAATCTATAGTACAAGTTAAGTCATTAATGAAACCAATTCACAATGAATTGATTGAAAAAGCAACCATACGAACTATTCAACAATTAAGACGCAATACTCATTATTGAAAAGCATGAAAAAGAAAAGTCTGCTTTTTAAAATCAGATTTTCGTAAACGTTATGTTTTTTGGGCCGAATCACATAAACCTGTGGTTATTCAGACACAATCTGAAATTTGACCTAATTTAGTATGTCTGATTTAGTCTGAATCAATCCCACGATGCTCATTTCTTTTGGTTCCCATATGCAACATAAAATGATCTTCATGAAAACAGTTTTCTTTCTCACCATGTTCTGCTCAGTTTGTGTGTTATATATGCCCATATTTAGCTACATACCTCCCATTTATTCAATCTTTTCCTCAGCAAACAAGTTGACAATCTAACAAAACATAGTGCTACATCAGGAGCGCTGCACCAGCTAACAACAAAGACAAAGGCAGCTTTACCAGACCTTGAACTGACCCAGTTTGTCCCCACTGTCAAAATGTTTTGAAATCAAAACATTTGCTAAACTTACCACCCGTCTTTCCAGTGAAACATGCAGTGATGCACAGGAAATAGGTGGACTTTTATGTTTCTGGCGGGAGCAGCGGTAGAAAATTACTGCATTCGGGATGGATAGCAAAAAGAACGAGGGTGTTAGCATGGACAGATATAGCTCCACCACACTCGACCAGGCAGAGAAAAGAGCACCGACTACCAAATACAAATAAAGTAATGCCGGGAGCGGCCACATGGCTTGTTTGCCAAGTGATCCCCAGGTACTGCGGCTCACACACACCACAGCCATGACTGCTTATCACCAAATACATCACAGAATAGAACAATAAAAAAACATCAGAATGTTAAGGTTTACAACTTTGATACACAAGTGAAACGCTTATTTGGAAATCAAATTGAAGCACATGTTTAAATGCTCTTTAAGTCTGACATTTATTTCCAGCTACATTTGTTCAAGTCGGTTCTTCCAGAGTAGCGTTCACTGAAGGCCACTAATTGCATGGAGAAATGCAAAGATTTGTGTTCAAACAAGGCCATCCATCACAGGCGGGGATATGATATGTCTTTTTTTAGATGTTAAAGTCGTAATTAAGGTTTCAGTGATTTTAATTGGTTCTTTAGTTTCATGTAAGCAAAGTTGCCTTTGATGCTACCAAGAACAGCAGTTTTCTTTTCTATTGTATTCATCCCAATAATTTCCCACCAGAAACATACGACCCACACTGAAAGACACATTTTTTTTGTGTGTGTTTTCCGAAGCAGCAACAGTCACATTTGCACTTCACCGAATGAAATATCACAGATTCTGGTAAAAGGCATGAGGTTACATACAGGAATTGGCTAATCCGGGTGGGGAAGGGACAGGGGGGGGGGGGGGAGGCGAGGTACAAAGAATGAACTCCTTAAGCGATGAAGTGGCTATCTTGCCTCCGAGTGGTATCATCATCATCTTCATCATCATCACCACACAAACCCCTCTCTTCTTCGGGAGTGAAGAGGCAAAATAATTGGATTCTTTCCCACAAATAACACCTTCACCCCTGAGCTTAATTAACTAGACAGACTGCAGGGCCAGGGTCCATTCTCCTCCACTCTCGCCGGGCTCTTGGTGAGAAAGAGGAAAACCCAGCTGTTATTGCCCACTGGCCTTTATTACCATGGCTGAACGGTAATATAGGTTATTAGGGCAAGTTGTTGAAAGGAATGGTCTTTTTTTTTCACTAGCCCTTGTTATATTGATGTGCAATACTGATACTGGCCTCTTAAAAAAATATTGACAAAATACATGTCAGGACTAAAGATATGAAGTGCTTTCGACAAGCGAATTTTGTAAAAATGTTTTTATTATCACACTACAAAGCCACTGATAATTGATGTTGTATCCATCCATCTAGCATTTATCTATCAACACCGATCAACTATCAATAACTGGTATCGCATCTGTCTATTTTTGGGTATCTGTCCATCTATATCTACATCTATATCCATCTATCTACAACACAATACAATAATAACCTCAATGAAAGATGTACAATACTTTCTCATCTCCACACAATCCTCCGAGGTGTCTTTTGTCTTGGGGTGGACATGAATGACAGTAGTCAATATACTAACAAATACAGGCTTTGACAAGTACTACAACAAACAGACGAAGACTTAACAATCCATCGCGGGTCAGCTGATGCTGCGACACCATTGGTCAACGCATTAACAGTAAAAAAAAGCACCAACTTAAGGGGATAGTGTGGTGTGGTCTGTGGATTTAAAGGGTTTGCTTTATTACCGTGGGTGTTGTTTTATGGCAGAGTGCAGACTGTATGCAGTACATCCACAAGGCCCTCTTGGATGCCACCGCTCATATTATAACTCTTCCTACGGTCCTTAGGGCCACTTTGTATGGAGGAGTTGCCATTTTACTGTCACCGGTCCTCCCCCAACACCTCCCTTCGACTCTAAAGCTCCATGTTTGTTGTTCCATTCTCCTCTATATCTCCCGGAGGAGCTCCCTCATTTTAATATAAATAGAATGCTTCATCATGCAGTGGCACAAACTTCTCCATGTTGCATCGCTCCGGTGGCATTAGCGGCGGCAAGTCAAGGTAGAGGGACATGCCGAAAGGGGGATGGAGCACCGGCAGCACGCGGGCTAAAAAAAGCAAACATGTTTTGTTATAGTTTCAAATGCCCGGGCTGGTTTGTTTTGTCTGAGAGGCGAAATATGGAAAAGTGGCAACCCAAGAAATATGATGCTGAATAGCAACAAGGGCGCTGTAGTCTGGCGGCCAAAGATGCGGTTTATTTCCAAGTGTCTTGAAACAGAGTACAAATTGGGCTTCTCTTAAACATAAGATAGAGCAGCAATCAATTCGCGCTTGTCAGTATGCCAGTGGGCGCGCACAGACATGGGGGATTTAATAGCTGACTGATGGGCAAACTGCAACTCTATTGAGAATTTTCCCCTTTTTTTTATGTGTCAGATGTGAAAGCCACTGAGATCTAAGAGAAAGCACTTCTTAGCCAAACTGGACCATGCCTGCCTCGCTCTAATCAGATGTGCACAGCTGTATCCCAAATGCCAGAGGGATCATTTGACGAGAGATATTTGCAGCCGCGCTCGGCTCGGGATTTCTGCTCTCTCCTCTGTAGTGGTAAAGAGGCCCGGAAAGGCCAGCGGGGCTAGGACACAGCCCGGGGCAGTAACTGCCAATAACTTCGCCCCTGAGAAGCACTGAGTTGTGCCTTGTGATCGGTGGACACCTAAAGCCGCCACCATTGACTAATTGTGCTTCATCTGGGTGCAGGATCCATCTTGGCTAACAAGAAAGCACTAGAGGTCTTCATTTAGCTATCAAGCCTGCTCTCCCCGGGGAGGGTTCTGAGTGCAGCTGCTGTCCTCGCTCGTCTCCCAATCAACACATCAAACGCCAGCCCCAATTCATTTTCCTCCCTCCCTCTCCGTCCTCTCCTCCATCTCGCTGCGAGAGAAAAAAAGGAAAGAAGGAGGAAAGTTCCGGGATGGTGGAACCAAAGAGCAAAGAGAGACACAGCGGTGAATACTGAGCGGCAGCTTTAGCCCAGCCCTGCGAGCACTCTGGATTTAGCAGGATATTTATTCTTTTATATCCAGACAAAAGAGATTGCACATGCCCTCCTGTGCTCACCAGAGTCACTGCGGTAAATCAGCAAGAAGTAGCCCCAAAATAATCAGACACCATTATGAAGATTCTTACAAAAGCTTGGCAATAATCTAGCATAAACAATGTGGCAAACGCAGGCCTAACCTTTGCATGCGGCTAGCGACTGAGTGACAGCAATAATATTTATTTATTCACTTAATTCTTTATAACTCGATACATCCACTCTTTCATCTGCGACATTGTCAGAAATGCAACTGATTGTCCGGTAAAAAAAACAATGTGACTGTAAATAATATCACTGTAAGTCACTTTGTAATGTATTAAAAATCCAGTAGCACACATGATTTTAAAACAATTTCCTCTACTTGGTAGATGCCAGTCATGTTTCCTCTTCATCCTCCTCCTCTTCTTCTTGCCCTTTTTTTATTATTACATGCAGAAATCTAATAACACACACGTAACCCAACGGCTCCCTGTCCTCTGTCAGCAGCAGCGTGTGTGTTTATTAAAAGATGGGTTTAGCATATGCTTTGATTAGATTCTTAATTACAGAAAATTACCATAGTGCCACAAAAAGTATATCTTTGTCCTCCAGGAAATAAGAAGATATTGAGGGACTTAATCTCTCTGTTATGATCACTTTGGAGAGGCAGCTCACACCGGTTGTGTACAGTCTCATCTGTAAAACGTCTTTATCGCACTCCGTATTCTGTGAAATGGTGGCTTTAATCCACTTTACCATGGATGTGTGGTCCCTTCCTATGCTGCCTTAAACAAAGCAGGGGTCATCGCCTGACAGTTCAGAGAGAATGGCAGTGATGCTGAGCATATGTTAAGCTCTTTTCAGTGATAATCCTATTTTGCTCTGTCAAGTGAAAAGCGTGTTAACATGGTGTTTATCTTTTATGCTACATTCATACAGTCATGGTTAATTACTGTATTTTTGCCGGGTGACTTGTATCCTCCCAAATGCCCTTAAAACAGCTCAAATACTATTTTGGGATTTTGGAAAAATGCAGAAAAAGATTCTCTGATATAGTTTATTTTACTGATAAAAAATATATATATATAAAAATATTATATGAATTATTTTGGAAATGTTTGACATGATTTTGGCACACAGAACAGATCGCTGCTAATTTGCTAATTCTCGCAAATTTACAACACTTGTTTTACACTTATTATATATATATAATAAGTGTATAAAAAAATGCTCTTGGTCATTCAGGTTTACTTGCAACTGTGTTTGAACGTGTACCCTGACCTGCAATAATTCATCTTATTTTATTTAACTACAGAAACACATTTTTGAATTTTTTGTTACTAATTTGTTGTTACTAATAATATTATAAATCCAGTTTGTTTATTTTTTACCTAACATTTTAAGTTGACATGAAATAACTCCTAAATGAAGGAGAGTCAAGCTAAATCAAGACTGATAAGCAGATGTGATATGTAGAGTGACTTAATTGTGCATGTCATGTGACGCCAATATTAAGAAGGCAATCACTTGAAGAGGATGTTGCACCAACTTATATTATTGAATATAAATTGGATGATTAAAGCACAAATCTAATCTTGTTTAACTTTGATCCGAATGTCATCCTCAGCTGATGGATCTGTCATCCCAATTGCCAATAATCAATAACTCGCAACTATTAGTCCAGTTTGACGAAAACAAAACAAACACAAGTGTGTCACGAGTAGTAAAACTAAATGACATGTCACGCTGTTAAAACACAGCAAATTGAGATAATGAAGCTCTTTTAGGCAACTGGGTGTCTAGTTATTTCTGCACCAATCAATAGGCTGGGGGGGAAAATAAGTCAATAAACATATGCGTAAATTGATTCCATCTGCGTATTATCATATAAAACAGCCTGGTAAATATGCAACTAATTATTGGTGACACTCCAATATCCGATAACCTGCAAAAAAATGATGCTCAGGACTCCACATTCAATACGTTATTATTTATATATCAATAAAAGACACGGGAAATTAGTTTTAGTGTGCTCAAGACATTTAAATATATATATATATATATATATATATATATATATATATATATATATATATATATATATATATATATATATATATATATATTTACCTTTCAGGGATTTTAACAGTTGAGGCCTTGTTCTAAAATATATAAAGACAGATACCATACATATTAGTGACCGTTTCACTTTTTCTACAAAGTTATACTTTGATGCTGCAGGATAATACCTTAATAAAGTCATAAAAAGCATAAATCATGTGCCTCCACACATTTCTTTCCACAAAGCCATCCCACTTGATACTTTTAAAAAAACATCTGAAGGCTATGTGTCACTATATCCACACTCATGCCTCGTTTGGCATGCGCATCCCTGTCAGTTCAGCATCTCGAAGATGCCAACCGCACAACATACCACCCTGCCATCTTTTCCAACCCTAATTCACCGAGCCATGCAGAATCCCCCCCCCCCCAGCGCCTCCTATCCTCCTTTGCTCTCACTCATATCCCGCTGGTTTGGTTATATGATCTGGAGAGACGACTGAATTCCCGTTCCGTCCAATATCACCGGGGTCGCTGGTCTTCTGCCTCCCTCCACGAACAAGATGAGCTGTTTTCCATTTGGGCCCTTAATGCCACTCTGGGCTTCATTTTGCAGATCCCTGATGTGCCACAGTGAAATCATAGCCGTGGCCTCAAACCTGCGTGTTGATCTTGAGATTACTCGCCGACAACAGGACCCCCCCCCCCACCCCCACTAAGCCCAGTCCTCTCGATGGGGAAACCCAGGCGTGGGATGATATTGAGATGTCTTCCCCTGTTTCTGTCTGTCTCTCTCTCTCTCTCTCTCTCTCTCTCTCTCCCCCACACTCTCTTTCTCTTGCTCTCTAACCACGGTCGTCCACAAGTGCTCACAGCTGCTGGCGCCACCACGCCGCTAAGCAGGTTTTAAGACGGGTCCCAGTCGAGCCATCTCTCGCCCAACCAGGAGGCAGAGCCCTGGATCCAGACCTTTTTAAGTGATCATCCTTGTATCATAACAGATTAAGGGCTGCTGCTGCTCTGGATTAGGCCTAATCTAACCTTTATCCGCTCCCATCTTCACCTGAAACTTACAGCGACCAGGAAGTCAATCGCAAAAGGCCCCAGTGATATACAGTGACACTGATCTTCCTTTTCGCGCTCTAATTATCAGGATTAAGAAAAACACTTTTGAGTAATTATTTTCACATCGGATAAACATTAGGCTTGCGCGGATTTAGCTGAGCTTTCGCCCAACAAGAAGCGGAGATCTGAGCAGGCTTACGAGCTCCAGACAGGCAGATGGAGATCCTTTCTAATCAGGAATAACCAACAAACAGGCAATGGAAGAAAAGGCGAAGGAATGAATGTCCTTTTTTTTTTATTTAAACGATTGGGGATTTTCACAGTTGTGAACACACTGCACACATAATTCCTTGTCATAAGTATATTTACATTTCAGATAAGGAAGATGGTGAGTTGTATCTTTTGCTGTAGTAGAAGATTTCATATCCTTTTGCATATCTTGAATTACTGTAGCTAGGTTGTCTTTTTTTCCAGCGCTGCTTGCTAATGGCTTTGCCAGACAAGACACATTTGGAGAATTCTTCTTAGAGGAGAAAAAAGATTGTGGAACCATGGGAAAAAAGATGACCTTCAGAGCTTGTTTGATATTATATATTATTTCAATCATACACAATTACAAACTGAAATCACATCACAGCACCAAACTGAGGCCCAGATAACCTTTTAAGGGGACAATTCCCTCAGAGGGCTGACCCCTGACCCCAGGCCTGCCAGCAATCTTCCGCAGGATGACTTGGCTGTGGCTGCAGAGGTTATGTGCACTGACACATACACACACGGGTACACACTCTGTCTCTCTCTAACCCTTCTCTGACTGTTTCCATCTTGCACATGTCTCTTAATTTAACTGTGTCTGACAAATATTCAAGCACAAAACCACATTAAACCCGGAAAAAAATGTATTCACGCACTTGTCCCTTCAATGTGTTGAAAGCATGGTCTTTAGGAAAATCACAATGAATTGGAAAAGAGTGAGTCTACTGCTAGTTTTCTGTGTGTCTATGTATGATCTTTCTAAATCCATAAATGTGCATCCACTTTCTGTAAATGTACTGTCTGTGTGGACCACCTGGGTTGCTGAAAATAAATGCAAAAACATTTTTCCCCATTAGAAATGTAATTCATAACATCTAACAATGACATCTACTTATTAGCTACTCATGTAGACTGTAACATGGCTACAGTGCAGTGAATATTTGGACAGTTATTCCAGCACGTAAATTAAAAAATAACCTTCAGCCTTAAAGTACCTGAAAATGTGTCCTGAAATCACGTTTCACTTCTTAACATTAAATATCGATAACTAAATAAGCAACATTCAAAGTTAAAAAGGAAAAGCATCCTAGAGTCTAACACTCAAAAACGTAATATCTGATTCATGATGACTGTGTTTTGTGGTTTGATGAGATTTGGTTGACAGTGGCCTGACAACATGGGTACATTGGAAGAAAGACACACATCCTTCCCAAAACATGAAAAAAAATCACAAATATAGAAATGTCTCATGTGAAATCCCCAAAACCGATAAAACGTTGGCAGAGCATAAGACCCCATTGCTCGTGGTAAGACGCTGGAGTTTAAGTTGGGGATGTTCAGACATGTTCCCCAAGAGTGAAACGAGCTGAGTTCACTGTTCAACCAGAACTAGTGTGAACAAATACATAGTTATTGTTGCACTTGAAACATAAACTACGTAGCGGCTCCACCATATACCAGGACGACATCAGTCCATCTGTATTCAGCTTCATTGAACTGGAACAAATGAGTGCTTCCTGTTTGTTCATGACGTACCAAAAATGTCATCCTGTTACAAACATATGCTAAAAGAGACATTTGAGCTGTATCATTATAATACTGCAATATTTGTCAACTACAAACAGCAGAAATTTGTCCAACCAATTAGTCTGTTGAACTTCCCATTGTGTTACACAAACGTATTACTTGGCTGCAGTTACCTCATTTATATAAACCTGATAAAAGCCAGGACAGGGCAGGACCTAATGAGATTTATCGCCAAACTAATTTTCCAACACTCATCCAGGAAATGACAATCCTGTTCCTCCAAACTCTGATTAATCTCCCTGAAGTGAGGTGAACCTTTCTGTGTTGCCACTCACCCCTCGCTACCCTCTGACATTCCCCGCTGCTAAAATGAAGACCTCTTGTGTCCACCTGCCCTCTGCCTCTACTCAGAACCAGATGTGTCGCGGCTTTGATGTGGACCAACCTTTTTCGGGTCAGGGAAGGACAAAAACCCAAAGCGGGCCCCGCATGAAGCCACAACACACACGGTGCTTTTGGCTTTCAGCACAAGCATCATATACAATTGTGAAAAATGTGAATTCTTTAACTTTGTAGCCACTCCATGATCAGTCATGTGAAGCAGGGGAGACAGATGTTTTCCTCTGCTGGGGTCTTTTGGGTCTGCTCTCAGTTTCCTTTGAGCAGTGAGACCCTCTGAGGCCGACAACACTAATGTACAAAAGTCTGAGTTATGGCCATTATTCTCTTCAGTTAATGGTCCTTTCTAGCTTTCATTTATTCTGCATGACAAATGACCTAAACGTACATCCAGAAAGTTATCATTAACATATTCAACATGCATCATCAACATGCAAGTGCACTCGTGACCCAGTTGCCAGAATAAAACACCGGCAATGTACTTTCTGTAAACTGCGAATGCTCTGAATCTGGATGTTTATGGACCAAAAATGCATTCACATTTTTCGGAGACCAATCTTGGCATTGTTGTAGTTTATCTCACAACATTTTATTTTTTAAGAACAGATTGCCAGATTTAAAATAATTGATAGTAACCTGAAATGTATACTTGTATTTTTCTCTAAGAAGACACTGTTCACTGCAGTTTACCGGAGAACAGGGAAAAGCTGAGGAACTGAGGAAATAAAACAATATTTACTTTTTGAAAGTGCTTGTAAGTATCTTATTGTTATACTTATAGTTGAATTATTTGCTTTTAACCAGTATATTAATATAGTCCCGAGACTCTTTAATTAAATCTAAACACAATGAATCCTTGTTATGTGACAATAGCTATAAATTCGACGAGCTGAAGCCAGACTTTCCGACTTAGATGAGTAGTGATTTTGATCCAGACAACTCTTTCGACATGAAAAATGTAGCCTTGTGCAAGTAGGCAAAGTTTTAAACAAATTACGCCAATTTCTACATGGCAGCAGTTGAATCACAGATGTGAGCCGCTGTATCTTTTCACATTCGAATGATCTTCCAAGTCCCCTGAGTTAGGCCATGTCTTGCTTGCAACTTTGCGCCATCTCCCCCGCCCCAGTTCTGTATGGACAGAACATGTTCTATTTGTTTGTTTTAAAGACAGAAATAAAACCCGCCTAATGACTAACCTCAGACTGTAGCTGAAGGCGAAGGCAGCATGAGAAGGTGAGTTTCTCGTTTTCCCAAAGCTCTGTTGGAGGTAAAAGAAATCACCGAGACGAGACATGCCACTGGGCAATGCAAAGAGGGAATTAGAAATTAATGGATTACACAGTCAGGAAAGAGGAATCTCTTTGCTACTTTGTTGGGCTTAGGGAGTACGTCTGAATATGGAGCTTGAAAGAATTGCTTCCAAATAACTTATATTTAGGGCTTTGGTTCAAGCTGTTGTCCCATAATTATCTGTTGTGTATTCAAGGGATGGGCAGGTGTGGTGTGGTGTGGACTTCCTGCACAAACAGGAGGGACCAAACGGTTCACCGATGAGACGTTTAATCGCTGTCAAAACGAGGGTTAACTAATATCAGCCAGTAATTGGAAACTTAAGTAACAACTTGAAGGGGTTTTGCTATATGATCATCAGCTTATCTGATTTGTATTGATGACACACGTCCAACCCATCTCGCACTGCAGCACATTTACGTTAAATACATGTCGTAAATGATGTTATTTGCTTACCGGAAAGACCGCAAAGATGATTAGGATAACTACAATAAACTCTTACGCTGTTGTTTTATTATGACTCACTTGAACATTGAGTTTCACACTAAAATCAATGTTTCAATTAAGTAGGGAAGGGTTTTAAAGGATATTTAATCAAGTTTTTGACATCATTCTATTGATATATTTACACAAATCTAACCAGTTTCCTCAGTAGAATGTGTCTTTTTACTGCAAATGGTAGTGAGGCTGTTCACAATGTAGCTGAGATACTCGGCTCACTAAATAAACCAGTCTGTTACGTATTTTCACTGAGGAAGAATTACAAACAGCCTGTCTTATTTAGTTGCTGGTGTCTTTGCTGGAATGTGTCCTTTCTGGTGAACTAGAGTGTGGTAACCTCTGACAAGTCACAAGTCACAAGTCATAAGCTGAAATTAAAGGCAGTTTGTTTTCTCTCGCTGGGCTTGATTAGCAAAAGAAACATTTGACGCACATGCAACATTTATAAACTTTCTTAAGAGCATAAGTGCAGTTTACTTAGTCTCTTGTCACAGAGGCAAAAGGTCAGAAAGAGGTTGGTGTTTGGAGAAGCACATTAAATGTTGGTTTACCCCTCAGAGTTATTTTTGAGTCTTTATTGACTACAGCTGGCTTCTGTATGACTAATGCTTTATTATACAGGAAGTTTAAACCAGGATTGGCAAATTATCACATTCAACCGTCCTATGGCACATTCCATCACAACATCAAAAGGTCTGTACGCTGAGAAGGAAGAGGGTGAACTTTTCTCTGCAGTGTAGGAACACAACAGCGAGACGAGCACTAAGCAACAAAACAAACGTTGCATTAACCCATAACTCTTAATAACCATATTTAAAGCATAGCTTATTTGGCACCCTGCAATGATATTGTATGACATCCCGGTTTCACTTGCAACTCGTAAATTTATGGCAGGTGTTCGATGCCACTCAGCATCCGATACCGACGCACTTCTCTTTCAACCTCAGTCACGTCATTTGTTAGCGTCCAGTGTCATTAGTCACCTGACTCCTCTGGGCCACATGTTTGTCACTTGCTAGTTAAGTGAGTGATTAGTCAGTCAAGTTAACGTCAACCATGCTCTTTTCCTAAACCTAATTTAGCGGGGGTGTTTATGCCTAATCTTAACTTCCTCTGAAGACAAAAGTTTATTTTGAAAAGACACTAGTGAGAGGAAACTGAGGTTCCCTGACACGTCCAAACATGAGACCAGAGGGGAACTCAGAGCGTCGTAGTTTGTAGTTTAGGGCCACTGACCAAGCATCAGTATCTATCAATGGTAACCGCCATTTGAGCACAGTGCAGATCCGTGGCGATTTGATAGCCAGCGAGGCAAACCCACGGGGCCTCACGTGCACTAACATGTAGGCGTGGGCGGACCGGCTACGTCAACAAAGGACGGAGGCGCTAAGATTACAACACACAGAGAGAGCCATTGCTATCTATATCTATACTTTATGTTTGCTGCTATGGTAATGTTCTGAATTTGGGATATGTCACCTTTTAAACATTGGCATTGGAAAATAACAAATATGGTCGATGAACCTGATCTGGGGTTTTGCCAAATTGTCCTATATCTGAAGTACGAAAAGTAAAAAGGAAACACAGAGAAATCTTTATATCTGCTACTCTGAATGTAAAACTAAAGAACAAACGGTGCGTCAAAAAGTCAAAGATCTCATTGTGTCGTCCGTCGCTTTCCCCCATATCCATGTGTCACATCTCCCTGCACAGCACGGTCCACTCATCAGCAGTAATTTGATTTTGTCATCGGCGATGACAATGATGGCGATAATCCCCGCTCTGCATTCACAATGGAATATTTCCCAGTAGCCTCTATTGATCGGTACTGTTATTTGCCATGAGGATCAGTGTGATAATTAAAAACTAAACACATTTAGCATCTGACTTCCACGCTTTTATTACCTCTGATGGTTCAGCAGGAAAAAGGAAAAGGTCATATTGAGGAACGGGGCGCAGGATGGCCGAAGGGTTTGACAGGTCCCAATTTGTTTCGGATATGATGGATTGCAATTTATTGCATGAATACAGATTAGTTGGTGATGATATTTTTACCTCAGACATCCTCTGAAATACTAAAATAGCTTCAGTGTGTTTGAGATTATTTCGATTGTTGCAACATTGCAAAGAAAGACGACGATATATAAGAAATACATGATGATAAAACACATAATAGTGTACCTTAGTGATACTCTGAGAACTCTGAGATAAGGTCCCAGAGTGTACATCCCAAAACCTTTATAGACGCTGGATCAAACACCAACAATATACCCTGTCAGATCTAAATGTTGCTCTCTTGAGTTAAATTTATAGGAGCACAGTGTGGAGATCTTTTGTCTGGCTTCTGCCTTCAACTACTAATAGTAAAATAATTGTTCCAATTACAAACAATGTAGATATTAACTATGTGTGCATGTCTTATGGACTGCTACTTTTTACCAATCTGACTCCAACACATCTAGAGTACATCTAGCCCAGTCTGCTGGTCCTCTGGCATGTTCTGCGGTCTTGCAGTGAACCGAGATTATACTGCAGTACAAAGACACAAATGCAGCACACACAATCAATAAATCACATCTGTCAGTCAACACGTCTAATAAGATCACAGCGTCCAACATACCAGGGCTCCAAAAAGTGATAACACAGTCCATATGGCGGGCAGATCAGAACCATTTTTCTTTTCCACGCGAACGTCTGCATGCGCTGCAAAAACGTACGTCTTAACAAACCATTTAATCTTTAGTTCAGACTTAAAATCTAAATGTAAAATTATGCCAATTATGTGCTCATGAATGTCAGCTGCTTCTTACAGAAACAGGAGTCATCAAGTCATCTTATTTCAAGATTTTCTTTGCCCTATTCGCTTTTCTAAGTTGAGGCCTGCATAGAGGGCTGGTGGGGACGGGGGGAGCTCAGCTAAAGATGAATGGGCTAAGACAAATGGCTTCCCTCGCTGCTATTTGGCAGCTGGGGCCCTCAATGGCTCCCTGAAGACGCAACACTTAAGAAGCACAATAAGGTGGCGGGGGCTCTCTGCAGTCCAATAGCACTGAACATGATAGAAAAGTCTGTAATCTGAAATCACAGCTGTCTAGGCCTCGTTACTGGGGACACAACAAGGGTCCAATGGCTCCCAGAGGTAAAGGCATGATGCCGCAGATATCGGTAAGTTTCATGACAATACTTTATCACTTTTGTCTTCTAAGGGGGTGGGGGAAACTGGGCCAGCATCTTCAATCAATAAAACCCCAGACACTGAAGTAGAAGTTCAACAAAAGAATTTTCCTGTCTCATGATATACATTCACAAAGTATCTCTAAGGGGAAACAATGCTTTGAAATGCGTTATCTACATGTTTGCATGGCGGTGAAGAGTCCTAAGACAGGCTTGAGAAAGCATTGGGTGTTCTGTTCCCCGAGTTCAGTCTGCTTTAATGGAGTCTGTTTGCAAAGCAAATCATAAATATACTGTAATTGGATCCAGACATCTTTGTGATAACGAGGCCATTAGAAGAGCACATCTATACACATTCAAAAACATGCCATACTGATAATAAATAATATCTCAATAGGTGATTTGATATCCATGTCTGAAAGTTTGCTTTGGTAACATTTTATAAAGAACATGACGATACTTGAGGAAATATGCTGTGTTTTCTTGCGTTTAGTTAGATGAGAAGATACACACCACTCCTCTATCTGATGAATTTGAAGCAACAGGCTATTAGCTTAGCATACTTTAACACAAACACTGACAATGAGAATAATTCAAGCTTCATATCTGGTTTGATTCATTTTAGCAGCTGCTTTTAGTCAAAATGAAAATGTTGTGTGTTAATGATGTGTTAATTTGTTAGCTTTAGGTGCTGATAGGTGTACTTTGCTACGTTTGAACAGAGTAAGACTAGCAGTTTCCCCCCGCTGCCAGTGTCTGTGTTAAGCTAAGCTAAGCTAATTGTCTGCCGGCTGTAACTTTATATTTAAAAGACAGTTATGACCGTGGTATCGATCTTCTTATCCAGCTCCCAACCAGACAGCATGAGAATATTTCCCAAAATGTTGAATTATTGCTTTTACAAGCTCCACTTTTATGTTGCACGGATAAAAAAGAAAGGGCCACTTCACCACTGAGCACCCCGAGATCATTCAGTGTGTTGCAGTCGAACACAACTCACGAAAGCATTTTATCTGTCTAATAAATTAACAGCGTGGCCATAGGCCTTCGCCAGGAGCAAACACAAGCACTCCCCTGGGGGAGGCAATTTAGAGGGAGAGAGGAGGGGGACAGTGCATCAGGCCACCGCTTGGACGGATCAAATCGACCTTAAAGACTATCCAGTGTGAGATGCAGCAGAAATTGATGGCCATGTATCAATGAGGTGGAGACAATGAGGGCGAAAGGTAAATGTCCCAGGGTAGATGTTTGTGCATGTGCACGGCTGAAGTTTACATTGGGCCTCTCGCTGTGTGTGCGTAAATCATGAATATCCTCGCAGCCACCGATGTTTAAGGCCCCTTTGGAGCGATTTCGCCTATTTTATTAAGCAGTAACAATTTACACATTTCAGTGGAAGTGGATATATGGCATGCTGTGGGAATGGATCCTTTCATACGTGACCGAATCAGATGATGGATGTGGCATTACTAATCAAATTCATTGGGGTAGCCTCTTGGGAATTTGGTCGGGTGAAGTCAAGCCGTGCATGTTTGTGGCACGCAACACAATTAACAATCTTAAATTATAAATGCTTTCCATGAACTCAAGCAATAATTGAGACACAGGTGCATTCTTTTAAACACAGTATACTTTGTATTTAGCTCAAACGAAATAAAATCAAAAGAGACATATCAACATGAATGATTGACGATAAAATCACTAGACCATAATATGGATTTCCATTGAGACACATCCATCTATCTCTCTCATCACTTCATTTTAATACCTTTTATGTTTTAGCTAGTGTCTGTCTGACCTAACATGGCACATGTTGACATTTCATTGGTTCGTGTTTTCTTGGCTATGCCATATCATATTTCATGAATAACCTCGACATGTTCCAGCGTCTGAACTTCTGACCCAAAATGTAAAATATGTAAATGCATGAACTGAGAAATTGCAGTGATAAGAACATCACCTGCTGCATCTTTTATTTTAATTTTTATCTCAGCCCAATTGTTGGACAAACTGGTCAGTATAAGGAGGTCTTTTCATTTGAATAAGCAAAGCCCTGCTGTAATTGGGGTGCACATATTTTCAGCAAAAACACGGGAATATGAATCACGACAAACCTTATTCATCCAACCGGATGAAGGCAGAAATCAAACCTGATTCTCAAATGTGTGCCCCCGCCCCCCTCTACACACACACACACACACACACACACACACACACACACACACACACACACACACACTTCCCCGCACACACACACACCAACCCAGCCCCCACTCCCAGTTATTCACGTAACCTCCGAGACTATAAGGAAATGAAAAAGGATTAGTGGGACTCTGAATCAACGAAATGACTTTAAATGACTTCTTCGGGTAGCCAGAGGCCAGGCGAGCAGCATGTTTAAGTTGACATTTCAATTGTACAAGTAATTTGCATTCTATTTGACTCCAAATGACACCTCCATAATAAGGATTGCAATAGCAGTTTTTGATTTCCTCAGTTCAAAGATGAGCCTGAGAAACGTGGCTTAATCAAGGTATGTCGGAATCCTGTCAATCTCGGTCCAAAAAGAAGAAGAAAAAAACCTTTAACAATCTGAGGTCTTAACTTCAATCAAATTCTTAACGTGTCCACTAAAGGCACAAAGCAAATCCTCAACCGTTGCACCGCACCTTATTAAATAAAGATCACTAACTGAACACATGTATCTGTTAAAAATTAGAAATGAAAAACAGAGGAAATGATTGCTTTGAGGTAATAACATGAAGCTGCAGACAGTGAGGTTTAAAACTGTGATCCTGTTGCTAAGATACTTGGTAATGTCACTGAAACATCATTCTAATTGTTCGGAGTTCACACACGTCTTCACATATTTTGTCACTCGGAAGATGGAGTCTGTCATGGTTGTATTGTTTTCTACAGACACCGTTTTATCTCACAGAGTAAGAATTGTGTAAAAACGCTGAAGATAACATTCTAGAGTGGCAATAAACTACATTTTCACAGTGGATATTTGGGTTTTATTCAGTTTCAGAATCACTTACAGCACAACAAATATACGCTATAAATCTCAGAGTATGTAGAACCGAGTCATACGATCTAAAACCGACTCATAATAGCATTTGGTGGGTCAAAAGTTCTCACTATTTAATTTGTTTCTATAGCAAATCCACTTGTTTAAATCATTTTCATAAATCCGTCCATATCAGTGGTCTGATCTGTCGGAACACACATTATCTAATTTCAAGCGCAGATTTGCCTTTTCGTTAAACAATTCTTATTACCAAGCAGTCCTAACACTGTCTGTTATTATAAAAGTAAGTCGTAAAGAGAAAAATATTTGATACATGCAAGAAAACATTATTTCTTAGACTATTAAACTGAGACCATTTCGGAAGTTAGATGAACAGACTACTGTGTGTTGTGTTTGAGGTCAGCGCGATCGTGGGAATCCTCCAGTGGAACAAACTAATGCTGAAAACATACATTATTTGATTAACTGCAATATGTGTTTGCTGCTATGTGAGAATGAAGGACTTGTTGAGCCATTCAGTGCATATTTTGGTTTCAAATGTACAGTTGAATACAATAGAAGCAAATTCAGTCAATTCATTCAGGATTTAAAAAAAAACTAAAATCTTTGATAAAGCTTCAGAGATAATGATGGCATTTTTGTAGATTTGTGTAGAGATGTCAAGATAACAGAAATGTAGTGTTCTATACCAATACCAGTAAAATTCGACAATTCTCGGTATCCAATTATATGTACTTTAATATGCACACCTTTACCGTTTGCATACAGTTCTTTGTGTTTTTGCATTATTAATCCAGGATGTCTCTCTCTCTGTACCTGCAGCACTGTATGAAACCGATTATTTTGGCATTGACTTGGTCCCAAAGTATCGGTCCTCGTGACATATTAATGAAAGTTGATGATTGAGAGTTGTATGCATTGTCGTCAAAAATGTAAACACCTCATCATTCTATATTACGAGGACATTTCTTCCACATCCGGTTCAGACAAACTATCAAAAAACATGGGACTTTGAGGAGCATTATGATCTGTGCAGGTCAGGTTTTTACAGCAGGCCAGGAACCAAAACATAATTAAAACATGTTTGCTTATCAAAACAAAAATGTGTGATGTTTGCTACCCAAGAAAAAAAGAATGTGCACTTTAATGATTCGTCTTTGCACTGGTGTACATTCGTACTGTATCTGTATCTGTATTCAGCCTCTGTAGCGTTTGATCTTCTGGTGAGAAGAGATACCAAGACGACTTCCCACATGTGTGAAGCAACAGCAAAGAGACCTGCAATCATCCCATCATGATAGTCTGATATCATTATATTCCTTCAAACACTAGTTCCTCTTACTTTACAACATAAACTACAGATACAACACTTCATTAAATGTAGACATTGGTTATGCACCTTTGATATACGGCAGTATAGCAGGAGTATACTTACCTTCAAGCGCTCTCTCTTTTTTCTCCTTTATACAACTAGGTACTCAGTTGTCACCTTTCTATCTATTTTCTCAAGGTCAGAACATGATGGGTGGATGGCCAGACGCGACACAGAGGTAATGAGTTTGGAATGGCATTTAGAGCAGCGAGAGGCTCGGGACTCACTCCTGACTCATCACACTATGGATTCAGAAAGAATTGACAGTGTTAATGAAAATATGTGGCTCAATCCATGGCTCGGACCGACAAAAAGAAGAAGAAATGAACTGCTATTGGAGGCAAAAATCATGTTGATCTCATGGTAATTATCAAAATCTCAGCATTTGGGGTGATGTATTTAAGTATTTGCTGCTGGCTTATTTATAGGAGTAGGAATAGGAGTTGAGTTTAAGTCAGAGGAGCGGCCACATTTAGGGGAGCTGTTCTTCGGGTTACCCGCTGTTCATTCACCAAAGAGCCATTCACCATGGCCAACATGCTGTAAGGGAACCCTTCTGTTGGTTTGGCCAACAGCAGACTGCCAGCGAGGCCAAATATAGAAAAGTTAGTGAGTATGACACAATAAAAGGCAACTTTGTGAAAATATTATTTTTTTTCTTCAGTTTTGAGAAATATGTCCAGACTGTCAAAACCATCAAAAAATGTTTCATGTTTTTTTTGTTTTTGAGTGCTGGTAGGCTTACTGAGTGTAAATGTTTTAAAACTCTACAATATTCAGTATTGGAAAAAAAAACATGGTTTAGCAATCTAGATATTGTATTTTATTTGAGGTTTTATTCATTTAAACACATAACAATGTACATTATATATCTATTTAAGGTCAAGCAGTTTGCCTTTGAAATGAAATGTAAACGTTATTGTACGATATTTAAAAGACAATTGTCAGTGCCGTGTGAGACATAATCTTTTCAAAAACTACTCGTTTGAGTGTTTTAAGACGTGATTAGATTCAGGCAACCAAAAGTTGGTTGGTAGTTTTGGAAAAGCAACATGGACTTTAGAAGACAGGATGCAAACTGCGGTCCACTTAGATAAACCCACAAACTGTCTGTACCCAAACATCCACTCTAAGAGATTTAGTAACAATGGATCATTACGTCCACCTTTACCACAGAGAGGATAGTCATTGATTGCATGAAAGTAAAATGTCGTTATAATCTTAGCTGAGTTATGACCACTTTGTTGTGGTCATAACTCAGCGCTCGTTGTGGTTAAGACATTTTGATGAGAAGGGCCTGAAGATGTCATTGCAACTGTGCCACACAGAAAATTACGTTATAGTTAGTATCTCATCCGATAAGATCTCACTCCGTAGATAGTTGGGTTGCGAACCAGAGGGTCGCTGGTTCAATTCCCAGCACGGGAGCTGTAGTGGTGCCAGTTCCCTTGAGCAAGGCGCTCCCAGGGCGGCTGTATGGTAGCTGCTCACATGAGATGGGTGGAATGCAGATGCTTAACTTCTTCACGTGCTGTGCTATGTACCACGTGTGCTTTTTTTTATTGTTCCCATTAGGAATTTGTCCATGACTCAAATGCTGCACACGTGATATTACACATGATAGGCCTTATCATATATGTAGCTGCCTTTATTTAAAATAAAATAAAAAACCACAACAAAGCAAAGCAACTGAAGCACATCACAACCACACATTACACATATTACACAATCAATGATAAGGACACGCAACACATTGCAAGACATCTCATCATATCATGAATTTATTCCACAACCCCTGCAGCCTCAAGCAACATTATGTACACTTTCTATTGAGTTTGGCACAAATTATTATCAAGTTTGCATTGGGGGTTCTCCAAATAGTCTCCAGGGGCTAAGAGGTCATACCTGGCATATGCATTCAGGGAGGAGAAACGGTTTCAGCCGGCAAAAACAACATATCAACAAAACCATTTTGCCCCTTTTATGCATTCCACGCCAGTGTTTGCTCTTGTAAATGTCCCCTTACACCCCAGGGAATACGTCTCCTCGCACGGGCCCGGAGCCGGCGGAGGAGACAATCATGTTTAGGGCACCCATGAATGACCGATACTTTTCAATTGTCCTGTCAGCAGCACAGGAGAGACCGATAGCGATGCTTTCCCGAGCCTTGCGCTGCTCTCAATCTCTATGCCGCTCTGCCACGAGAGGAGAAAATGCTTGTTTACCCAGAAACCAACGGGCCTCGCTGATTGCCATCCCAACGGTAATGGCCAAGGATGAGGCGGATCAATAGCCATCTGCACCCATTCCTAAAGCAATAACATTCACTAGGAAAACCCATTTACTTTTACTTACCTTTGCTTTATTTTGTTTTACTAAAAGGACAGCCAGTTCTGATGAAGATGGGATTTGACTGGACGGGCAGTTGTGGTTATGGATCTTTTACTACTGTATTGCCTTTTTTTTTCTTCTTTTTTTAATTGTCGGCAACAATGATCCCATCAACTCTGCTCATTTATGTGATGTTATGTTTACCCATTTGACGTATGCACACTGATCTAGAGAAAGGGCTTTGCTTGGTGTTACAGCCAAGCAATGATTGCTGCCGTATGAGGATTATACCGGTTTATGGCCTCAGGAACAAATAAAAACACTCAGTTATTATTACAAAGATGATATTTCTTTTCTAGCTTTCTTAAAATGCACAATTTATTCATAATAACAAACAAATAAGGGGTCAAACAGTCAAGTTAAAGGCTACATTCTTATGTGTGTGTGTGTGTGTGTGTGTGTGTGTGTGTGTGTGTGTGTGTCAGCATATGGATGTGCGTGCGCTCGCTTGGTGAAAACAGGAAGTTTAATAAGAGTTTGTGTGTTCTGCTGAACTTGCCTTGGAGCCAGTTCACAAATCCTCCTGCAGTCAGAACAGCCAGCTCTCCCAGGTGAACCACTCTCAGATCAAATTATCTCCAGCTCTCTCAGAGAGAGAGAGAGCGAGAGGGGGAAAAAAAGAAGAAAAAAAGTTGCTTTATTTATTGAAAACACTTTCTTCACCCTATCATTCAATATTCACTTCAATATTGCAGTTCCCTGAACCACTGCCTTCCACTCCTTTGGGTCTCGCCTGTGTTTTTCCTGATGCGAGGTGAATTACGTTTCTGTATCTTTTCCATTCCGTGGCTGTTGTTTGATTCGATCTACCAAACTAAACACCCGTTCTGGCTGCCCTCTGGCTAACCTTGCATCTAACTCCAAAGACTTCCTCGAATCCTTAGCAAAGCTTCTGGGAATGATATTTCTTTACTTTGGCACATCGCTGACCTGCTGTTTTTTTTTTTTTTTTAAATGACGCTGTCATTGCTGTCACGCTAAATGTGCACTACTGTGGACCATTTGTCAGACGAGTGCTTTCACCGCTGTCAGTATGAGACAGTTTGACCTCGATGGTGCATCTTTGATATACAGTATGCAGTAAATAAATACTGCATAAATAATATTCTGTTCAGTTTTTAAGTCAAAACTTGTTTTTGTGCTCACCGTCTGGACATTTACTTAAGCAACACATTTCGTTCGATAAACGCCCCCAAAAAAACTCACAGTGAACATTGTTGGAGAACATATGTTGTAGCAATACAATATAATTTCATACCTTTAACCCCTGGAGGACGTTTGACTCAGAGTTACTGAGTCTTTGCTTTTAGTTGGTTGGTATTTCAAATTAGGAAACACATATTTCCAAGATGATTTCAACATAATGTAACTGCATGCATGCGAACACTGTTTACAATAGGAACCGAGTACACAGTGAGGGGAGGTGTGCCAACTGTTTCGTCCTGGGTAATTTAAAATAGTTTGCAATGCCATAACCCGTCCATTTGGCTTGTTGCTTGGAGAAGCTTGCCAAGAAGAGTATTGTGTAGCAGTGTTAAGTGTCAGCCCTGTCTTTCAAGGAGGAAATACTGTATATCAGCGTTGAGATTTCTCAAACGGCAGCTTCTCTTTCCACCATAAATCTTTTTCTGATATAAATCTTATATACATATAACACATTTCTGGAATATATGACAACGTTTGGCTTCCTCTTGCCACCACTAGTCAACACGTAGATGAGCGTTTTGATGGGGCAGTCACAGCTGTACGTGAATTCAGCACCTCACCGGGCTTTGCCCTAAAAGGTTTGGAACACTTGCAATTAATCATCCGGTTTATGCCCCGCAACAAGTATTGTTTCCAAATGTATCACAATGCCAGACCTTTGAAGGCATCCGTGTCTCACATCATGCCATCCCACAGTAGGAGACATGAGATGTCAGCTGTAAATTAGGTGGCACACACAGTGACCCCACACTGTTCCAGCTCTGGTTAATCCGAGGCGAGGCACACAGAGGACACAGCCGGACACATTGATCCCTGTGACTTAGGTGCTCAAACACCCCATTTATGTAATTCAGACCATATCCCAATTTGTGGATGCCACCAGTATGTACATTTGGGAGGTTGACTCGACGGCAAATCAGTGAAATGCTCGACATGTTCATGACAGGAAATGGAACTCCTACTTCTAGCAGCACTGATGTCTTGCTGCATAGGAATGGAGGCGATCCAAAACGTATTGGTTGTATTAGAGCTATGAGCTTTCAGCTTAAGTTGGCTATGGATCCCACAGTGCACAGGTTTGTTGACTGAGCTAACTGCATCCTACATAGCAGCCTAAAATGTGGAACCGGCCGACCAACTGGTTCATTATGCCAGCTGGTTGTGTTGCCTTTTTTTCTGTAGTTTGTCTCACATAATTAAAATGTGTAAGAACTTAAGATCGGCTGTTTCAAATTAATTTAAACAAAATTGTCTACGGTGCTGACCATGAACAACATCCTCCAGTTTGAGCCCAACCCAGCACTTTTATTGTACGTCACACGTCATCTATCTTTCCTCTCATAACTGTCAACACTCTAAGGAATAAAATGATCAACATTCTTATAATAACTGGGCTCTTTTGGTTGGTTTCTAAAAATTCTCCCTGTGACCTTTATTCAAGTCACTGTTTCTTTTCACAGCCATTGTGGTTGATCATCTCTTTGTTGTCATTTGTGATGTAAATGACCTTTTTAGTCTTCACCCCCAACGATGTAATTAAATAAGTCTTTATTTCTAATTTTGGACAGTATGGACTTGTTGCTGCCTTTAGTACCCAGCTTACATACATTTTAAAACAAATTAGTCCGTCCAGAGCTCTAGTGCAACATAACTGTGGTTTAACAGAACATAATCACAGTGCTAGTACTGCAGTCCTTTTTTATCCACGAATGGATATAGGTTAGCCGGTTTGCTCCTTTCTAAAAGTTTGTGATGATAAAATGAACAGGAACCTGAACACACTGATTTCGGTGTGTGTGAGTTTCTCTAAATATGTTTGCATATATGTCCATGTGCCACACACTTTCCCCACAGTCCTACTGCCTTCATCAGCATAAGGCTGCAGAAACAGCTGCAGCCTTTTACCAGGAACCCCGGGACAGCTGCTCGTCCACACAAACACACACACACACACACACACACACACACACACACACACACACACACACACACACACACACACACACACACACAGACATTTTAACACACACACACACGTACACATTTCCTCTCCTCAGCCTCTCTCCAATCCTCTTGTATCTATCCCAGGTGGAATTGGGTTGAACAATGGCATGATGGGAAGGGTGTTGTTTGGTGGGCTTGGTGGATAGTGGAATCCTCCCCAAGGTGACCTCTGAGGGCTGGTGGGGGAAGAGTTGAGGGCTTTGACGGTGTAATGGACTGGTGTAACTCTGGCCAGAGATGCTCAGCAGAGTAATGATATCATCTCGATGCTGGGAGGTAAAAAAAAACGCACGACTACAATTTATTTGGGGTGTTTTTCTTCTCATTGCTGAAATTGAAAGTTGACATGGTCATTTTGCTGTATGTGTTTACAGCAATGTCACAACCCACAGGC
Organism: Taurulus bubalis; assembly: GCF_910589615.1. Taxonomy (NCBI): domain Eukaryota; kingdom Metazoa; phylum Chordata; class Actinopteri; order Perciformes; family Cottidae; genus Taurulus; species Taurulus bubalis. The sequence goes on along the minus strand of NC_136601.1, from coordinate 6,523,666 downwards.
CCCTTAGAAGTTAATGGAGTTAAATAAAACATTCATGGGAAGCCGTGATAAAAAAAAGATGAAAAAACACACTTCCATCTTCTTTTCACAAACTCATTTAAGATGCACTTTTGCACGTGGGTGGATGGATTTGTTTTTTATCCAACAGCTGTGCTACAAAGACGAAAAGGGGAACAGATGTGTACTGATTGCGGCTTTCTCATGAACAGGATTATAATAACGCAATTCGTTCATATTCAAAGACAATTATGTAGTATACAGACAATTACTGTACAGATACTAACACTATGAAACCAATTAAAGAAGAGCTCCCTTGGAAATGTCCCCCTCTTTTTAAATCATTATATAAAAACATGAAAACATTCTGAACATTAGTTGAAGGCGGTGATTATGCGTTTAGAATAGAATAAATGGTTAAGGACAGGCTTAATGTGTTTTCATATTTAATAAGAGAGTAAAAGAGACATCATGTGAATACCTGTTTGTACATGTGTGCGTTCACTTCAATAATTGGTCCAAACACAAAGTGAGACAGGGTACAATTACAGCAGGAGTGTAATTAGCAGATGCCGAAGCAATACGGCACGTAAAGCTGCCCATCGCCAACGATACTGTATGTCAACGAGGCCACGCAGACTCACATGAGATCCAGATCACGCTTTAATTACCTTGAAATGAAGCAACTTTGAAAAAAAAGTATCTTGAACTTTCATATATATTGATCTTAATTATTTCAGCCCCAGAGGGTTCAACACACACACACACACACACACACACACACACACACACACACACACACACACACACACACACACACACACACACACACACACAAAGTGAAAACAGAAGAGTAGTTCTGCCTCCCCTCCCCTCCTCCGTCTTCTGACAGAGATTTTGCTCTCTCTCGGTGTGGAGGTGTTCAGAAAAAAAAAAAGAGAAGGAAAAATAGCCTGGGGCATCTAGCAGAGGATTTGACCTGTTCCCTTGCAGTCAGAGGCAGAAAACGCACTTTTTCCCACACTAGCCATATTCAAGTTTGAAGATTGGAAAGTAAAGCGGAGCCCCTATAGGTGAAAGCCTTCATCTCTCTCTCTCTCTCAATGTGTAGGTGCGTGCAGCGTGGAACAATCCGGACATTGTGCTGACCCGCCCCGTCTGCTCTCAGCTTACACACTCAAAATAAGATAAATAATAATAAAGGTTTCCACGTTTATCAAGGGTCCCGGGGTCCGCCGCGTCACGTTCATTTACTTTCAGTCTTATGGCATCACAGCTAGTCACGCGATGGTGTGTTAAGCCCCTTGATGATGTATTAAGTTGGATAAACAATACGGCGAAATAGATGAAAGTTCTCACATATGAAAACGTTCACTCTCCGCCTCTCTGTTTGGTCCATTCAGCTCCATTTAATGAGGAGGGTTCCAGTTCTCCGAGGTAGAAAAATAAAGTATAGTTTTCAATTATATAAACAATAGCATTCATGTGCCTTCATTGAAAATGCGTTATCCTAACATGAGGACCCTTCAATTTCATCAAGAAATGTTTTTGAACATGAAAATTCACAAAAACAGTTCTGGGTTGGGGTTATAATCAATCGACAATTCACTGTCATTTCATAGTGCAATATAATTACAAACAATATATGTCTTCTATTGGGGCCAAATGTGATTTAATATGCCACAAAAATACAATAAACTTACTACTGCAAAGGGAGAGTTTTTATGTCAATCACACAGCTATTTGACAATAACTCGTGTTTTCCACAATGGCTCTGGTACCAAGGGATAACGCTCCAATTCTACCGCATAGCACTGCACAATAACAATATTTCATATCTCTGAGAGAGGTGCACATGGTATCGCTGACGGGGTTTTTTTTTTCTCCTGCACTGTATTTTCGCGGTGGAGTCGTGCCCGATGATGGTTATGATAATTTGATCTGAGAAGACACAGAGATTTGAACTAGCAGAAAGGGGGACGCAAATCCCTCAGTAAATCCCTACACTATATAGCCCCCAGCCTGCCGGGAGAGTTTAATATCTACTGGAATGATTAAACTGAAAAGGTGAAACCACCATTGTAGTAATAAGAAGTACGGCTGTGCAACAGAGGTTGGAGAGTGGGCTAATAGGTTGCATTGCAACTCTGACCTCCAATATACACAGACGGTCCAGAATACTAATTCCACTAATATATGTGAATGTTTTCCTTTTTTTTCTTCCTCTTAATGATTCGAACCGGAATATCCTTGACAAATGGAACAAATCTGTCTTTTATTAATTTATTTTCTTGGTCCTGAATCATAAGCTATAGGATAAAGTTTTTCTTTGCAGTAGACAATGAACTGCAGCAATACATATATAATCTCATACACTTATACATCATTTATCTACCTATTATTTATCCCTTTATATATCATAAATCAGTTTTCAAATCAGCTTCCTTTGGTGGATATTATTTTTTTTCATGACATTCTGACAATTGTCAAAAACTAATTAGAATTATTTGTATTACAAAAAATGAAAATACATTTTGTGCCTATTGTACTACAGAGAATGTCTGTTAGCGTAATTATTAACAACAATGTGTCTAAAAGGGGAATTAATGCAACTGGTTGCAGCACCAAAACAATTCATGAATTTAACGATACTATAAATTTGAGGTTGTATTTTTCTTCCTCAAAGAATTACTAAATGTTTTAACATTATTCTGTATGTTGCTGCAGAACAAAAGGGTCCCTTAAATGCCAAAATAAAATGAATGGCTTGCAAATTTATACCACCAATGTCCAAAAAGACCAGAAGAAAAACTCTAAGCAACATAACATTAATACTGTCACATAATTATCTAGTTTGTATCGCTTACATGTTGGAATTCTTTTACGGATTTGCAGAGAGATTAGCCCTCCCTTTGGGTACTATTATATATTCTGCTGTACATTGCAATAACATTCCTTCACAAAACCTTCAGTGCATCGTAGTGGGAAGGACAAGGCTTTCAATGTGCATGAGAGGAGCCAACCGAATTTGCCATGAGTGTTATTAACCACTATAAAACCCACTGATAATGTATGATAACAGAGCATTCGTAATCATATCCTGTCTGCTCTTAAACCACGAAAGCGCTGCATCGCTCGCATGCCGCGCAACGTATAGGATGTCCTGTGTCTTGATTTCCAAAAGGAGTGGGCACGGTGCCGCCAGCCACTTCTTTTTTTTCCCTGCCAGTGAGGAGATTTTTTGGGAGGGTAAAACACTCTATCCCCGGATCCCATCATCATCATCATCATCGCCCCCAAACCAACTGGTAGAAGGACGTAATCCCTATCTGGCTTCCCACCGGTAGAAACCACAACCAAGCCAGTTACCACTGTTGAATCCATAGAATACCACTGGCCTCTGCGAAGGCAGGTGAGTGTTTTGCGGAGCCACTACAGCACAATGTTGCTAAAATGCATCTAATTGTTGGTTGTGGGCTTATTAATGTGCTGGGGATGGATGGGCCCGGTTAATGTGGGTGTTTGTGAGAACTGATAGTGGCTGAAACTGGACTTTAGTTAACACAAATTACTGTGGACCCCAAAAATATACATCATATTTCTAATTATCCATGTCAGCAACCTTTTTTTTTTGTAACTCAGTGACTTACTCAGTGAGTTACTGTGACATTTCAAAAGGTCACAGGGTCATACTATCTGCCTTCATGGGCTTCTGCTTTTGTTGGTCAACAGAATGAAATACCCAGCTGACACTGACTCCACACCCCTCATCTAAATGTCTATTAATAGTATTAATAAGTGTGGACCTAATAAAATCCTTTAGGTCTTCACCGGATCCAAATATGATAGCAATGCTAAAAAAAAAAGGTCATGGAAAGAAATCCCTTGCATATAAACTTAAACTCGTAAATTCCTGCCCTGTATACATTTTAATTACTGTCTCCATATAAGACAGTATTATCTGATAGGAATGCTATAAAGCTAAATAAATCAGAAATTATAATTGACAATGGTCATCTAAAGCCTTCTCAAAATGTTTTGGGATAATAGCTTCATCAGATTTTGGGTATTATAGTTTCTTCCTTGCATAAATGTAGGACGTCTGCGTTAACCACATTAGATACTGAGTATGGTGAACATGATGTGTGTCTCTACTTCACGACGACATTGGAGCTCTTAGGGTTCTACACTTTCACTGGTTCAGTAACTCAAACTCTGTGAACCAGTGACAATTGTTTGAGCATTAATGAATTGCATTCCTTTAGTAAGAAATGTAATGTGTAAACAATAACTTGCACTCCAACAAATATTGTCTCATGAAGTTTAACTAAAGCAAGCAATTAAATACAATACAATGGACAAAAATATGTCTGAACTAGAAGGGCACCCAAACCTCCGCCAAGGCCAAACTCCATCCTACAATGGTATCCCAAAAAAAAGGTATGTGAACCAGTGATTCGGATTTTCTCCAAACTTTTTTTTGGGTTCTTTATTGTCCCATGCTACACCTTTCCACCAGGTTTCATAAGAAGCGGGCCAATTGTCCTTCTGTTATACTGCTGACAAACAAATTACCCAAATATACAGCTCCCTCGGTTTGAACATCCTGTCTGGGTCACTTCCTGCTTGTGGATCCATATTCTGTTAAAGCTCTTTGAATGTCAGTTTGGGTAAGACATCAATCAGGACAACACAGTACAAGTGACATCGGGCAGCACACCATCAGGACCAACTGAGACTTGTAAGTGGGGTTAATTTACAGTCTATTACTCTGGTCTTTCCTCTGCATCTAAAGTGCTGTTACATTTAAACCTCCCCTCAAAACAGACCTGCATAATAAACTGTGACACAGGACGAAAGTGCATTTTGATCTTTTTGCATTATCCTGCTAAACAGTATTCAGGCACAAAAGCAACCAACTTGCAGGGTAAATGCGACGACTCATTCAGGCTCCATACAGAGTAATTCTGCTCTAGCTCCTTTAGTCTCTGCTGGCTAAATCCTCTGTTAGAGATAGAGGCTGGGTTTGATCCCCTGCAGGATCTCAGTTTATCTCTCTTGCAAATCTGCTGCCAGATGACAGGGTTAGCTTTGTGGACTGTGGCTGCCCACGCTCTCTTAAAGATCGACACGATGCCTGGTGCCAGTGTTTCTTCTGTTTTACTATTCTGTAGCCGTGGACTTATATGGGGGTTGAAAAAGCCCTCTTAAAAATGCAATTCATGCAAGTTTATTGTGCGTATTTACTCAGATATCTGCATTAATTTAATTAAAAATCAATTACGGCGTATAATTAATTATCCCAATTTTCGAAATTATTATAATAAATACATGTTGTGCCCTGTTGTATTAAAAAAAATAACATTGAGCTTTGCTAATAAATAGTGCAAAAGTTCACATAATCTGTAAACTCAAAACAAAGACAAATAAATGGCCTGTACAGTATTCTGGTGTGCCACACATGCCCAATCACTTCTGTGCACAGGAACACACACACACACACACACACACACACACACACACACACACACACACACACACACACACACACACACACACACACACACACGTGTCTTGTGTCATCATTTCATCAGTGCTGTGCAACCAGCTGCTGTTGCTGCTTGCTCATTAAACATTTGTAGAGTCAATATAAATTCCACCAAGGCTCCCTTCCTCAGGGCAAACACTGGAAAATACAGTATGTAAACGGTGCCGCACTCATCATTCATCTATGCAGAAAATAGAGCTATCTTCCCACCATACTGTATCAATAACCGGGGGGTGGAGGGGGTCCAGGAGCAAACCTCCGCAATTCATTACGAGCCCGCGTCGCCTCCGGCAGATGAGGCGGTTTGCTGCTGTTGACAGCTCATCTCTCTGCAGAGAATCACTGATTATTGTTAAATGTCAATGTGAAATATCAAATCGGCGTGTGAGAGTACTCCTGCTGGAGTCGGAGCATTCTGATGCACAAGGTTTACACTTGAACTTTCTTAAAAACTTTAATTATCTAGGAAAACATTGGTGAGCATGCCAAGTCTGTTATTGTCTTACATCAGGGAACTTCCCGAGACAGTATCAGTCTTACTCTTCCTGTCTGACTGCAGACTCGTACCGTGATGCATCTTTCATGACTGATTGTAGCTGCCAAGAGGCCGTGTGTTTCTCCTTTATTTAGTAGGATTTTAACCACTTTCTCATGTATCTTTCCTTAAATTTCACCTAAGGTAATTCAAGTGAGGTGTCATAACAAGGTAACCATGGATGTCACAGTTACATGGGGAGCTTATTCGGCCACTGGGGCACCAGGACACCCAATCAATGTTAAAGGTTTAGCCACCCTTGACCTTAACACAAGTGTTAATTATGATCATGCTGTGTGCAGTTTAGTCGGGTTGAGCGATGTCTGCAGAACGTGAAACATCGCAAAATCAATCTGCCAACCATTGATAAGTCAGAATTATTACTTTTTAAGCATGCAATGAATATCATTAGCGCCGCTGCAAACCCGTGCTGCAATGTTGGGCTCGGTGGTCAATGACTGGCAGCCATTGGCGATGGATGATGTCATCGTTCATTGGGCCAATCCTAGAGTTTAGCGGAGACAATTTTTTTTATGTTCAGATATTTCAAATATTTATTTTTGTCTTTTGGCGCAGACATCAAGTGAAGTTTTCTTCAACAGTGAAGCACCGGTTATAAGCGATATCTTATGTTGAAAATGCAGATAAAACAGTTGTTTGTGATTTTATTCTGGATCGGTCTGAGCATGTGCGTGCGTTTTAACAGGGTGGGGACCGATGGGGTTGTAAAACGTTGAGATGTTTACTTGAGTTCACTTTTCACTATGTTTTGTCTAATCAGGAAGAATATTAACCAAAGGTCACACAGGTCAGGCATGTAGCTTCAGGGGCCGGGGCAAGTTGACTAAAAGCCCCCAGAGAGACGGAGTGTTGAGCCGTTTGCAAGAGCAGATCTTTATTGCATGTTTCAAAGTGGACACTTGTTGGGTTGAACATCAGCAAGGTTAAAAAAATAAATAAAAATACATCATCATCTGCAGGGTCCGCCTGTTTGAAACTGAGAAATAATGATGTTGCAGTTGTTTTAAAATACATCTAAATACATTGTGCCATGACTTGAGTTCGCTAGTGATTCTTTGAGTGTCCTGCACCCAGGAAAAGCGAAGCACATCTATGCATTATATTCCATTTAAAGATGAGTATATCTGACTTGGAAACCGACCTCTCGGACATGTGGCACGAGCTTCTGCTAACCTCAGTGTAGAGAGAGCTGCAGAGACCGTATTGACTGCTGTGGTAAGTAATCTGGCTACTGGCATGCCGCCCCCGCACTGCGAAAGTGAGAATAGCCTGCTGGGAGTGAAAGCACTCTGGGGCCTGCTTATCAAACGCCTCCCTGTGATCCCGGCTCGCTGAGGCCCTCGTGGTTCATTGTGAGAGCAAGACGTCGCAGGAGACACTGTAACTCTGAGCCACCTCACGAGAAACCTTGGCGTAAAAACTTCACCCAAAAAAATGATTGCCTTCCAAAGTCCATGGAAATAATGTACATGTTTATTTAGATTTTTATTAAGTACTGTCAAATTTGGCAAGATGCCGTCAGACAGTGAAATAAAGTGAAAACGGCCTGGACGATCCATTAATGTGTAACAAAAAAAAGCTTGTTGCCAGATAATCAAAACAACCTCAAAGTATTGAACGGTCGCATTTCATCTAAGTTACCGTACCAACTGATATTGCGTGCTTCAGCCAGCTTAGGTTCACATGGGCGAAGTGTGCAAACACCAAAAGTTAGTTTACTTTACCCCCCCCCACCTCGTGACTGACCTCGAATTTCCTACGCCGCAGACACTTTGAAATCCAGTTTGTTTTTGGGCCCTTCAAAAGACAACACTCACTTTTTCATGGTGTAAATTCTTGTGGGCCTGAATTACAACAACAGATGCAAATAGTTTGTGTATATTTGGTCAGATGTTTTGTATTTATTGCTTTTATTACCTATATATATCACAAGATATCGTGGGCAGACTTTCTTTTTTTTAAGTAACATTTTATTGTCTCGGACTTAACCTTTCTCATCAGTTGAAACAAGATTTAAGAGATAAGGCAAAAATGTAACCTCGACTTGAACCTTGCATGAACGCATGACCCTGAGTGGAATGGTTTTCCTCGGCTGTAGGACTAAATAAGTCCAATGTGTGGCAAATGATTCAGAAAGAATCAACATTTATTGAACTTATCTGTCCGGAATCTTAGTTTGCTTTTGATCTTATCACAAATTCCATTAGTGAAACTTAATCAAATTTACAACAGAGGAAACGTGCAGTGTTGGCGAGTCGTAAAGACAGAAAGAAAAAGTATAATTCACGACACAACATCTCGCTTCAGATTACCGTCCTACCTACTTAGTTGCCCAAGAGGTGAAGCCAATACAAGAAATGTGGCGTGCAGCCCGAGGTGCCAGACGGTCAACACTCGAGTCCACTAAACAAAAGTAAACACAAAGTCCAAAGATAGCTGACGGCTGTCAATCAAACCCATCTCCAGCTGCCTTCGCCTGTCAGCCGTCACTCTTTTCCCATGGTTCCTCCGGGCCGGAGTATCCCCGCTCGTGTTTTTAGACAAACAGATCGGATTCCTCCTCAAACAGGCCGCTGCCGTCCCTTTTGATAACAATGTAATAATTCAAAACAAATGATTCGGCTCTTTGATGAGAGCACTTTTATGGGTCACGAAGACTCACCCTCACACTGACATCTGTTTGATTTTATCTTCTTGAACTTTATCCTCTGCTGGAAAATTTACTGGCTCTGACCAGAGCAGTGTGTTAAAGCCAGACTAATAGAGGAGCAAAGTCAACTGAGACACTGGGCAGGACAGCTAGTCTTAACCCTCAAAGCCTGTAACATACATAGTGCACTTATACTACACGCAGGCAGGTTGTGTCAAGAACAGTTTGCAAAAAGATTTTTAAAATCCCAGTAAAATCATCTTTTTCTGTTCACCTGGCAGAATGAAATTCAGGAGTTTTGTGCCGTGAATAAAGTGTATTTGTGGTCACCGTAAATCTGTGTTTAAGACAATGTTGTGCCAATCGTGGAAACCTAAAATCTCCAGTCCACACACGTTGAGTTAAAGTTGCGTTGGAGATTCTGAGCTTTCCAATCAGAAAGAAGTAACATTGTCGAGTATTTCTCAAAATGCACTTGACCGTTTTAAAGGAATAAACACAAATCAATAGAATCATAGAATTCTTATGTCTTCAAACATATGTGGAGTGGCTTTTTAATGATAACAATAAAAACGTAGACAACTGCTGAGCCATCTCGGGGGGATATCGTGAGAGGCATCGGAAAGCTTCAGTAAAAGCTAGTGGCCTTAGTAGATTTAGAGTTAGGATTCTTTTAGTTTTTGGCAAATTAAACAAAGCCGTTTCAGCTATTTCCTGTTGTGTCATCCAGCTTGATGTTTTCACAGTGGTAGAAAATGTTTGCAGGAATAACTGCAGTTCACTGGAACATGTGTGAATACAAAATAAATAAATAAAAAGACATGAAACCAAAACCTGGCCCTCTTAATTCTTAATAACAGTGCTGCCTTCTCATGCTTCTATATATTTCTTCCTTTGACGAGGGCCGGGGGGTGTGTGTGTGTGTGCGTGTGTGTGTGGAGGTGTGTGTGTGGGGTGTGTGTGTGTGTGTGTGCTTCTGCTCTAGACCCCGGCCGTGGTTGGAGCTGTATGCTAAAGCCATGGTCAGGCCCCAGAGATTTCCAGCCTCTTAGATGCCTATAACTCATCCCTAGCCCTGCTTCTGAAGGGAGATTTTCCCCCCCTCAATCCCAGGCCTGAAATATCCTTTCAAAGGCCGCAGACTGGAGACAGATATGTAGGTGTTTTAGATAAGGTAGGAATTGCATTAAAGGATTTTTCCGTTTTAAAGCTGTTGCCATCTTTTTTTGCCCTTTCCCATAGAAGAGTAGTTGAGAAAGGATGGGAAGAGGGGTAAGGGATGTACTTTGGGATGGACTAGTCCGTACATTTGCGGTCAGTTCACAGCTCATAAAAGACTAGCGCTAACCTCAGTAAAAATTGAATAATGTAGAGTCGCTAGAGGCAGCGCAGAACCTTCGCAAGAATACTAAAGTTATTGACCTGAGTTTGGAGGAAAATCCTCCCAGCTCATTGATCTCTTCACTGGCATAATTACAGGGCAGCGAGATGAATCTTCACGTCGAAGAAAATAGAAAATTCAGAATGATGAATTTTCAGAGTGATGAGGATTCTTGCCAAATGCAAGCGTTAAATTAAAAATCTCTTTCCCCAAACCTTCAGAGTAGGATGATTTTGTGTGGCCAAAAAGGGACTTTGTAAAAGTCAACAGAGTCTCACCCCGTGTGATAGTGGAAAGCCGCTTTTAAACAGCACGGACTGTACTTTTGTATGTGCACGGCATTTCCGACTTCTTCTCTCCATGCTTCTCTGTTTCATGAGAGCTTACGCTTCCCTTTGGCATTTGCTTTTAAAACTTCATAATTATGTGGCCTCCTTTTTTTTTCCTCCAGCCGACCGTGTTTACATTCGCCAGCTTAGCTAACGTGCACACGGTCCAGTCCACACACGGTCCACACGTCGTTCTGCGGCAGTGTTTGTTGGACTGGGCTGCGGAGAGATTAGTCGCCTCGTTCCCTCTGGTGCCTCGGCGTAATGTTCCTCACCCAAAGGGCTTGGCTGCTCATTTTACAATAGGACCTCGGAGTGGGAAATTGACCCTTTTTGGGAAATTTGCATTATTTTTTTCTCCCCCTCGCACTGAAGTGTAATCAAAAATGTTCATGTTCTCCTATCATACTGTTATTAACCACTGCCATTTACAGTTCCTCACTATTTATTTATACTTGAATACATATTTTTTTGTTAAACTGTAAAAACCTGACCTGAAAAAAATTGACAAAAATGAAAATCTCCTTTTGGTATCACAAGATTAACGTTATTGTCAATGATGAGCCTTTAACACAGTGTACCTTTTTTTGTTTGGCAGATGAAAACAATTGAGGGATCATAGGGTTCACCTGGTTTACTTCATGAGAAGAGAAAGTGTCCCTGAGTATTTTAAGTAAAAGAGAGAGAATTAGATGTGCCAGTGGTTATAAAACTAAAACATCCAGTCATGAATCAAAGTATTTGAGACGCTGCTGAACCAAGCCTATATATCTGCTGAAATAATATATCACATATCTCATATTGAGAAAATTACAGACAAGCACAGCAGTCTAGGGAAGGGCGCTAGACTAGACAGGGACTAGGACCCACATGGTCAAAACCCACACATCAGTGGATTCGTAACGGCATGAGGGAGAAAAATAAGAAAGAGAGACGGGGAGTTGGGAAACTTGCTGAAATGCTTGTGGCAGCGGGCTGAATTCGAGGAAGACGAAAAATCTGCAGACAGCAAAGCTTAAGATGAACTTGTAAATGATTTGTTTATGAGGCACACAAAAAAAAAGAAGAAAAAAAAAAGAAAAGTGCAGCCTCGGCTGTCCTTTTGTCTCCATCACGTCTTCATTCAGAATCAGCAAACCAGGACGACCGTTTAAAAAGATCCCTAAGGTAAGGCTTCATTTCTATTCACTCTGTTGCGCTGTTTTTTTTTTTTTTTTTTTTTTTGCTCAGCTCATTGGCTCATTTGTTGTTTGGTGGTGTACATTTTGCTTATTGAGCAGTGGAGTTTTGTACAGCCTAGGCAGAGATTAAGACAAATTCTGATAAGGACTGGAAGTTGACTCTCAGCATTAAGGAGGATTAATGTTTAGCTCTGTGTGGCAGGGGCCTTCTCAGTGGCTGTGTTTACGCAGTGTTGCAGACCCCGCATTAATCCAAAATTAGTATAAAAGATCAGCTGTGGCCACTGAGGCGAACCTTCACAGGGCTTAGGCCAGTAATCAAGTCTCACTTTGGGACAATGAGCGCCTGGAAGGTCAATGAGAGGCCTGGGTTGAAGGGACGAGGAGATTGAGGTGGGGGGTGGGAGAGCGGCGCGGGACTTTTGGTGACCACATGGTTTAATTTAGGTGAGATACACACAAACACACACACACACACACACACACAGACACATTGCACCCTCAGTATATGCCGTCTCCTCTGGGCGTTCATGACCATGATTTGTTTTTGTTACAGCTGCAGAGGACATTAGTGTTCACAATTTAACACTTAAAAGACGTTTCTTCCTTTTTTTTCCCCCTGAAGCCCGTCTGAAATCGTATCCATGCATTTGATGTCACATGAGTTTACATTTCAGCGCACTAAGTATTAGCTCTGTCACATCATTATAATGTGTGCTGAGGGATTACAACAATAAATAGCATGAGACTATCTCGCTGCTCGTATAGCGTAGAACAACATCTCCTGTTCCAACGCAAACCCTCCTAGGAGAATCGCGAGGAGATGTCTCGGCTCCAGGATCGCCTCGTACAGGAAAGTAGAAGTGTGTCGAATTGAAAACGAGCTCTGTTATAAAAAAAAAGTCTTTTTTTTTCCACTGCCAATGCTGGCTTGTGCGATACAAGGAGGCAGCACCGCTGAATTTAGTTAGGAAAATAAAATAAAGGAAATATAGCTCAGCATAAACCACAGCCCTTGGAGGATGAATACTGGCGAAACTGTTGATATGTGCATTATTTTCTACTTTTAAAACCCTGCTTCCAAAAAGGAGACCATTTTATTGACATTTTAAATGAGGCTCACCCATACGGTACATGTAGCGATATAATGTGTCTTGCTGGGTCAGAGGAACTTGCCCTTGAGAATTACTTTCCAAACTACAGAACTATAAAGTTCTTAAATTATTCATTTACAGGGATTTTTATAGCGCCCGGGCAAATTACAGTGCCCTTGAAAAAAAAAGAAATTGAAAATCATCTCCTCAATCAACTATTCTTGGCCAAACTTCATCCCGCGCTAACTTTTCCACAGTAGTCCCCCCGTGTCTGTCTTTTGTGCACACATGTTAACAACAGACAAACTACAAATGAAAGGGTAAGAACCCGACCCAAAAAAAACAACAGCAACACAGCCAAACGGTAATTTAGGGCATTTGCACCACATTGTGGTGGAAACAGCTCTCTTCAAGTGCCAGCAGGGTACCAGCGAACCCCCCACCCCAGCCACCCACTGCTCCTGCTAAGATTAGACAAATTAAACACTATTATTCACGTCACTCCCGCAGCTGGCCTTTTAAGTGGTTCTACGTTAACTATCATAATGGTTTGCTTTGAAAGCCACAGTCTTCTCCTTAATTTACAATATGAAAAAGCACTTTCGGCCAAGTCTCGGTGGGATTTTTCTTCTCCTCTGCCTCGTGTTGCAGGAGGAAAAACATTGGTTTTCTTTACACTGCAGTTTCTAATAGTACGAATATCCATATCTTTCTAAAATATTTTATATTTGCATTCATTTAAACAGCAATACAAGTATATTGTTAGTACTTAGTTTCACTGAGTTTAACACATTATTACTATCATTATAAATTAGTTTTCTCATAGCGGGTAACATTTATTTCCTTTTGTACTGTATGTCTGGTTAAAAGTCAGCTTTAATCAGTCATCCCCATACACTATTTTATCTTTATAAAATACGCTTATTTTACGAGAAGACATTCCTGTCCTTTCAGAGCGATGACTACAGCAGGTCTGCCAGACTCTCACATCTGTCCATACGTTTTAAATGTAGTGTCCTGTTGGTAAAAAGCCCTTTTATTTCCCTGGTTGTATCCCCATAACCTGATAATGGATGTGGTATTGGCCGGGGGCCCGTGGACCGAGGACGGCCGGTGATGGATAACCTAGTTTCAGACCCATCATCACCGTGGAGCATGTGCCTCGTATCTGTAGTCAAACGCCCCCCAACCCCACCCACACTGAGCACGCTCCAGACACGGATTTGGGGAATTGACAGTAAGTGACGTCCTGTTAGCTGGATTACATTTTAAACCTCTATCAGCAGCATAAAATCATAACAGATTACTTTGTTATCAAACTACATTTGTATGAGATGGACAAAGTAATGGATACCATTTAAACTAGAACTTAGTTTACTTAGAAGCACAAATCCATGAGCAGGTACAAACATACAACCACTAGTCATATGAAAGACGCAAATAGGCCTTATTATAGATATTTGGATAACAAAAAAAACAAACAACATGTCAAATAATTTCAGATGCAGAATAATTAACTGGAGGAAGATGAAGTGGAAGTCATGAGACGAACAACGCATTCAGACGTCACCGGCGTAAGGGATCAGTGGTCAAAGGTCACGGCCCAAAAATATGACTTTTTTAAGTCAGCAAAACTTGTATACGATATAAATGAATAAATGAATAAATAAAAGGGGCCGTCCTCCATTTTACCCATCAAGTTCAGTTAACATCAAGAGGAGTACCCCTCCTGTGAAATCAGTTATTTAATGTCTTCTGCTGTGTGCCGTCTAATGTGGCTCTGGAGAGAATTACCCAGATGATGTCATCAGGGTTATCTTGGCTTGGCTTGAGACTCGAGGTCCCCACAACACAAACTTGAAGTGTGGGGTTTGTAAAATAAAAGTGGCCATTTAGGAGGCAGTGAGGGTCTAATGAAAGACCCCGTTGAGTTGCATAATGGGAAATGTAAGCTCCTGTTTTTGAGGCCTAAACCATAGCATTCTGCACGAGGGACTAAAAGTCAACACATCTCGGCTTCGGCTGCTTCAACTTTTAGCATTTTTAATGTCTCTGTGAGCCACCCAATTTTATTAAGTGCATATGAAATTGCTCGAGTAGCCCTTTCAGTATGTTGCACCAAAACCGAGCCTGATCCATGAGCAATGGAAAATATTGTGATGTGATGAGTCAGCCATTATACGTCCTTCCACTTCCTCCATACCAACTGGTTTACATTTAGAGAACTATACAGTGGTATCTACCCTCAACAGCCAAACAATACACATGGTGATGGATCTGGACGCTTCTGATTGAAATGCATTTTTCACAACATTTCAAAGATAATCGGAGGGGAAGTAAATTGAGGATAACATTGGGAATCTGTGTCGATATTTTATCTCCAGATATAATGTAAATATTTTATCATGACCATCAAGTCAGTTACAATCAATTCCCAATCCAATTCACCAAAGCTGGTTGCATAACCCTTTTATCAAGTCCTATCTCAATTATTCTCGATTAGAGTCTTCACTCGTTGAAGAAGGTCTTGGACTTGTATTGGGTCAGTATTCAGATAGCTATGTTTCTATTATTTTGGCCACATGTGGCAAGGCTTTTTCAAAAATGTTAGACATCAACTATAACAAATCCAACCGAATACAGAGTACGTCTGTGTATTTTCTGAAATCTGAGTTGCATCAGCGCCACCACAAAACACAGATTTCTGTCACATGATCACGCTGTTATGACTCCAGCCTATGTGTTCTGACCAAGAACCAGCTTTTTGGAAAACGTCTCCACAGTCGGAGCCAGTTCCTGGTGTCATAACCAATACTGTCGCTGCAGGAGTAGGGGAGCAGAGAAACAACGGCCTTCTCCCACTCGCCTGCTCCCCAACAGTATTACCGAATCTTGCACATCAACTTCAAATCCAGCACCGGGCTGCTCCTCTTCTCCAGCGGGTTGAGATATAGGTGGAGATTTTACGTCTACAAGCTGCAGCTCTTTAAAACACCATTTAACTCCAATGCAAATTCTTAGCAGAGAACTAATGATTATTGCACTGGGAGGTCATTTCTAGTATTCAACCTCTGTAAACTAAAATGACAGCATTTCACTATTTAATGCAGTCAAGAGCATTTAAGAACACACCACTAATCCTATCGCACTACTTGTTTAGATGGATATGCCTGGGAACAAACCATCAACACTTTTCATAAACACAGATACGACTTGTGGTTTGCATTAATCATTTCTATATTATGAATCAGTCTTGTGAACTTTTTTGTTGTTGGTGGGAGCCGCAGCGCCGCAGGAGGTAATTAGCCCAAGTGGGGTGGAAGCTGTGACACACAATCTGAAAACAGCTGCACGACTCACCATGCAGCATGAGTCTGTTTGTCCCCGAGCGTCTCCGGGAGCTGCAGGCGGCTGCTTCTCATCCTCAGTGCGATGATTTATGCCTGACACATCTTAGTACAGTAAAAAAGAGTCAGCATACGGGAAAAAAAAGAGAGGGAGAAGGGAAGAAAAAAAGATGCTCTTCACATTCACATGTTTTGCATTTCTTCCTGCATGGGCGAGGATGACATTTCATTTCTTTCCTCAAATCATCTCAAAAGGGCTAATTCAATTTGCACTCAAAGCTGTTTCTAATCCTCTCCCCCTATCTCCATTTTTCACTCCACCGTCTGAATACCAGAACATTTGCTGTTTGATTGTCTTTTAATGGTAAACTCGGGGTATTTTGACACAGCTGTTGGTAAAGCGCAAGAAGAAAACAGTTTGTCAAATGTATATTAATATCCCTGTAGTTGCATAATGGAGTTATCCAGTGATATTCACCATGCTGTGTAGTTTAGGTTGAACAGTTCACGTTTCTTTGGTGAGATGGGAGAGTTCACTAAGCTCTTTGATTACTCTTTGGGAGGTTGTTTGTACAAGTAGGTGGAAATACCAGTGGGTTTTACTAAATAGATGTACACATTAGTGAAAAGTACAAGACATGTGATGTGTTCCACCCACTAAACTGGAACAGTTTAGTGGGTGGAGCACTGTAATCCCATAGTCATTAAGCTAATCACCTGGCTCTGGCTCCATATTTAGGCCTTGTCCACACTACGACGTTTCCATTTTAAAACGCATATCTCTTGCTAAATTTACACTGAGCGGAGCAGAGTTTAGAGCACCGCTAAACGGAGGTGTTTGGAAACGCTCTTGAGGACGGATAGGTTTGAAAACCCCGGGGTTACGTCCTAGTGCGGACGGTCGTTAACGGAGGAGTTTGGAAACGATGGCGTAGAGATACTTGATTGGGTCTCAGCAGTCACGATGTGTCCTTCCCTTATTCGTCACGTCCCTATCACATGACTCTGAGAAACAGTTTGTCCTCGGTGTTCACACCGTCACGCGCATGCTCATGTGATATGCATTTCCAAAGGTTGCTGTGTGGATGGAGATAATTACGAAGACGATGGTGAAACGCCAGGATGGACAGAGATTGTATTAGTGTGGATGTAGCCTTAGTCTACAGACTCCACATTTCAGCAGTAAAAGTGAAAGTTTTATTTTAAAAGGAGACTCAAGCCATTTTGAATCGTCCTTCCATAAAGATTGGGGATCTAAGAGAGACCTATTTATTAAAAAATAACAGCTAAATTGAAAGCATCAGGAGCGAAGATGTCTTTCTTACTGAGTTAAGCTCCAGAAATCTGAATCATACAATTCCCATAATGCAACTTCAGACTTGATAAAAGAGTCCAGAATCAGAGAAGGAATAATACAACTCAGTTCTTCTAATGACCAGTAAACTGAATTGTGTGTACAATCAGTACACATTGATGTAAGATAAGTCTTTTTGTATTAATGTGTCCATGAAAAGTGTTATTAAGGCCTTCTAGCAATACATTTGCAACAAGGCCTGCCATCAGCTACTGCTAGAATAGGTTCAGTTTTGCTGCTATATTTAAGTGTTGTGGTCATGCCTGATCCATTATGGGCTCAGAAAGGCACTCGCCATGCCAGGCTACGGTATCAAACAACTGTCGCCACCAGAGTTTCTCCACACCGGCCCCCGGCCTGCCTGCACTGCGCCCGGCCGCTAACAGGCCTCGGAGGTAATCCTCACCCACTTATGTGCAGCGCGTGAAACTCATTTTCTCATCTGCTCATCAAATTAGCTGGTGGATTTCAAAGTAGAATGTTCACTCTTACTACTTTACCAGGTAAACAACCAACTTTTTAAATTGAAAAAAAAAATGTGGTGAAGTGTGTTTTAAATGAATCAATACATGCCAAAAGGTCATACCTATATATATATATATATATATATATATATATATATATATATATATATATATATATATATATATATATATATATATATATATATATATATATCTTGTGAACAGTGTTCATTTACACATGTAGGTTTTGAAGGCTGTGGTGATTCTGTTCAGCAGATGTCCAAGCTGTAGTAGGTTAAGTGACTGTGGCATCTGAATATGTATGTATGTATGCACGATGAGAGCAAAGTGTAACCGGAGTCAAATCCCATGTATGTGTACACACACATGGCCAATAAAGCTGATCCTGATTCTGAAGTCAACGTTAACATTTGGCATGCAATTCTAGGTCACACCAGCAGGCCGCAAAAGTGAAAGTAAGAAGTAAAATACTGTACATTTATAAAGCTCTTAAGTTGTCTCTAAGGGAAACACGCACATGTGCAGTGTCTAAATAGATAACACAGAAATATCTCAGTTTCCAGCTTCAAGTAACATAACACTTTTCATAATAGCAGAGATAAACTGAGCGTTCTGGCTACCCTGGAAGGCCAGCAGGTTTACCAGCCCAGCACGCCATGTCCCTGCACTGCATTTCTATCCATTAACACATCCACTGTGTACGCACTCAATTTGGGAGCGTAATAAGAGGCAGATGAGTCTCGCAGCCGCTCCCCTCGCAGCCGGCAGAGACCCTGCAGGAGGGAAAATTTGTCCGACTATAATCGGCCCAACGGGGGGGGGGAGCTCTTAGGTCAGAAGCCCTTAAGTTGACGCGAGCAGACACTCCTATGAGTTTGTGATGAAAACCGCGTGATCCATCATCGCCGGCGCGCTCGTCTGTTAGGGGACTGTAAGCACGCTGAGAGCTCCCACGGGCCTCCATTTGATCACAGTTAAGCTGAGCTACATGGGGCACCGAAGATGTCCCTCATTATGAAAATGGAGGGAAACTCAGATAAGCTTCCACATTAAGTAATTAAAGTAGCCCCTCATAGGGACTGGTTCAAGTAGATGCACAAGAAGTTAAATAGTATCCCTATAAGACATCCCTTTATTCTCAAGATTTTCTCCAGGGCTATTAGGGATGTCACCAGCTCGGGTGAATCGCTGAAATCAATATAAATGAGCGTATTTTCTGATACCAATCTATAATTTACAGTCTTTTTATCGCGGTGAGGTGATAAAAAGACACAACATTTAAAATCATTCAAGGGAAATTAAAAGGAATACATTGTTTCGCACCGTAACAGACAACATGAGAAGATATGCTTCAAATGTATAAAGTAAAATGTCAACGACTCATTTTGTAATGGATTTGAATTATGATTGGCTTTTCTTTCATCATTCATTTAAGAACTGTTATTCAATGAAAAATCAAATCACTTTTTGCATTCCAATACAATGCAAAAAGGGCCAAAAAGTAATGATTGTTGTCTCTTTATATGCGATAATAAGCTCTTTTTTTGTTTCATTAACAACACATTAACTTAAAAAATACCTTGAACTAGAACTCTAGACGCCAACGCATGTTGGAGTGCTTCACCTCTGGTCAGGCGTCACCAAGTTGTTGAGCTCGTTTTGTCCTCAGACTTTCCACTGTGTGAAGAAGGACGACTCAGCTTAATCAGCCGTGTTTAAAATAGTCATCCATGATCTCTTTCCCCGAATCCTCTTCCAAACAAAAGCTATTCTTAACCAGCAGAACCACCTTGTCTTGCACCAGCGCTAATGTGACCCCCGACTTGCCCCTCTAGCACGAAGGTAGCAACATCCAAGTCTGGCTCTGATTACCATGGGAGCTACTGCCTCTGCCTGAGAAGTAGAAAAAAAAAGCTGCTGGTTTAAAATAAATGTTATTGTTTGTCACAGGAAACCAATCTGATTACTGTTTCTTCTCTCATGCGCACACTTAGCGCCGCGCACCGGGCTCTATTTGTGCATGTGGTTTTCATTCAGCCGGCCCAGCGAGGGGGGAAACGGACACCTCGCGTTTTCATCTTTATTAAGTCACACTTTGGGGAAGGTTAAAATGGGGGTTGTTTACTCAAAGTATTTGGCAATCTTTGGAAGACAATCTGTCTGTCCACATCAAACAATAGATCGAGTTTCTCTGCGGCGGCGTCTCAGCGATGGGTCCGGGGGTTAGAGGCAGAGGGCCGACTCCTCCGATAGCCGTGACGTCTGCGTTCGCTCAACTTGACAGCGAAAGTGAGGAGTTGTTAAAGTGCGGTGTGAAGCTATTTGGGGTTCGGCAGGAATTGGCCATTATGATGGTATCATTTCACATAAGCTGTGTTTATTGTTACGGCAGAATCGTGCATCTTCCAACGTGGGTTATTGTGAAGAGAAGTTACGGGGGCCGAGCTTCTACCCCTTTCACGCTGGGCCTTGTAACCCCTCTTTCTCTCCGTCTTTCTCCTCTTCCCGAGTGTATCCCTCTGGGGATTAATGAAACACACACACACACATATACACCATGCCTGTAAAAAGCAGAATAAAAAAAGCTTAAAAGGCATCTGGGAGGAAAGCTGAGAAACTGAGGGACCAGTCAGCAGGGTCTGCCAAGGCTTAGAAGTCAGACTGTTTGTTTTGCTTCATATGTCGACACGGCTGCTCTTTTTCTCCCAGTGTGGTTCTGTCCTGCCGTGATCCTCCGCCAGGCTGCTTCTCATAAACCTTACCTCCATGGGACACCTCTACTTGACACCCAGGCAAACCAACAGCACTCACCTCCCGGTAGGGGGGAGAAAGAAAGAAAAAGAAAGGCAATATGTAAATGTTGTGAAAAGAGCCAATTAGGAAATGTATCTTGTTTGAAAGGGCCTGTAATAGTTTAATTCCAAAAACATGTTTTCTGCCTCCCTGGTAATGTGTCACATGTGAGGCTGTGGCTTTCTGGGGAGTGGGGGAGGACGGGTGGAGAATGGGTTTGGGGGGAGGGGGAGATTTGAACGTGCTTGGTGGCAAACATTTGTTTATGTTTTCCAACTGGTGCATCGTTTCAAAGGGCAGCATGCATGTCCCATCGCGGGCTTCACGTCTCCCGCCGATTGGAAACACATTGCAGCGCGGCACTGAACGGTGAAACGTCAAACCAACAGTCATGTTTGTGTGTGTGTGTGTGTGTGTGTGTATGAGAGAGAGAGAGAAAGAGAGCTTTATGTGACTCACTTTGTAAAGAAACAATAACTTACGCACTTAATCAGGGCGACATCAGCTCATTTGGTTTCACTTAAATCCACAAGTCCCCCCTGATGTGCAGAAATAGACCGTTTCCCGGCACCTCCCACTTCCACTGAGGGGGAATAAACGTGTGTGTGTGTGAAAAATAAACTATGTCAAAGTATTTTAGATATTCAATCAGTTTGGAGACAAACAAATATATATAACTGCAACGAAATGGCAAATGTCTGTAAGAGAATGAAGGAAGCCATAAAGCGTGTGTGTTTCCTGCTCCTCTTTATTTTCCACTTCCACTCTGCAAAGCCTGATCGTTAACAAGACTTTGCCTTTTAATTGCTCCCATCACACGGGTGAGGATACAACCAGAGCCATGTCCTTGAAGGGACCACCAACTAACTTGGAAGAAACTTTTCATTTCTTTTCTTTTTTTTCACTTTCCTCATTAATAGCCACCGCAACAAATTTTACTTTCCATTTGACATACATGGAAATCACATTTTGATTGAATTGCTAAAAAAGAAAATGGAAAAAAAAGGTGAATCAGTCTTTTGACATTTCATTTGTAAAATGTGTCTTCCCTCTTCCCTAAATGGAATGCAGTCAGGTTTAACAGGTTATTACATTAAATTAGTTTTTTAGTCACATTCACAGGGAATGACATTTATCCAAGTCCTAAAAAATGGTCATGGACAAGGTTTTTATTAAACAGTTTTTATTAAGCTTCCTGCTGGGAAGGTGGAAATATAGCAGAACGTACTGGATTCCCCGAATCAAGGACAGTTCACCATCTTTTAAATAGTGAGGGAATGACAACAATGCTCATTCTTTGTTTACATACATTATCTCAAAGAACTATAACCTGTCTAAGTAATTACCACTTAAAAAACATTAATATACATGAGTATGCTGATAAAATACATGTTGGACATATTAAGATATATACTTTTCTGTTTTGTACAATAAATAACACTGAAAAGGATTGAAGTCAATGAAAATAACTGTGTTTCTTATTGGTGGTTAAACCAATAAACAGGTTTGCAACCATAGGTTACCATTTCTGTTTTTGTATCATCCTTATATTTCATTGACCTGTCAGATTGTATTGTATTTTGTTTTTATCCAGTTAATATATAGAAGATGTTAAAGTAACACAAAGAAAAGCAACACCTTATTTTATAGGGAGCACAAAACTATTACTAAACCTGAAATAGTAAATAATGAATTGAATGTATATATTAATGATCAATAAAACGAATAGCTCCTTATAAACCTACACTGTTAAAAACATGACAGTTAACGCTCACATGATCTCAAACACATAACACAAAGCTATTGTGCAGTTAATATGTAAAGACCAAACTCAGGGTCACTGGGTCGTTACAAAGCCAACGTATGCTAAAAGTACTTTATATATTACTTCTCAAGAAAGTCCTCTCTGAAATGTTGACGTTTACCATATTGCTTGTAGTTTGTGTACAAACGCCTCCAGACGATGGATATGAGGCTGACCAGGCGTTATCTGTGAGCCTCCAGTAGCCGACAGCAGTGAGGCGGCGGGCAGCGCAGGGTGAACACGGTGCTGGGCAGGGTGAGGCCTTATCGCCGCTTTAATTTTTTCTCCCCAAGGTGAGCTGGGAAGAGATCAGTGGCACTAAACCCTGGGAATTACCCTAGATATTGGCCCCCTGTGCTCTGCAAATGAAATCCAGGAAGAACATGGTGGTTAACACTCTGAAAATCAGTTTTTGTGCAGACCACAGCTGGCGTGAAGGGGCAAGGGAAAGCAATGGAGAAAGGAGAAGGAATGGGGGTGCGGGGGAGGAGGAGGAGGAAGGGCTCTTTTAAAAAAAAAGAAAATCGACATTACTCATAAAGAGAAAAGAAAGGGAGAAGGCTTTGCTCTTGGCCTCAACCTAAAGTTTATCTGCTTTCACACCATGTGCATTTTGCTGTATAACAAGTGTCATAATCATAATCATTCATGTATATATATGGTAGCTTTTAGGCTTTTGAGACATATGGAGACAATGCAGGCTACGGACAACAGACAAGCACAAAATATGTGACAACAAACTGCAGTTCCCAGTTGTACTGACCAAGTGAAACCAGAACCAGGGTCCAGCTGTCTGAGGGTCTGAGCAGGGGTCTCGGGGCCATGTTGAGAGGGCGAGTGGTGAGATAGAAATCACTCACTGTGATCATAACCTTCACAGCACTAAACCTGACCAGCTGCCAGGCCTGTGTTTCGCCTGCAACCCCTATAAGCATCACGGGCGACATTAGTGAGTGATGAAAGTCTGTTCTTTGTGTTTTCCGCCTCGAGCAGTTGGTTTTAGTTGAACAGTTTAGTGGCAACCGTCCACGGCAGGTAACCAATTCAAAACCAATCGCCCCCTAGGGGGCGACTGGGCGATTGTTATATAAAACTATAAATCATAGCTTGTTTTATGAAGAAAATGCCCCAAACTGCTGTATTTGGATTTATTGAACACCATAAGTAATATACAAATCAAATGTCACAGATGTGCCCAAATGTGCTTGCTTTTCAAAAGGTTGAACTGACTCGTTACATCGGCCATTTGGTCGGGTTTGTGACCAAGTAAATATTGAACTTGTAACATTGTATCTACTCTCCTAATGCACTCATTGCATTGTTATCATATCATATCACATGTTGTGTGACAGTTGATTTGTGATTGGTTCGCTGACCAAGTGAGGATGATGGCTCATCCTGTTGTGCACAACTCGATTGGTTTATGCCTTTATTCACGGTGCAAAAATCCACCTTGTTCAGAATAAAAGTGCATTGCTTATTCACCTCGTAATAGTAGCATTTTGTTTGACAGTATTTGTAATTTCCCAGGAAGAAAACGGCGATGTGTAAAAGGCCTTAACCGTTTATTTGCTGTTGGGGAAACAGTTCAGCAATTAGTGATGTCACAACAAGTGTTTGAGAGCTGTTGCGACATCACCGATTGGGGTGAGGTCAGAAATTCTTCATGCAGACAAAAGCTGTATTTTAATAAAATCCACATTTTCATTGTACTAGTAGAAATGCCCATTATAAATCACTAAAAAAGAATGACTTAGCAATACAATCAGTTGTTTTTTTTCCACCCCTAGTAGACAAAGTAAAGTAGCTAACGACCTAGAAAATGAATCATCAAGAAGTCTTCCCACCACCAAACTGACACCGCACGAGAGGGAACTGTATATGTTGTCATATTTCAACACTCACTTGAACCTCCCATAGATATACACAAATACACACCCATACACACAGCATGCACATGCACACACACAACGTGAAAACATATACCCACCCCCCTCCCATTCCCCAACACACACACACACACACACACACATTATTTATAGGTTCTGATCAGGGTGTAAAACAAGACCGTCTCTCTTTAGAATACCCCTCACCATATTCATCCTAAAATAGCAGGTGCCCATCCAGCTAGCCGCAGTGGGAGGATTCAGAGCTTCAAAATAAATAGAAGGATGTTTACTCAACGGCAGAATGAAAAAAGTGCTAATCTCCAATCAAGTCCAAAAGGCAGATAGTTAGCAAGGAGAAGCTAAAAATAGCCCAGAGGGCAACACATTCCAGCTACGTTTGAGCTTAACTTTGATCTTACGACAGTATACGCTGTTCCGCGTGCACTGAAAATGATTAGCACTTTTGTACTTCTGTAGAGCGATTTAGGAGAATGATATATATAGAGATGAACTTAAAGGACATAATATGATGAGAGCGCAGCATTAGTGCGCGCTACACAGTTCAGTGGGATGGAAAATGCAGGTCGGTGGGGGGCGTTTGGAAAACTAATGGAAAGCTTGGTTGGAAAACGTTAACTGACTGATGACCTTGGCAATGAGCGTGTTTTACTGAGGTGGTTGGGTTTCTAGATCAAGATCAACATTTATTAATTGTCTTTGAAAGTTGTAAAGAAAAGACCGGGATTTGTTCCCTGTATTTTGACATGATAGTTGTAATGGATTATTTTTTGTGTGATTTTAGCAAACGGAGAATAAACGCAACACGGACTTCAAAAGTAACTATTAAATTGTCAACTGCAGACTATTTATTCTCAACAGAATCAAAATTGTCAGTCAAGACACATTCATACAATCAACCAAGCTTCTGAGAAATGAAAATAAATCTGCTTTGGCTCGATTTAGAAGATAAAATACAAATGAGTGCTTGTGTTCCAGTGAGTGAATCATAGTAACTCTGTCAGGCCGCACCACATGAAATATGGGTGTGCAACACCACAGGTATTAAATTAACTATTACAACTGAAATATGGTTTCCATAATTGTCCAACTTTTTAATGGCGTGTAACTGCAGTGTGAGTGTTACTGTGTTGAAAGGGTGCGTGTTATTTTCCTTTGGGTTTCAGTGGTGGGAGTTTGAGTTGGCCCCCGTGTCTGTGTTATGGAGAGCAGCACTCCCTGCAGCTGCAATACTATCTGTCTCGTCTTACCTTCATGATCCAATATTTTTGCTTCAGTAGTTTGTGGATTAAGAATGTGGACGTCATGCGTCTGTGCCAGAAAAATGGCGAGAGAAAATCTCAACAACAGTGGATGAAATTGATGCATATGTACAAACTGTTGATTGAACTTCGAGGAATAGCAGGAACGTAGTTTTATAATAAAATATCAAGAATTGGATATTATGGTTAGTATTTGCCTTCAACCCAAAACTGAACTTGACATGCATGTCCAGTGTGAGCTGTTGCCACAGAAGAGAAAACCATTGCTCAGTTCATCCATAGCCACACTACACAGTCTGCACTTCATTGTTTATGCTTATTTCAGATATTTGTAAGACTGCTTTGTTTTGATGACACTGAAAAAGGAGCAAATTCAACATTCAACATTCAACATGTAAGCTCCAACCAAGTATTAAGAAACTTGGATGAGACTGTTGTGGGCTGTTGTGCAAATAACTCCTTGTTGTTCTGCAGATTAACAGTCACTTTAGACTTATTATCTGAGGAACTGTGCATATGCAGCAAGTCGTGCAGCGGCTTGATATTCCCAATGCATGTGGAGTGGAAATGCAGTGCTATTTTTCCAAGTGGTTTGGACGGGTGTTACCGTGCACTTTGGCTACTCAGTGTAGCGTTCCATGGCTTCTGCCATTTGGCGGCCTACGATTGGCACGTACCAGTGGCAATCAGCCAGCGGGGTTTACTTGCAGGTAAAGCAGTGGTTGGTAAAAGGACATTGAAACCAAAATAGTCAGTTCATAACATCTTGAAAATAAAACTTACTCTGCATTAGTGGATTTCAAAGAAGGCGGATCTTAAATGGAACTTTTATTGGTATATTAAGAGCACTTCCCTCAACTAGATCAGCAAACCGATAAACAAAACAATAAGTAATGACTGTGACTTGTGCATAGATTAAATAATTGAGTTTCAAGTGTTAATCAGTGAGCATTAAAAGGTGTTTTGGCCTGTGAGCAGAGCCAGGAACACCGTTTACTTTGTTACTTTGATCTTCTCACCCAACTTGCCGCAAGAAAATACAATATAGCAGAATAATGAATTTCGGACATTTTCCCAAATGTTTAACAATGTTTTTGAATTACGAATTGTAACAATCAAAAGGGTAATTTCCTTAGATTTTCTCCTGGTAAAGATCAAGTGTCTGATATTATCTTTGTTTTGTCAGCTGTGGTGGCCATCGACGCATACCACAGTCCTGTTAATTAATTACAAAGAAACACAAAAAGAAAACGTTCAACTTTAGGTAAGACCTAAACGTGTTTGACTATTTAGAGAAGGAATCGTTTCAAATGTTAGACCTTTCACAAACTGGGCTGCATCCCCATTCGGAACCTGTAGAGATCAGCAAAAACGTGAGCGATGTTTATTTAAAGACAGACACACAAAGATTATCTGAATCAAGCTGAACTCCATTTTAGACGAGAACATTTCACACAACAAAAAGAAGGTGTAGTTCCCCCAAGTCTGTCTTTCTTTTCGAGCAGGAAATTCTGACATCTCATGTTGCTCGCCTTGAACAGTACACACGGAGAGGGCAGACATCATAAAAAAAAAGGCCGATCCACCT
Source organism: Taurulus bubalis (assembly GCF_910589615.1). Classification (NCBI taxonomy): domain Eukaryota; kingdom Metazoa; phylum Chordata; class Actinopteri; order Perciformes; family Cottidae; genus Taurulus; species Taurulus bubalis. The sequence goes on along the minus strand of NC_136601.1, from coordinate 6,496,390 downwards.
GTTGTTCTGGCATTGGGGGAGCATTTGAACCCCACCTGCAATTCTTTGGTCTGGCAGACTGTGATGTGTGTGTGCGTGTGTGCATGCGTGTGTGACCAAGTGCGTCTCCCCATAAACAGGTGGGGTTCCCCGCCACAGATATCGAGTTCCCGTCTTTGATAACGCATTACAGACTTCATTAATTTCCCTCACTCCGGCCACGCACTCGCCGTCTGACAATCTCGCTGAGGAATGTTTGTGTGAGCACACCTCCTTGGACTTGTGTAACTTTTACAAGCGGAGATTAACATGTGTGAAAACAAATGTAATTCAACCCTTTATTGTTTTAGGAGGTTGAAGCGGACATGCCCGGTGTTAAAAAGAGCTGTCTGTGTCGGGCAGCGCAGGACAACCCCGCATAGCTACATGACAATATTCAATTAAACAACAAAAATATAATTGATGTTACTTTTTTTCTTTGTTTTAAAGGCAGACAAAGAGGAAAACTGAAAAGGAATTGCGAGGTAGTGACAAATTCATCTTTTTACAGCTTATGTTAATAGGTCTCAAGAGTCGACACACGCTTTTTTTCTTCTTGAGCTCTCTTAAGCCAGGAAACAACTCCGCACACATACATCTCACATGTCCAGTTGTGCAGGGCTAATTTGTGCTTTACTTTATTTTCTTGACATTGATTGGTTATCCTCGAGCACATGGGACACCCGACACCGCAGCCCCCTTGATTCCAGTTGTGCGGTGACTCATCTCCGCGTCTGGCAGATGACACAGTGGCGGCGGACTGAACTTGGATTGGACTGGACTCTGTCCACATTGAAGCTCTGAGCGCCATGCCTCCAAAAGCATGTGCAGCATTGCTCCCAACTAACAGAACAATACCGGGGATTAAGAGGCCGAGGGGCTAAATTTAAAGTCGTGAGAGAATGCATGCAAAAACACAACCACCCCCTCAAAGCAACAAGTTATGTATTATCTTGTTCCTGAAATCAACTGTTCCAAATTGCAGAGAGGAAAAATTTTGGAAGATTGTGGTCGTGTCTGCCAGGGGAGGGTGGGGTCATTTAGGGGCAACCTTAAAAAATGAATCTAAACCAAAACTAAAAGGTTGCTCTCAACCAATTCCAATGTAACAGTTCCATGTTTGATTTGCCATCCAATAAAGCAATCATTTAATGTGAGAACCAGCTTGTTAAAACTATATATATATATATATATATACATTGTTTAGAAAAGTCCATTTATTTAGTTGTAGTAATATGGATATTACATCAAATTGTATTGAGCTTTAAAAAAAAAAAACTTTCATACATCACCTGTTCTCAGTCTGGACTGTTTCCAAGGAACTCTCACTTTGGCCATATGACATCTGCTGTGAACATTACCAGTAGTGGCATTGCCCTGTAAGTACTGTCTTCTTGTTAAATGCCTGCATGGTGTGCCCAGACATAAGCTCGACCTTGACACTTTAAAAACAGACGGCTCACCAAGACGGCGACAAGTGCCGGGGCACGAACTTGACCCGGGCGAGGGGGAGGAGGACCGAGTTAACAATGTTCTAGTGTCAGGACAAAGACAGACACATCGTCAGTTTGAATTACAGCCTGTTTGCTAATAGTGGGAAATCATATTGGAGAAGAAAAAATACTAAAAACTCAGAATGGAACACAGGTCACCACATGAATGTTTTTTGACCACCATTGTTTCTCTACTATGGCCATTAGCCCAAAAAACGTACATAAGTTTCAGGTAATAGATTATGTTTTGTTTTTTTATTTTTGTATTTAATGTCATTGTTTGTTTTTACTGGAGTCCAACTCTGTGTGCCGGTTAAACAAACTGGACCTGACAAGCATTGATGGAAGAATGAAACCCCCTTCTGATCAACAAGCAAATAAGACCCACTTGTGGAACATTGTTTAAAGGATATCCGTGTCGTCTATTTTTAGAAAGCTATACCAACTATTTTAAAAGGTCCTCATAATGTAGAAACACAGGTCACTGCTGTCATGGTTTTTTGTCTTGTTGTTCAGAAGAGGGGCAGCATCTGTCGAGACCTTTGGCTCTCTGTATTGTTGTGGCTAACGCGGCTTTGCACTTCACTCTGATTGGACAGGCGTGTTGATTTAACACAAGAGAACAGCGTTTTCTGGAAGAAGAGGAGGTATTTTTGGCCACAGCGGTCGATATACGGAGCGTACGGATGCTTGATTTCGAGATGATTTACAACGCCGAGGCGTCTATAAATCTATAGTGATGCAAAGATAGACAGGCATACCACAGTGGCCACTGAACAGTGGAAGTGGGAAGTTGTGGATGGAAAACCAAACACAAGCGTTTCATCAAGCAATTTTTTGATCTCCCTCTCTGCCGTGTATTGATTTTTGTGGTTTCACTGTGTAACTTTGTATGCAATCTTTAACAGTTCAATGACATGCAATAGTGGCTGTTCTCATTTAATTAGCAAGGTCAATCATTACCTCAAACAGAGACCCTATCTCTTTGCTTGTTCATTCCTTATTGTGTGCTGTAGGTGCCGATATTAAGGGAATATGAGAAAAGAGAGGAAAAAGGCCTCCTCCCCCACACAAGTAATTCAGTTTTAAGTGTTCTGCAAACAGACAGTTGTTATGTTGTTTGATTCAAAATCATATTGATCTCTGCTCTTTTTGATTCGCATTTTCCCCACTCACAGCCAAATCCTCCCACACAGGCTTTGCTCATGAAAGATCGCTTTCAGACAGTTTAAAGATGCCAGCCACGCAGCGAAAAATTATTCCCGGAGAATATTACTTTCAAAAATGCGTATTGATTCCGCTCGCAGAAAGGAGGCATTATGTGGGTGTTGAGTGGAGCGGAGAGATACGGCGGTGAAAAATGACACTGCGTCGCGAGCTATCCGTTTCAGTGGCTCAAAGAGAAACATCTGGTTGGACTCGGCTCCAAAGAACACAAACCCCGCTAAGGAGACTGCATGAGTCGGGGAGCAGACAGCCTTCAAAACAAACGCCACCAGCTTTGTTGGCTCCTGACACAATTTGCTTCAGGTCTTATTCAGTTTCAGAGCCGGTAGTCTTACAATGATCTCCACGTGCGGAAGAAACTTATTGCAATGCTGCGTGGGGCCGAGATAAAAAGGAAAGGTGAATAAAGGTGCAGTTACTCCGCTGATAACAGATACCCGTCCTATGAATACATTACATTGTTACCCCCTTTGGACACTGTACATAGCTTGGCTTTAGAGTAATCCATCAACCTAGAGTGAGAAATAGCCTTCTATATTTAGCCATTACATCTTTAGCTTGTTCTCTCAGTGGGTACAGGGGCAGCTGAGGAGACAACCCTCTCCATCAGTCATAACTGCTGGCCCGAGGCCCAGAGATCCTGTCACTAAGAGGCTTACACCAAAGAATACCTTCCCCTCAATCGTATAAAAGCCAAGAGGGTCAAAAGGCCCTAAAATGATTTGCATAGCCAATGAGGTACTGACTTTATGACTAAAGTCCACTATTTGGAACGGGAGAGGTAATACTCTGAGGGCTAATGTCCTTAGCTGACACCTTATTCTCTTCTTACAATCAGCACAGCAGCCAAATAACCTTACATTTCTTAATCACTAAAGAGCATGTCTGAGGATTTACTACCATCATCACCTCAAAAGAACCAACATGCAGCCCCTTAAATCCTGATTAACCTGGATCCAGTTCATTTCAGTCATTTATTCGACATCAGCCCAATTTAAGGCATTAAACACCACCATGAGTCACAGAAAACGAGCCCTATAAAACGCAAGTGTAAGACCGGCGATAGGAAAACATTTGGGCAAAAGGAGCCGAAACTGGGAATTACTTCTGTAACACTGCCGGGTGACCACAAAAATCTGTCTGCGAACCACGTCAAGACTGTGATCATTATTTCACTCTTTACTCCGGCTTTTCGTCTGCATTCGTTTACCACCGCATCAGCATTTTTTACTCCAAATGAAATCTAAAAGGCATTCCTTTCCTTTTTCCGCACCCTTCTCAGAGCCCTCGTCAAACCCAATATGGCTTTCTCTCCTGCTGTAAGACACGTATACTGTACCTCGGCCGTTGATGTTTTTAATGCAGTTAAATATCTGAGTCGGATAGTGAATTGAAGTTAAAGAGTCTCAGTATTTCAGACTAAACATTGTGGTTCACTATTTCAGAAACTTAACCTAAACAGAGTTTGACATCAGAAGAAATGGATGGGAATTCTAATAGAGCAACGATGAAATAACCTGGTATTTAATACACGTGGCCTTCAAACTGCAATATACAAGCTTAATGAATACATCCATAATTTTTGCTTAAACATGGTTTATAAGTGGATCACCAATTATAATACGTGTGGAACTGGAAATACAACCGATTTCTCTTCCATACAGTATTTGTGCCTCAAATGAACATTGTGTTCTGTTTATTTAGTTGGAATTTAAGAATTTAATGAAACCAATGTCATTCGTAATCCGCATCTTCAGCCTGTGATGATATACTGTTATATAACTATAACTATCTACTTTTTCCAAACAACTTTTAAATGATATAAATCTGAATTGTATTTTAATAATAGATGGCTGATGCTTAATAAAGATCTATTGGTTATTGTACTGTGTTACACAAGTATATCATTTACTCTCAGTCAATGCCTGCAGTAAAGTTCTTGAATGTGTGATTTGCTGAACACAGTGAGGCAATTTCTAAGCTGGAACATAAATATGCACTGGCAAAGGCTGATATCTTGTGGTTACACAACGTATCCCACAGAACTACTCATGGCTGGAATGATTGACGTATTAAGTTTAAATAATGGTGTAGCCATCCCATGCCTTCTTCAAAGTGCAACTCGTGCAATTTCTGCAATGTTTAGAAGTATTAAACTCTCGGCCCGTGCAATAACTTGGGGCAGGATCTCATGAGCTGCTGTTTGAGAATGTCTGCTTTTATTTACTATCCACGCAACTGCATGTTTGTTTATTCTAAACTAAGCAACTTTGGGAATTTTGCGAAAGGTTGGAGAGGATATGCAAGTAATGATTTGTCATGGTCCGGTTTTTAATCAGAAAAACACTAATTATCTCCGCCAGGCATAAGGCCTGGGAGGATGATGCGTTCAGTGGTGTGTGCGTCCGTCTGTCTGTCCACGGCTAACCTCGCATACTACTGGAGCCATTAGCCTGTAGGTTCTGTGGTAATTTATGACAGAATGCTGAAGGACCTCTGGTTGCGGTGATTTACAATTTTTTTTAAACATAGTTTATTGACCATTTTATCCCGTCATTGACTGCTGACTCCTCGCTCCTACTTTTCCGGGAGGGGCCGCAAGGGCTTAGCAACTGCTTCATTAGCAAAAAAAGGCATTTCCTGCATTCGGCTATAGGCTAAAAACAAGCCTTACTTAGTCTGTTGCAGGCTACATTTTTGATTTTGTTATGAATTACCTGATATGTTATGATCCACTAAAGTTAGACAACATACAGGATGTGTTATCTTCTGGACCATCTTAACTGTAAGGAGACAATTGAGTGAGATTCAACTCTTTGTTTGGAAGGGGAGATGTGCTCTCTAATGAGTACACAAGGTGTTACATACCATCTTATCTGTGAGTCTGATCAGATGTTATATTTCAGACTGTTTGCATCCAGCATTCGTTGCTATTCCTACAAAAAATAATGCGCCGTAATTTGATCCTAATGATTGCAAAATGACTCGAGACAAACTCGATAGTCTGCTTTCCGCAAAAGAATAAAGTACTGTATAAAATTACCTTGCCATCACACTTTTCTGTGGTCAATACAGTCATGTATTCTAGTCATGTCTGCCTGGGGAGAGCATGCAATACAGAGGCAATACATGTACATGTACTATAAGTGTCTGATAATGTTATCCTACAGTTGCATCTTCTGCACTACTTGTAGCAGACAGCACTTGTGACTCTCAAGAGTCCTCATTCTCCGCTTGAGTTGACCACCACCTAAGCCAAGAGAGGCGCTATGAAGTCATCACAAAAGTCAAGAGCTACTGTGCCACAGAGACTGATGTTCAAGGAGGGAAGAAAAGTTGGCAGAAAATCAGTGTTGTGTCACTGGAAAGGATTTGCAAGTGGGAGGAGGGAGAATGAGGGGAAGTAAAGGGAGGGAGGGATCGAGGGAGGAACTCTGGCCGAAGCGGAAGAAGCATGCATTGGAGAGAGAAGAGGAGGGGGAAAAAGGTTGGATAAAAGTTAAAATAAAGTTAAATCAATACATAAAAGAAAAGTTGTAAGGAGTGGAAGAAGGTGAAAGAGACTTGTGGCTGTCGAAGGAGAAAGAACGGCGGTGTTGATGGAGGAGGTGGAAGACATTTTCTCTGGCTCCAGGCCCAGCTGGTGTCTAGGCCGGACCGCTGTGGGTGTCAGATCTGTATTCCAACCCTGGAGACAGCTGGAGGTGTCAACGCCGAACACAGCCTCAGTTATACCTCCCCACAAGACTCAGCCATGTGTTTGTGCACACAGCAGCCCCACTGTCACAACATGCCGGTATCATATTGACACATGTTCTCCCTCATCTTATAACTATGTGTACAATATCACACAATCAATGGTTTGATAGTTCGTTTCACCTCTTCAGCACAACATATTCAAAAGAAATACAACTTTTGTACTTTGGAAGTGTAAAATGGCTACTTGAAAAGTAGTAGTCACTTGTGGGATTCATAATCGAGCATGACAAGACCCAAAAGAAAACCTATAGAGGGGCTTTCATGCCCCATTTACATTGAAACAATCACTCACTGCTGGGGTTTCAGATTCTCAGGAACCACGGAAAGACATTTGAGGGGTTAACCTTCTAGCTACAAATCAAACTGGTCGGAAGGCATTTTTATACATTTCTTAATGGGTTCCAGAGAAGAGGATGTCTCTGAAACTCCCATGTCGCCTTTAAGGAGTCATAGCTTTACATAAGGAGAGGATGAATTTAAGACATCAAAAAAAGATGAGAGGAATTCATTTATTTTCACGTTTCATGTTGTTTTTCTCATGCTGGAAATAAAAAAAGTAGCATGTCCTGACAGTAGGATATACTGTAGACAGGAAGAGGCAGCAGTGTGTTTGAGTAAGACACATTCCTCTGTCATGAGGTTAGTTCTGGTCTGATAGGTGAATGAGGATGATGTGGCCGTTTCTGCAGGATTCAGGTAACCAGGTAAAAAAGTATTTGACTCTGAAATAATATTCAAAACTTCCGTAAAAAAGAAAAATAATGGAACTATGTCCTTGAATAACTAACAATCTATGATTTAAAAAAAAAATAATATATATATATATATATATATATATATATATACTTTTTGAAGGAAAACCGGTAACGTCCGTCCTTTGTTGGACTGGAACTCTTCCAATTGGGATTTGACAGATCACTCTTCACTCAGCTGGAGTCTTCTTCAAAATAATGTGTCCATTTCAGCACGGCCCGCATCAAAGTCAGAGAGCAGATGTGTTTATGGGAAATGGGATCCCTAATAAATCTTTAGCATAATGTTATTGAATTAGTAGGGACTTAGGACCAGATACCATTTTAAATCCTGTCTTTTCCAGTTCACTGCTTTTGATAGCGATATATTAGAGCCCCACATGATATACTTGCGTACCCGCCGTCGTTTTTCATCACCTCTAGCGAGGCATTGGCGAGGGGGTGATGATGAATAATAAATGAGTGTGATTTTTCTGATGGAATTTCCATTTATGCTGTGAACAATTTTCAGGAAAGAGGATTTACACTTAATACCTTACCGTGCCCCCTCCAATAGTTGCTGTTTGTAGCACAGATTAATGGGGAGATCTCCATCACGTCCATGGCATGATGTGATATTTGCTGCCCTTTAAAAGATACTTAGTCTGAGGACTCAAATCTTAGATGTTCAAGCTGAATTAAAGAGGCTATCCTTAGAATAAATATTGGTAAAGCATCAAATCCACTAATACAAAGAAAATAAACATACACAGATACTCTTTGCAAGTCTAAATCTGGTTCGGTAAGATACACTTTAACATTGCTTATAGCAGCACTAGCTAGTATAAGGCTGTGAGAGACAATGTTAGAATAATAATTACATTATTATAAATTACATTAATTATATAATTTACATCATTGCGTTTAAGAAATAATAGCCCTACAATTGAATTAAACCTTTAACCTTAGGGTTTTATTGCTATTGTACTTATCTTGCATTTGGTAAAAAAGATCAAATGGAGCGTACATGTTACTTAGTGATTGTTGTAACCAAACACATACTACCAATTCATTACATGACATCTATTGCTTCTGTCCATCCGGGGAGAGGGATCCTCCTCTGTTGCTCTCCCTCAGGTTTCTTCCCCTTTTTTCCCTGTGAAAGGGTTTTTACTATCTTTATTGGGGGAGTTTTTCCTGATCCGATGTGAGGTCCTGGGACAGGGATGTCATGTGTACAGATTGTAAAGCCCTCCGAGGCAAACTTGTATTTGTGATGTTGGGCTATATAAAATAAACTGAATTGAATTGAATTACTTAATTGAATGTAAAAGTTATTTTTAAGGGGAAACAAATGCAGTTTCGCAGCTATTTGATTTTAAACCAAAGTGATCACCAGTAAGTAAGGTATTACAGTTGAGCATGGGAGACATGACTATATGTACCAAATGCAAGCCATCCAATAGCTGCCATGATGTTCCACTCAGCCCCAAATGTGAACCTCATGGTGGCGCTAGAGGAAAGGTCGGTGATCACCAGAGTCGCCAATATTCATTGCCAGATCCCCATGAATATCTCTACCAAAGTGTGTGTTAATCCATCAGGTAGATGTTAAGATAGTTCACAGGAGAAGTGAATCATTGGACCTGCTGGTGGTGTTATAAAGGGGAAAAGTCAGCGGCTCACCAAAGTCACTGAGATTCATCCTCTGGGGAACAGGAATGTCTGCACAAAATTTCACGGAAATCCATCCAGCAGCGGTACAGATATTTCAGTCTGGATCAAAGTGGTGGACCGACCGACCAACATTGCCATCCATGGAGCCATACCACAACCACGGCTAAAAATTCAGACAATCCCCATCCCTATTTTTGAATCATGGACTTGGTATGTTTCTGGATTTGGACGGTGCATATAGGAGATGAATTTGTTTGATGTTTATACATCTTTTGATTACTAAATCAGTGCTTTTCAGTCAACACCTCAACATGTCAACAATAACCCCAGACAATTCCCCGTCGTAAGCTTCCATGCATCACCTCCTTGCTCTGACCTTTCCTCTCCTTACAATGTCCGCAATGCAGGAAGCTTGTCGCACTTTTCCTCTGGATGAAAGCAGACGCTAAATACCTCACAAGTAAATGTAAACAAGCGCACACGCCCTCACATGACAGATCTTTCCTTTCTTCCCAACAAGGCTCGTAATCGGATGCCTGGATGCCCCTTGCCATCCCTCATTACCCAGCATTCCTGAGGGCCACATGCCGAGGGCGCGGCAAAGAGACTGGTGCGAGCTTGGCGCTGGGCCAGGTGACAGTGATTGATCCAAGTATGATTGATGGCTACAGCTGATACAGCAGCTCTGTTTTCAATTGTTCTTGGATCTGGCACTTCACACCTTGTAAAAGTGCTTTAAGAGGAGCTTTGGGATGAATGAGGGTGCCGTGTTAGAAGTAGACAATGGTAAGTGTGAAAAGTGGTTGAGGGGTAGAACTTGAATGGATGGACCGGACATTGATGTCAAATGGGGAAAATATGGCCGCTGTCAGCGTTTAATAACACAAGCGTTTTTTTATGAGACAAAAGATTGACGTGGTCTCTATAACCGTTGGAACGTGGAGCCAGGCGCTAAAACATCAGCCCATTTATGCACCATAACCAAATATTGTTCTCATGACAAATGTTTTGCATCCAACTGATTTTTCAAGACAGTTAAGAATGAATAAGGACTTTACTTTACATACAATGCAGTTGGTTTTGGAAGGACCATAAAAACTTTGAATTTGGCGGACTTGTTATATCAGAACGTTTATTTTGGGAAAAGTGACTTTATTTCATAAAAGAGTAATGCAATCTTAAAATCATTTGTACAAGCTTATCATTCCTGATTTTGAATCAGAACATGGAATATGTAAGCAGACAATACACATTTAACCTGGAAGCCACATCTTCCTTGATGTCCCGCCTGTGATAACGCGTAGAGACATTGGTAAAGTTGTAATGGGTGTTTTAAAAAGGCAGAAGTCTCAGCACATGTAGCACTATTTGACGCACTGGTGGTCATTGTCATTGTCAACCATCATTGTGGCCATTTTGTTCTACGAGGGCAGTAAAAAAAAAGACATAATTGCTTCCGTGTCAAATGGAAATACCCGCTCTCTCCTTCGAAGTGCTCTAGGTTAAATGTTTAGCTGAGGTGAACAGGTGGCACCCTCAATCCCCCCCTTACCCTATTTCACAGCTCCACTCTTCCTGCATGGAGCTGCATAGCTGAACTGCTTTCTGAGTTCCTGCTTCGCAGCCAGGACGGAGTTGCTTTGTATCCCAGCGGGGAGGCGACCTATCGGGAGAAGCTGGGAGCTCCCCGGCATGCCGACAGAGTAAGGAAAGACATAAAAGCCTCATCCGTGACCTTCTGAGACTCCAATAGCTGCCTGCCCTTTACTGCACTGCTGTGGTCCTATATTGCATCAGTAGAAACAACCAAAGAAGCACATTTTAATTGATTTACTCCTAAAGCCTTAAATATCATGTGATTTAAGTTTTGGCAAGGTAAAACATAATATCGCGTAATTTAATAAGGTGGAGGCAGAGGTCGACATTATTTTTGGTGCAATGAATTGGAAGGACGGATTTGGCGGACACATGCAATATAGACGGACGGATTCAAGACTTTCACTTGAAGCCTTTTTGCAATGAGTGATGATGATGATTTGGGTGTCCACTCAGAGAGGCGGCTAATAAACCTGACTTTTTTTGACAAAGTTACTGATATTAGACTGACTGAACAACGACTATGGCTCTCATGTCGTGCACCGGTAGACATTATTGAATTCGAGTTGAGGAGTCTGTTCTGATTCCAACTCATTCTTTGATTTGGCCGCTCTGGTTCAAAGGCTAAAGGGATCTGGGGTTTGCATGCAGAGGTAATTGGACCGATACCTAATTGGGTGTCAGGAGAGAAAAGAGCAGATGGGCATGCTAGGAATGTACTTCTTTGTCAGAGGAGGAAAAAAGGGAGACATTTTCTTTTCTTCTTTTTTCTTTGATATAAATTGTGCACCTTACTTCTTTTCTTTCTTTTTTTACATAAGAAGCAATCATGAAATCTCAAAAATGGTGTTCATCATGCCACCAGTTCATTGGAAACCGGCATTTTCCATCCCTGATTAAATATTATTACAGGTAAGCTTGGATGCTAGAGCTACGCAGGAAAGAAAAAACGTTCTTTATGGTGTTTTTCTTCTCCGTGGACACAGACCAGTTATAGAGTCAGGAGTTGATCGATTTGTTTCGCCTAAAGATCCTTGAAGTTGAGTGGGATTGGTGACAAAGCCTTGGTTCTGTTAATATGGGCCCCCGATGACCTGATGGTATTTGAACTGCCCTCCGGGTCCAGTGATCAGAATGCTCTGTGTTATGAGCACCATCGAAGGGGTTAAGACTCGGTTGGTCTGCAAGGGCCAAGCCTTCAACATACTAAAGGATCTGCAGTTCTCTTTGCGAGGATCATGGACCTACAACCTGTCAACCTTGGATGAATTAATGTCTCACTGGCCAATGGACAATATCAATCAATCATTACCTGAAAGCCCAACATTCAATGGCGGCAAATCCAGTCAGTAAACATTGTATGTATTGCCAACATGGACTATTCCTTTTTGTTAAAAAAAAAATCAAATATAACCTTTCACCTTTTCTATCAATAATTTTGTCAAAGCAGATAAAACATCATTTATCTGAAGCTGCTGACTCTATACTGCGGTATCCTACAATTTTCTACTGGATATATGTGGTTTACAAGAGCAGCACCATGTAAAGAGAAATCTTATCTAAACAATGTTCCAATTCAGAGAATCAAAAATATTATTATATCCACAGTTTACATCTACAATAATAGCAATAACATTATATTGGTAATATAATATACCAACAATCGGTAGTAGTACTACTACTACTACTACTACTACTACTACTACCGATACCACTACTCACAGAACTCCAAGTGTCTGCTAAGATTACATTTAAAGAACAACCGTACGTGTCTACATGTCAGATGTGTCAGGTTATTACTCGTATATGTCTACATCACGTGCAGTATCCTCTAATCGTTGAGTGTTGCTCAGACTTGCGCCTTGATAACGTTTATATCTTTATACTGACAATGTTAACATGACTCAGTTGTGTTTTGGAATAACGCCACAGAGGGTAAAAAAAAGAAAAACAGGTTGTTAAATCCCTTTAGGGCATTTTTCGGTGATTTCCATTGAATCTGACAATCAGAGTGGAGTTGAATGAACATGCCGATATTCAACGTGAGATAGAGCATATCAAAAAGAACCACATTTTTCCTATAAATACACATGAGCTATTTAATTCGGAATCACTTTCATTGTTGTTCATAGGATGTATGTGCTTTTGAGATTTGATTCAATTATTTTCCTTTAAAACCCTCTCAGGTCCTATTCATCAGCTACACAACCTCTTCCTGTTTTGCCTAAACAAGCACACGTATGTGTTTGATGAAGTTTAGATAACTCTGTCAAGATACAAGGTGAGGTCAAAGGGTCATCTACAGCTGAATCTCACAAAAAAATGGAATGTGACCCAATAAGGCACCGATTAATTTAAATAATAGAGTTTTGCTTGTGCCATATTTATTAAAGCAACATATGAGAATATGCTGCGAAAGCAATGAGGGAACCTTGAAATTGCCTGGAGTGAATGTTTGTCCCGCCACACATGCAAAATGAAGTCATGTGCACCACCAGGGATGCACAGCTTTTGCGTGATCCATCACATCAGGCATTATAAGTCATATAATGAAGGCTTTGGTTCCACTCCCATGCTTTCCTTTCTCTCGCACTCCTCAGACATTTCCCCCCCCCCCCCCCCAAAATAATAAACTATCTCATCCCTTTTTCATTACACAAGTATTCCAACACTGGAGTAGCCTGAAGGTTAGCGAAGCTTTCTTGTGACCGGAAGGTTGTATAGTCTGAATCTGCCAGATTTGCTATGAAAACCTGGACGGGGGAACTGAATGAATACATGACGACCTCCATCAAAGTGCCCTTGAGCAACACAGAAAGCTCTCGTTGCAGCTGCCGAGGACAGTTTGTAACATGTTTCACCGACAACAACAAAAAGTCTTCTGAAATTCATAAATAAAGGTACTCCATTTGTTATATAAATGTGTCACCAAGAGGATGTTCAGATCTGATGCTTCAGTCCCTAAAATGAAACCTGTTGTGCATGCGTTTGAGTGGGGAGGCCGAGGGAGGGGTCGCAGTTGTGCGAAATGATCTGGAACGAGATTTAACACTTCTAATTACATCCATCAACAATAGGGGCTTTCGCATCAAAGCCAATGTGTTTCCTGTTAGCTGAACACCGTTCGTGACAGCCCTGCGATTAATTGAAACATTAGAGACCTGGGGGGGTGGGAGTTAATGCTCTGGGGCTCATGTGGCCTTGGTCGCATGCACTGCAGTCCCCACAAGACACGGAAAGCACGAGCTATCCAGCAAGAGCTTAGCCTAGCCTCGGAGTCAGCGGGCTAGCTTTCCTCCTACTCAGGGGGAACCAGATGTAACTTTGTACTCAGCATTAGCGCTTGTATCGTGTCGAGTCCGCCGGCGCGGAAGTGTCCCTTACGTGACGAGGTTATTGTTCTGCTGCGCGTGAATTATTCTGGAAGTCTTCAAGTAATACATACTCTTCAAGTGTGCGACATGAAAGACACGAAACGGAGGGCCGTTGACTTGTTGTATGGAGGTATGTAGACGTGTAGGGGACAGGGTTGAGGTATGGAAAGTGGGAAGAGACTAGAGGGAGTGGCAGGATGGGCGTGATGAGGGACCATCCTGAAGCCAAAAGATTAGAGGTTAGATTTCAGCCGCGGCTTATGTGTCCTTCAGCGAGACATTAAACACATAGCGCACATCCACAATAGTTAATGACTTTTTAAAAAGGCTCCCAGGACAAATAATTGCAAAAATAATATTTTTTTCAATATAATAATCTGTCCTTTATCAAGCAAAAATGCATCTTTTAAGATGAGGATTTTTGCTGTTTTATATCTTTGTTAATTACATATCTTTAGACTGTTTAGATGTCACCTCGGGTTCTGGCAATAAACAGTGAATCAGGTCAAAAACAGATACATCCTCAATGAAAATGTTTTCCAGTTGCAGTCCTAATCATATCCTTAAGGGACAATACATCTGTGACCTAGTTTATCGCAGCTTTTTATTGTTTTATTCACATCGTGATTTTTGGACAGTTAGGTTTTCAACTATTTTCAAACTAAATAGTTAAAATCCTTCGCTGTAATAAGAGTAGAAACATTTGTTTCTTGACTTGAAAACTTTATTTCCCTCCATCCATCAGTGAGGGTTTAGGCCGTGCTGGCATTTTTCTCATGACACCCTACAGTTAATGTGTGAGCATGTGTGTCTGTGAATCTGTTGTGATGACTGACTGAAAGTGGTGTGTGTCCACGTTGGAAAAAAAATGAAATCCTTAGATCTATTATTGAGCAGCATGAAACTTTAGACGGGTTTTCTTTTTTGACAATGACAAACTGCCACTACTCTAATTTTGTCTCTCCTTTTTTTTCTGCTGGAAAACTCCTTTAGTAGTGATAGTCATGGCATCGTGCATCTGTTCATCACAATGGAAACTGTTGTGCGACATTCACGGCATGCCAGGGGTCAACGGAGCACCGACTGGAGCAAACTGACGTGTCACTCAAAAGACGTACTTGGAAACAATCTTAAACATTATTTATGAGGCAGGCAACTGCTATTACAGTGAACTATGACATCACCTAGGCTTAGCCCATTAAGCATTTATCTGCAGCAATGTGGCACCCTTACACATCAAAGCTGTCCGCCCGGTATTCCCTGCACCTCCGACAGCCTGCAGCTAATTACATGATCTGATGGTTACACAAGGAAGGTTGCGACTGGACGCGACTGCACTGCTGGGACAGTAAACGCGCTCCTCCGCCTCAACCACAGCTGCTGTGCCCTTGAGCAAAGTGCTAAACCCACAACCGTCCCAGTAGCATTGGCCCACCATGTGTACACTGGGCCGCAGATATGAACCACGTCTTTTTAAATGGATTTGGGACGGAAAAAGAAAACATGAGAGATGAAATCTACAAAAAAAAACTGAATGATTAGACATTTGGGAAGAAGATATTTAGAAGTGTTACATTTATATGACACTGATCCAACGCTTGTCGACATAATGACAGATGATTACATTCGCTGAGGTTGCTTAATAAAGTTCAAGACTGTTTTATGTTATAACAAAAATAGCAAAGAACATACAAAATAGACAACAGCAAAGTTCACATTTGACTACTTTTCATTTCCTGTGTCTGCTGATAAGGTGTGACAGTGTTCTTTCATGCTTGACTCACAACAGATAACACGTTTAAACATCTGTTGTGGAAAATGAGTGATGGATGTGGCGGCTTTCATGAACGGAAGATCTGTGCTATGTCTACTAAAGCAAGTCAAATTGATGAAATCTTAAAAACCAAATTTATTGCCTTGAGTCCGGCCTCAAGATGACTTTTTTCGAATTCTTGGTCTAGACTTGTCGGACTCGGAATTGTTTCAGTCTAAGGCTTGAGAATTGAGAAATATCCTTATATGCATTGCTTAGTTTGATGTAGAAGATTGATCAATCTTATTCATGAATACATTGTTTCCGTCCCTCCGAACTCTTTAATCCTTTGAAAAAACACAATACCCTTTTATGGTCTTGAACAGGATTCAATCTTTCTGGACTCTATCTTGACTTGGATTGCCTACAGCCATCGCCCCATCACTAAACACTCCAATATTGTCATATTGTGAATATCACAATCATGTGTGAGAGAGATTAACTGTTTTTGGCAGTTGTTGTGAACATCAGATATTCCACTTTCACTCAACACCCACATTTGCCCTCTGGGATCAATACAGTTCATCTTTTGTAATTACGCTGTCACTTTGATCTTTTAATATAAAGTAGGCAGATGCTTTGATTTGTTGTCTTGTTGGGAAATGCCGCCGGGTGGGGATCTCACTGTCAAAACGGGACAGGAAGCGATCCTGCAGCGATCCCGCTCCTTTCAGACTGACAAGAACAAACAAGATTTCTGATCAACTGAAACAGGAAGTTCTCAAACGGCTGACTTTCAGAACCTTTTGGGTAATTATCTCATCTTATCCCATGCTACTGTGCCAGGAGACCTCTCCTCCACCTGCTGCATTTGAACTGCCAATATGTTTCTCTTACCACATCAGAAGGCTACAGTTTTGTATTGTGGGTGTAATTAACTATATGAATTAAAAGCAAGAGCATTCATTCTTTTCTACTTAAATTTCTTTCAACAGTAACGTATCAGCTGTCTGTTGTAGGACCGTTATAGAAAGTCAGTTTGTCATAGATTTCTGGTCGTATCATTTAGAAACCGATCAGTGAACTCCACCTCCCATCAGTTTATTTTTCCCTTCTGACATGGCTGCAGTAGTGCAGAGTTGTGGAAACCATCATCTCCTCTCTTTGTGGATTTGTTGGTCAACTCCAAAACCACCAACATAAAAGTTCATTTGTGTTGCTTTTTTTCTTCTTTTTTTTTCTTCTGAAACACTGAAAGATATATACTGTGTGTTCAATGTCCATACTGCCCTTCTATTAGTATGCCTGAAACATATTTAGTCCCGATACATCTGGTGATTGGTTGGAGCAGACTAATTCAAAGGGCTTTTGGTCATTTGTCAGTTCTTACTGATATTGAAATATAGGTATCAAAATGAGCGGGCCATAAAACCGGCCTGTATAGAACCAGTCAAACTAACGTTACCAGACTGAAGCCTTATCAAAGCCTCAGTCTTTCCTCCATTCTTCTTCGACCTTTCTTTGACTTGAACAATTCCACTGGAGCAGAATGTCTCATAATTCGGGTTGTTCGCATGCAGCGTCAAACAAACAACAACAAACAAACGGTATTTTACCCAGCAGACCGTTGTTCAGGCGCCCTGTGAAACGAGAAGTCATCGTTGACTTGTCACGTAACCTCTGTACTGACGTGGGGCCGCATCAGAAGTTATTTGAACCCAAACCAAGTAGTAGTGTCGCCTAAACCAAAGTGAGTTGTTGCCTGTGATGATGGAAGTTTATTTTGAAAAGACTGTATGCATGGAATGAGTGGAAATAGACTTGTGTTGCTGGACTTTTGTGGGAAAATTTACATAAAATGAGTAACTTTTTCGTAACATATATGAGGATTTGTTGCATATTTATCAAACCAAAGCATCAAAAAAGGATTACAGACCTTTTCCTAATAACCACCAGGAAAATGGTTAAGTCAGTGTTGATGATCTGCAAACATAGCTTTCAGGATCTATTTATTCATCTATTCTTCCCACCTTTAAAACAATTAAGAATGTGATTGTCTTTGTAGGAGGAGCCGTTATAGATGTTTTTCCAGGCATGGTGGTTAATCACAGCCAGTGATAAATATCTAGTTATTCTTCTGCCTTTTTAAAGCTATTTTTGTAGACAGACATATAGACTGCATTATTTTCTATACTGGGAATGTATTCAGAGAGATGCTTCCCAGAGTGCAGCAGATCATTACTCTAAAGATTGTATTTGTGCTTTATCCATGCCGGTCCAAAAAACAACAACTCAATACCATAAAATGTATAATAATCTCATATATGTGGGATTATTGTTACCCTATAGGTCTCACCACCGGATTTAAGTGTTTTATTCTGCTCAGGCCGCATCTCCATTCTGTTGACAGAAATCAAAGCTGGCAGTGGGGAAAGAAATAGTGAATACGTACACCTTTAATCTCCCTCATCCTGCTGTTAGGCCAGGGTGTGTCCCCCGGTCTTCTATAATAGTCTGCAATGAGAAGCTTGAGTAAACACAATCAATGGAAGATACTAGCATATGCACCGCAGAGACTTCCGAAGTCCCCCCCTTTTTTACTCACCCCTCCACGTATTCGATTACACACCCCTACCTTTGTGGATTGCAGGCAAATTGCAACCTGAGACAAAGGTATTGATGCAATATTACACGTGGGTCGTAAAACCAGGTATAGCATCGGCAACACTGGATTGTTGTGGAAGAAAGAAAGAAAAAACATTGGACCAGAGGGGTGCCCTCTCTCCCTCTCTCTGTGTGTAGTGCTCCTCCATGCTCTCTTACTCCTGGATTACAATCTCTTCATCCATTATTAATGAAGTTAAACTACTAGTGGCATGCTGAATGTGCTGCATGGGAGATTTGTAGCTAATCCAGCGCAAAACAGCCCCAGTCACATAATGAAGGGAAAAAAAGCACAAATGTCAACAGTTTCACACTGGGACTGGATTAAACACCCCCCACCCCCTCCTCACAGCTTTCTCTCCTCCACGCCACTCACACGCACAGAAACCCCTGCACACACACACACACGCAGCAAATATTGTATCCAGCATGAAGAGTTATGAGTGCACAAACATCCACCTCCCTCCACCACGTTTTCTTGCGACTTCCACGAACTGAAGGAGTGATTTGAAGGGAAAAGGCCAAAGGGCCCGTTGAGGGTCTATGTGTGACATTGTTCAACACAGTCGCCCAAGGAGGGAAGCTTGCAACGCCGTTTCTTAAAAACCAGCCGCGTATAAAAGCGGTATGACACAGAGGCGTGCGGTGCAGGTTTACAGTATACGAGTGGATGTTGACCCCCGACGTCGTCTCGGAGGTGATCGGGTTGGTCGGGTGTGTTGTGGCGAAAAGGCTGTGTACTCGTTTACGGTTCAGCCAGGCGACGGGGCTCCATGGAAAGCGGAGACGAGCATGAAACACCGGAACTAATCAGAGCACAGGACATGAGACTAGCATCCTGATTTCAGATTATCCTCCCTCCCTCCCTCCCTTTCTCCTTCTCTGCCTCTCCGACTTCATCTCTTATCTTTGTCGTCCTTTATCTCCCTTTTGGAAGTGATCTTTTGGATCTGCATCTAGCTGGTTTTGTTAAACCCTGTCCTTGGATCATGAATGTTATGTTCTCCCCTTTGCTGCATCTCAACTTCAATCTTCTTACGTCCATCTTTCTTTCACTACATTTTATCTCCGTTGCTTTTCTCTCTCATGTTTCTGAAATGCTGTTAATTTATATAAAACCTGTGTTCGTCCAAGTTGTTTTCTTTAAATTTGCAGTCCACACAAATTCCGTCCAATTATCAGGTTATCAAAGACTTATCAGGTTATCAAAGACTATTCAGTTTCTGACATTCAAATCATGTTAGCCAGTGTCTGTGAGGTGATGTTGTCCTAACCAACCAATGTCCAGTCCACAAAAAAAGCAGTTAGCTTAGCGTTTCTCAAATCAACAATTTGCAGAGCTGCATCCATCTCATCCACGCTTCTCACAATGTTTCTGTCTATCTTCTTTTTTTGTATCACCCTGGTACAGGGAGACCATGTCACTATTTTAAGTCCCACCTTGAACACTCTGATTGAATCGGTTATTTCTCCGACCAAAGAAACCACCGTCATTGAGGCCTCGCTAGTCGTTTCAGAGTTTCCCTTATTATCAGTTTCTGACTTATATGACACGACATGTGCATTCAAGTGGGAATTTTTTCTGAAAGTTCTGATGAAACCGACTTGACACTAGGAAGTGCTTGAAACCCAAACCAATATGAATGTCTCTTGGGACAGCCAGGGTCTGTCGAAAACGTAATAAAAGCTACATGTATGATTAGAGTGCGATAGATTGTCGATGAAAAATGTTTTTTTTTAACCCCCACAAGACCAACTCTGCTATCAAACAATCATCTTCAGTTGTCTGACAACGTGAACGCTCCCCAGTTGTAAACATGGTCGTCCTTTCTATATCACGAGACCACAGGAAGACCAACGGGACTATTTGATACAGAGATGTGGGAAGCAATGCCGAGGCCTGGAACCAAGTTATAGCTTTACACCAATTTTACACCATTCCTTCTGAGCAGCTTTCTATCATGTTCAAAGTGATTTCCTGTTTGTGCAGCAATAGAGTCAGCAAGGAAGGGCTCCAGAGATGGGTCTTATAACAATCACACTTAAGATTGCATGGCACTAGTGTTTTCAAAAAGCTTGTAGCTAGTGTCTCATCAACGCTGCAGTCTAAGACTCCCAATTTACAAATTAATCCATTTTGGAGAGATTTTTTCTTTGACCCTCTTTATGCTACATTATGCTACGTTAACCTGACTTCCTTAGCCGCAGCCCAGCAAGTCTATACATCTATCTATCTAATCTAAGTCCTGGCTTATGTTTGCGTGGGTTACATACACAGACTGAACAGAGAAAGTGGGCGTTGTCATCGTGACGTCACCCGTTGGTTTGTGGACGGACGTTTTGAAAACCTCGAATTCAACGATCTGGCCGTCGCCATCTTGTTTTTTTGCAACTAGTGAACAGCAATGACCATATTCGGACTGCGGAGGAGAGACGTAGAGACGTCTTATACGGCTCTGGTGGAGACAGCCCACCTGTCAATCACAAGGTAGCCCCGCCCTAAATCATGCTCTGCTTTACGGTCTATTTTACTCTAAATGGGACCGCTTGAGACTTGAATCTCATGTTTACAACGTTAACTAAGGTAATACATCAAGTGTAGAGTAATTTTCTTATAGACATTCAAACAATCTGACTTATTTATGCAACCAGAGCAGTCGCCCCCTGTTGGCCAGCAGGGAGAATGCAAGTTTAAGACTCTTCCGCATTGGCTTCAGTCGTTGGTGCTGAAGGTTGCCGCATGGTTACATATGAATTACATGTTATGGCTGTATCTACATCTTTTTTTTCCCCCAAACATAAATTTTTTGTTTTTTTTAAATACATCATCCATGCTACACTCCTTCCCTTCCTCCTCCGCCTCCTCATGCCCTCTCTCTCTGCCACAGTAGACCAATTAGGACTAAGCTGATTCCAGTTGTGACCTTTGGGTCCACCTCAGGTCTGCTGACAGGAGAGTTAACATGTAGCTGAACTGCTTTACATGTTATTGACGGGGTGGGAGGCATCATAGTCATTTTATCACACCAATTTAATTCTTGGCCGATTTCCCCTTAGGCAGGTTAGTGGCAGCTTCCCATTGATTTTTCATGTAATTGATCAGAGACCTGCTTGAGCAATTTATTGGCCCGCTCGCACCTGTGATTAAGGCTGAGGCCGCATGTGTTTATGCATGCACCAACTATTACTTTCCCCAAGATCAACCACGTGCCAGAAGAAAGGAAAAAAAGCATCCCGTCTGCGGCTGTCAGCGTAATGAATGCCGTCCGAGTCTCGGGGACATTTCTAATCATGCTTGACCAAAGCCATGTCATGTCCAAAGTCAAGAGGAACGGAGGCCGGCTCGTCTGACTGACCGGCAATGACAGGAGGTAATGTGTTCACATGAAAACACGGACCAGAGTTTAATTCAAAGTAATTGTTATTCACTGGAAGCCGCCTCTTGCATGGGATTAATATTAGAGTACTCGGGTTGGCCAAAACCACAATGACATCAGCTGAGCGTTTTCTTTGGAAGCCGAGGATGGGATAATTACAGAAGAAGACAAAGACGAAGAGCCGAGTGCTTTTTAAATATACACCATGGCCGGGCACGTCGGGAGGAGTGAAGGGGAGCCCGTGGTGTAAGTCATTTACTGGCCTTGCACATAACGGTTGAAAACCACAAGCCATGTTGCTGAGTTGCAGTGCTTAGCGTCGGTGCCGCTCGTCTCCCTTTTGGTGCTGTGACAGAGCTGGAAGAGCAAGGATCAGCCACAAAGCCGCTCAACAAGCTCAAGAGCCATCAAAGAGCCACCCTTTTAATTTGGTTAATTTACAGGCAGCGTTTTCGCTAATAACGTTCTTGGAGTGATACTTGACAAATTGAAATGCACACAGGATATTTCTGTCTCCAAGGAGAAAGCCTCATCTAATGTTCCCTCTCTCCTATTCATCCTCCCTTTCTCCTCTCCTCTACCATCCTCCTCCCCTCAATCAGAGTCACGCCCCTCTTACCCCCCCCCCCACAATAAAACTAAAGTCCCAGCCGTTACTTTATTTCTAACATATTAGCAGTACATAAACTGATTTGTTTAAAGATTTGTGGGTTTGGAAACACCAATTTCACTCAAATTTTTATTACACGGCCACAGAGTGTTGGCCAGACAGAATACTAGGCGACAATCGCATGTGGTTTGAGGCTAAAAACAGGGGAGGGGTGTGGGGTGAGAAGAAAATGTTGCTGGTTTCTCAGTGAAAAAGCACCTCTGAATAATGGAACCGTTTCACATCTGCAATACTCAAGCTTCCCAGTGCAACAGAACGATGAATGACAGGACTCGTCTGTGTCTCCGCTTTGGGGAAAAAAGGTTTAGATTCACTTTTAATGACAGCCCTGTGGAAGAGAAATCAGAGACACGCTTGGTTTTTAAATGTATTTCTGTCCAACTTAACTGCAACTTAATCGATTAGTCATCGATGCAAAGGTTGCAGGAAAGGACCTTTTCCATATGAATATGTCTCTGACACAAGATTATTAGACTTATTTTTTGTAATTAAGTTTTTTTTGTATTTACAAAGTGCAATTTGGCACACAATAGTAATATGACATGACAAAGCTTACTGGTAATAAGGGGCTGTATTTTGCAGGTCATGATGCTTGAGAATGCATATTTAGTCCTTTTGAATAAGTCATATCCCTGTCAGGCTTTACAGATCTACATATTGGAAATCGTATGTTGTGTTTTATGCATTAAATTAAGTCTGTAATCAGTCACAGAAGAAAAAAGGCCAATTAATTCAGAATAAATAGGTTTTCCCACTTTTTTTCAAATAAAAAACTATAATGGCCTACATGTGTGTGTGTGTGTGTGTGTGTGTGTGTGTGTGTGTGTGTGTGTGTGTGTGTGTGTGTGTGTGTGTGTGTGTGTGTGTGTGTGTCGCTGGGCAGTCCATCCCCTCTCCTCTCTAAAGTGGAGGCCTGGATGCTGATGCTGTGGAGAGAGACTGTGTGAAAGTCCTCTGGAAGAGGGGAAGAGTTGAAATGTCCGACTGTACTGAGGCTGCTGGGCTGATGTGCTCGTTAACAATCCAGAGAGCGCGTCAGCAGAGCAGGTCACCCCGTTTCTCACATCACAGCCCCATCAGAAATGCTTTCAAGTGTCCTTCTGCGTCGCCAAAGATGACAACGGAGAATCGATAAGCGCTTGAAATGAAAAGAAGCCGCCGGTTCGGCCCCGAGGCGAAAGATTTCATACCCGCCAGCCTCCTCTGAACTTCAGGCATTCCTCTGCACCTTTCTGCGTGAGAAAGAGGAGGCTCTTGACTGACTTTTTTTTCTTCTTTTTTTCCTTCCCTTTCTTCCTTCGTATAAAGAAGGTAAGGAGGAGAATAACACAGCCGAGCCATCACGCCTCTCCTCCTCTGTTCCTCCTGCGCGTGCGGGCGGGGCGTGATTTGAGGATGCGCGTGATGCGGGGCTGATGCTTTCTGCTTTTTGCTTTTTGTTTGTGAGCGCGCGCGCGTGCACATATTTGCGCTTTTTATACGAGCGTGTGTCATATCACAACATCTCATATTAAAACGCACGGGGTCACATTTTTGAAGACCTAAGCGAGCTGTGTTGGCAAATAAAAAACACTTTATTTATTGTGTCCTCATAATACCAAAGCTCGTTTTTTCTGCCTTCGCGTGTGTTTAGGCGAGTGGAAAAAAAATCATATAAAATATGGCCTTCTTGGGCCTTGGTATAAGACTATATATATATATATATATATATATATATATATATATATATATATATATATATATATATATATATATATATATATATATATATATATATATAGTCTATAAGGTTTAGTCCTGAATGAATAAACCAGATAAGCTATAATAATAATAATAATAATAATAATAATAATAATAAAATGGCAACGCTTCTTTTAGTCCCCCTTTGTGAGGCTGCAGTGCATCGATCACATCACCTGTGTGTGTTTAGGTTACAAGTATTCAAACCCATCCCTGGTTCACCAAATGCTGTTCGTGGAGGAGGGGGGTGCGCTTGATTTGCTTCAGCGTCCCCTATTGCTGGGATATTCCCGTGTGGATGTGCGCATTAATTACCGCTTTAATGGGAGTATGACTAAAAATGTAAAAACCGGATTAGGCGCGCGGGCCGCGTCCGGTCTGCTCGCCTCGCTTAAAATGCGAAGAGAGAATCAGTCTGTATCCAACAGAACGGATCCATAAAAAGGGCATTTGCATCCGAGCCAGCTGTTCTCTTCATCTGCACGTAAATCCGCAACCCGACCGGGCTCTGTCTGGCCCTGGAGGAGCCCACGTTTAAATACGTTTGGGTTTATTCCCCCCCTCTTAATATTCAAAATATTGCGTTTGAAATGTGTTAAATTGTTTTACAATCGGTGTTTATAATGGTCAAACAATGGGCTTAATTGAGCGTTAATTAGGCTCCAATTTGCTGGTTACATAATAGATTGTCTTCCGTGTTTGTGACTTTAAATATACAATACTTCTTATGAACTGCCAGTAAGTGGCGTTAGTCATAAATCGGGTTATGGCTGTTTATTTTGCGCGCGCACAGTGTAGATAATAAGCAGTTGAGTTGCTTGTTGTAAATTGCAGGTTGTGGTTTGGCAAATGGAACCGTTTGGCTGTGCGTGTTTTGCATGCCTGCACCTCAGACGGTGCAACGTGACAGTGAACGCACCGTGGCTAAAAGGAATATCAGGTTGTTGTTTTTGTATAACATTGCGTGTTTTTTTTATAAAGGTGCCATCCTGCATTTTTGTTTGATTGTCGATGAAAGTTGAGAGGCTCCAAGTTTGCCCTCTGCGCATACATACACAAACACACACACCCCTTTAAAAAAAAAAGAAGAAGGCGCGCGCGCACACACGTACACACAAACACGGGGTCCCTCTCTGAGCTCAAAAGGAGGAGAAAAAAAATGCGCCACTCTCGCAGCGTCTTTGAAGGGGAAAAAAGTTGAGGAAGACAGAAGAGGACGAACCAAGGGGAGACTTGGATGAAAGCGCTTCTCCTCGTCCCATAAACAGATGCTTATTTATGCGCATAAATGAAACTATCCTAAGGTATAGCGCTGCGTCTCTTTTTTTCTTCTTCTTTTCTTTTTTTGTTGGGATAACATAGCCGGGGGAGCACATCCACGCAAAAGCGGCTCACATATCCGGACAGAAACTTAGACTTCGGCGCTACTGGACCTTGAAAGTTGCTCTTCAATCGTCGCTCTTTGAAAAAACAAACTGAATCACTGGTGTCACGAGCGCGTTTTTTTTGGACGGTGGAATTTATCTCTCCGCCTGAGAATAACACGCCGCCGGCTGGAAACCCAGAACCCACCGGTGTCTACAGCTGGTAAGTGCAGCAGAAGAAGCGCTAACAATACAAGTTAAACTGAGATGTGACTTAATGCAAGTGCAGGGATTTGTTCCACCTCTTGTTGTTGTTGTTTTTGTTGTTGTTGTTGTTGTTGTTTGTGTGTGTGTGTGTGTGTGTGTGTGTGTGTGTGTGTGTGTGTGTGTGTGTGTGTGTGTGTGTGTGTGTGTGTGTGTGTGTGTGTGTGTGCCTTTTGTGGTGCGTTTCTGATGCGACTTTCCAAGCCGTGTACCGTAATGTGTATGAAGCGATGTGAGGGCATGGGTTCTGCTTCCAGGTCGGCGGATGATAATGATGCATCATTAGAGGCGATGGAGTGTAGAGGGGGAGAATGAAAAAGAAAGGAGGGGTAAACGGCACGGTGCTGTCCCGCAGTTAAGGGCTTTGATTTCGAGGAAACTGTTAAAATATCGATTTATGTATCAGAGGAATTGAACATTTTAGAATCACATCCTGCAGCTCGTCAGTTTTAGTGCTCTAAAAGTTCACGGATTCCAATAAAATGCGAAAAGAAACAACGCGTATAAACTCCTAAGCTCTCCAAAGATAAATTAAAATAACCCTGTTGATACTTTTTGTTTTAAAGGAGTTTTAAAGTGTGCATCGTTTTGTAATATTGGGAGAAAAAGATGCGACGTTCACGGTCTCACGCCTTTATTTAATACCGGGCCATATGGTGGAGGTCAGTGGACTCGTCTCCCGGTAAAAGGCTGCAGTCTCATTGCTCCTCTGTGTTCATTTCACGAGTAAAGCCGGCGCGAGGCGATGCCAGCTTTCTGTCTGCGCTGGGCCTCCCGCCACGTGAGGGTCTGACTCACGAGGCTGCTTCAGAGAGAATGAATGGATGAACGGGATTAATACAAGTAATCATAATATTAACGCAGCTGGATCTTTGAACAGCTCCTACTGGACATACACTGACTGGGGAATATGTAAAAAAAAAATTATATATATATATATATATAGAATATTTATTACCAGGCTTAATTTCTACGAAACCGTCACAAAATGATCAGAAATTGTTATTACTAGAAGTGTAATTATTAGCAGGCTTGGTAATATTATAGGCTAATATATTTTTCAAGACATTGTTGCTGACATTTTGTTGTCCCATGTGTTTTTTTTTAAATTAGCACAATGTTATCGATGGCTTTGGCCAAAATGTAAATATTACACCTTATATTTTTTAACATTCTTAAATGTTTATTTCCTGTACATTTTAAGGAATTGCATGCCTTTAATTTGAAGTCTCCAGCAACAAGAGATAAAATATATCAAACATATCCTTTGATGTTAAAAAAAAAAGGTACCCCTATACATAAATATATTTTTTTATTTTTTACAGTAAAAGAAAATACAGTAAAATGCATAAATAACACTATATTTGAGGGGCCGCGGAGCAGCCAGGCTGACATATTGGAAGGACCCCCGATTAAATCTCAGTGATTAGATAACACTGAGTCGCATCATGTGACCTCACACCTTACAGCCTGACCCCACTATTTCATTTTGCAGTGGGGACACAGAGGAGGGGTGAGCAGAAAGGTCGTGCAGGTAAAACTTAACCTCCAGTAACTGCATCTCCGGAATTAGAGAAATGGAAGAAAAGAATGAAAAAATAAAAAAATAAAGCTCACAGATGATGTAGAGCAGGTGAAGAGAAGAACTGGGGAAAATGGTTAACAGCATGACTGCATGCAAATTTCCCCCCGACTTGAATTATCATAAGCAAACAGTGCGAGCCTGGACTAATAAAACCCCATCTGTGTAACTTCATATCGAGGTAGTATGAGGGCTGCGATAATGAATTTTGTAATATCCCACCGACAGACATCTCAATCAGACTCTAATCCCATGATTTTACTACGGAATCACTCCACTTCCAACTGCAGGCTGCAGCAAAAAAAGAAAAAAACACAAGATCCAGCTCATGTTTGATATATTCAGACTGCACAAAAATAAATATTACACTGGAAAAATATAGAACTATACATGGCGTGGAATAGAATATAGCTTTAGACTATAAGTCGTTTTAAAACCAAGTGAATAAAGCGTCAGAGATCATCTTGTGTCCATTATTTATTTTTAATTCAGAGATGTTTGCCATGTATTGTTCTGCTTTTCCCAACACAGATGCAATTTAATGGGAGATAAATCGATCACTGACGCAATTTTTCCACAAAAAAATAAATGAAATAACGAGACTTTTATATCAGAATGAGAATTAGACTCATTCAAACAATCAAGCTTCCTTTTATTATATTATATATAGTATATGCTCTTGAATGTTTGAATTTAGATTTTTTATTTTTTTTGCCATTTGGAACATGTTCCCCAAAGACCACCAGCATTTTGCTCTTGTAATCCAATACTTATCCTTTGAGCGCACCACTATACCTTTTTACTCTTGTGTTGGACTCCAAATATATATATTGACTGCAGAGGAAGAATGGGATGACGGTGAACAACACAGCGGCTTGTTTACCAGACTCACCGGCTAATTATGGCTCTTTTGTCTGTTTTTACAGAAGCGGTTTCCTTAAATTGCCATAATGGACTCCCACTGCCGCAAACTAGCCACCACCTGCGCGCAAATCGGTGAGTATGTCATCCATCACCGATGCCGAGGCATTCCCACACGTCACGGAAATGATGAAACATGGATATGTTGGACATAATATCTGTACATTGTCGGTTCTCTATTATATTCCAGTCAATTTACATTAGCAGCACTCTTGATCAGGCTAACGGGTTGTGTGGCTTCCAAAAAACAGATTAGAATAATGTATTATTACAGCTCATTTACTGCAAGTTTAATTGAAGAAGCGGCCAGAAATTCGTATGTCTTGATCTTAAAACCTGCTTTTATTTCAAATGAGTGAACAGTTCTGGCTCTATATGTTGTGAGATAATTGTTTTTGCCGTCCTCCTCTTTTGTGAGGTTTCTTAGAAACAAGCTCAGCCTCTCTAATTAAAAAAAAAGAGGCAATATTACGGTGATTTTACACAAAACAATCTTTCATTGTCTTCTTCATTTGTGAGGGTACACTTTTGATATTTCTCCAGTTCATTTCATTTATTTATTTTGCAGTAGATGTCACTGGTTTGTTCCCAAAATACGTGGTATAGTCGCCGATATGTCGGCCTCTTAGCTGCTCAGTGTGGAGAATCCTGCGTGTTCGCTG
This sequence comes from Taurulus bubalis, assembly GCF_910589615.1. Taxonomy (NCBI): domain Eukaryota; kingdom Metazoa; phylum Chordata; class Actinopteri; order Perciformes; family Cottidae; genus Taurulus; species Taurulus bubalis. Next base: position 6,467,518 of record NC_136601.1, on the reverse strand, counting down.
TCTTAGAGCGACACCTGGTGGTCCAACGCGGATCCGCAGCTTCAGAGCGTCATCCGAAGGATTTAATCAGGATGACAGCGATATCATTTGCTGCCATTAGAATAATAGACATGCATATGCACATTTTTACTACAGCCTCTACTTTATAAATTGCCAGAAGGTCGTTATCACACCAACAAAACACACATGTGACTTTTTCCTTTTACTTCGATTCCATCCGCAACGACCACATGTTTTCCCTAAATAACATCTATACGAACACAACCCAACAAGAGACTAAAAGGGAAAGCCAGAATCCCTTGCTCGACAAAGTCTGGGATTTATTAATTATTCTCCAACGTGTCGGGGAGATGACATCAGGTCTGGTTAGGGTGCTAAACGAATAACCGATAACTCTCATTCCGTCTCATTTAGCCGACGCTGATGGGGCAACATGGTGGCAGAGGGCGGGCTGCTCGTATAGCATCGCAGCTGCACATCGATTAAGAATAATAGGATAACTCAAATAATAATAAAAAAAAATGAATCACACGGGAGGGGAGTCGAAGTGACGCCTGCAAATAGAGACACACCAACTGCTCTGCTGTAATATATGCAGCGCTCGTTGGGTCGACTCTGGGGAAAACTAAATGTATAATGAAAGCCCATTCGTGAGGAGGAATATACTAATGGAGGAATCTGATGTCTCCTTAATCCCATGTAAAAAAGACCTGTCGTCTCCCACTATATTGACTGAATTGCTAATTAATGGCCCTCAATGGCGGAGGCCTATTGCGCGCAGTAATCCGCAGAAGAGAGATAAAGCATTCAGAAGGTAGAAATGAAGAGGAAACCGATAATCCACTTCAAGTTTAGTATTACAATACGGCGGGGAGGAGAGGGGGAAACAAAAAGACTGCCCGCTGCTGGGCATCAAACAAGACGTGGGAAATATTGGTTTGTTATTTTTTTATTTGAATAAAATAGAAGCTTTATTTTGAAATGTCAAACTTTTATTTTTTTAATCAAGTTTATTTAATGCACAATATCATGCATTACTATCCTATAAAAGGACTAATCATATGTTTACCCCCACCCACATTTAAAAATGGACTTTTCTGTAAATATATGAACATTTGTTTATCCACCAAAAATGATAATCTTAATGAAAATAAATCCATAAGTATTAAATGACACGAATGCGTCCAACTTAAAATGTGCATCGTCCTAATTGAATCACCCAGAGACTGTCCCAACAAGGTTTTATTGCCCTGCATGAGGAGCGATTGGCTCCCGGTGTTTTAATAAAGTCTCCTCCGTCCCTCGGAGTGCGCGTGTGCTGCATACAGTCTCTGGGCTGCTGGTATTTATATATCAGGGGCTTTCACGGGATTAGCCCCGCAACTTCTTAACAGCGCCAAGTCCAAACGTCCGGGGCTGAATGGGCGTCCAGCCGGCCACGTGGAGACGGGACGTGGTGTCGATGGACCCACTTTGTCATGGAATGAGAAAAAAAAGGGACAGAATATAAAATAAATACGTAATGTTGTACTTTTTATTCATTTGCATGTATCGCATTAATTAGCGTGAGCGTCCGTCCATCACTCCAATCACCTGTTACCCAGATGACATTGCTCCAACCCTCCCCTTGGAAATTAAAGTCGCATTTGTTTGATTAGGCATGTTTACTTTCCCTTAACGCGTCACCATCTTTGGGGAGTTATAGGTTAAAACCATCACACACACACACACACACACACACACACACACACACACACACACACACACACACACACACACACACACACACACACACGCACGCACACACAAAAAAAGAAATTGCTGGCATATCGGCTCAAACTCATTAAAAAAAGTCCTCCTTCAGATATTCTTAGGCAAATGAGAGTCTTATCAGATTAAAAAAAAAACACTACAGGAGTGCTGGCTGGGAGCGACTGCGGGGTCCACGCGCAAAGTGAGTGGAGAGATCCCGTTAAGCACCCAGATGAAGTAATCCGTCGTCAACAAACCGAGCCCTGCGCGGTTAACGGTGGCTCCGGTGGGGTTGATTTAATGGATATTTGAACCTCGACTCCGGGGAGGTCAAGAGGAGATCGTCTCATTTGACAACTCGTATGACTGGCTGGATGTTTGTGGAGAGTAAGCCAATTTAAGTCACTTTGGTCACGTTGTGCTTCACATCCAAGTATGGGAGTTGGATGTGAGGATTAGAATGGGGATGTTTAAATGCAACGCATTAGTGGTTGTTTGCCTTGAAGTCGTTTTCTTTTTTTTAAACCACATTTTTTATTCCCGTTTCTTCATTGCCTTTGATGCACACATTGCATATTCACATTCTGCACCCAGCAACTTTAACATATATAACATATATTTGTCTGGCGTCCGATGGCACTGTTTTTGACGCATATGGCGCAATTATTTGGGCACATATGAAGTTCCATGTATTTTTTTTGTTGTTGCGTGTGCCTGTGATAGGACCATTGTGCTTCATATCAGGCTGCTGTGTTTGATATTCAGTGTGCATCTCTCTTCTTTTTTCCATACGGCTTTCAATACAATCCGCTTTATCCACATCGAGTCCCTGAGTAAACTGCGGCGACAGACAGAGCTGTGCGCCATGCACCAGCTCGCGTATCAATAAGAAACTGCATCGTTTTATCTGGGCCACTGGACCCATCTCGTGAAATGAGGCCAAACTGTGTGTTATTTTCATTTTTTATTTGGTCTTGGGCTGCTGCGCAACGCCGCGGGTACACCGTGCGTCCCAGCTCTCTTTACATGCTTTTATTTGGAAGAGGGGAAATAAAGCGCCAGCCCCGGCAGAAACACATTGGCTTACACATATCTCGTTTCCGCGAGCTCCGGTTGGTCGGACGCGCAGTCACATCCACATGGACGTGCCTGTCAGGATGCGCCAGATGGGCGGGCGCAACGTGGTGACGTGGAAGGTTCTGGGGAGAGGCACAGGCAACAGCTGAAATGAACAGAGCGCTGTAGTGTGTGTATGCCTCTGGATCTAATATCACCTACCTGTCCTTGTCACTCTGATAGTCAGCCGAGGTAGCCGCGGTTTACCACCGATGCTGGTATGGAAGCACTCAATGGCCCCTTTTAGAGCAACTTTAAACACAAAGACGGGTTCATCTCAGCCGCGGGAGGAACTGCTCACGCTGTGCGCTTTTTTTGTTGTTTTTGTGGACAACTGAACACATTCCGCAGACGGACTTTGCGCTCATCCTCGTTGCACTGAAGGGACTTACTCCGCGTTTGACAGCCGCTTTTGCGATCTGCTACCGATGAACTCTATGAGGGATCCATTAAACACAGACCACCACCACCACCACCACGTCACGGGGAATAAAGTCGCCTCCACCGGGCACCACACGGCTCTGGCGATGGCCTCCACTTTGCAGCCGCTGCAGCGGTCTGTGGACTCTAAGCACCGGTTAGAGGTGCAAACGGTGTCGGACACGTCCAGCCCGGAGTCAGTCGGTAAGAGCCGCGCCGGGGGTGCAGATGTTGTCGGCGAGGCGCCGCAGATGTCCTCCTGACATCAGGACAAGCGGGCGTGCAAATAGGCGACTATGGCTGTCAATTGATTCACGCGCAATCAGTTTGGACACTGGCCTGTGCGCCTGGTGTTGTGGGAAGTTTCTGGGTTGTGTTAATTAAAAACAGCTTGTATTGTGTTTTTTTCACAACTTGTCACGCGGTTATTATTATACGGCGTGCTCAGATTACATAATAAAAAAGGTTTTAAAGTTCAATAAAATGCAGAAAAATTGCAAAATTTATATTTGAAAAAAAAGAGTAATTGGGGTTATTTTAGAAATCTGAGGATTTTTTTTCTCCCTCAGTTAACAGCTCATCCGCGTCCCAACAGTGTCATGGATTCAGCGTTTTGTTTGGTTCCCTCTCTGTAAGCATTGCAGGCCTTCATTAATCCTCCTGACCCCTTGACTGAATCCATTTATTTTCCTCTTGACAGAAAAAGAAAAGAACCAAAATAAAAACGACGACTCCTCAGACGACCCCAAAAAGAAGCGGCAGCGGCGGCAGAGGACTCACTTCACCAGCCAGCAGCTGCAGGAGCTGGAGGCCACTTTCCAGCGGAATCGCTACCCGGACATGAGCACGAGGGAGGAGATCGCCGTGTGGACCAACCTCACGGAGGCCCGGGTCAGGGTGAGTACTCCCTTGGGTGCGAAACAAAAAAAAAACATTTCGAGTGTATAAATTCGGGTAATTTGGGCCAATAACCCGGTTAAGCTCTTAACACTTTATACCTCATCATTATTACGCACGGACACCAAACTTTACGCACGGCTGAAATATTCCTTGTAAATAATGTAGGACATTTAAAAAAATACAAAAATGTTTAAATACATTGCTGATTCAAGCTTAATTTAATTAGATTGTATGTGTTTGTCTATTAGGCTGAATATAGTTCCAAACATCTGCACACAATGCAACAATAATCCGTTTTCGCAAAATGAAATGTGCGGTTCTCGACACACTTTGAATTTGTCCAGTAATTCCATAATAAAAATTGGACAAAAACAATAACCATTTGCCCATTATGTGTAATTCCACACCAATACGTTGTTAACAGTTGAGGCTGTTGACATTGTGTCGCTGGTGGCAGATACCAGCGGCGTTCTCCTTGCTCGTGTGAAAGAGGTGCAAAGCTTGTATTTTGCGATTGCCGCCCTGGTGCTGTGTGATTTAAGGTCAGCGTGTTAGTGGAAGCCTGCGGAGGAATACACATCCCCTGCACATTAAGGCGGTGCAGCGAGAGCCCGGTGTGTATTCTGCTCAGATAAGGACGCATTCAAAGCCGTCTGCACTGGGGGAACACGGATTAATACAGAGCGTTTGGATGTGTAGACGTTATAGAAATATTTGTATGTGGAATTCAAATTACGCGGTCGTAAAAATGTAAAACTCTGGCCAGATTACCCATACATATAAATACTTTTTATTATGACGTTATTCTCAAATATGATGTCTAACCTGCTGCTTTCCTTTTGCTCTAGGTTTGGTTCAAGAACCGGCGAGCCAAGTGGAGGAAACGGGAAAGAAACCAGCAAGCCGAGCTCTGCAAAAACGGCTTCGGCCCGCAGTTCAACGGACTCATGCAGCCCTACGAAGACATGTACCCCAGCTACACGTACAACAACTGGGCCGCCAAGGGCCTCACGTCGGCCTCGCTCTCCACCAAAAGCTTCCCTTTCTTCAACTCCATGAACGTCAACCCCTTGTCCTCGCAGACCATGTTCTCGCCGTCCAACTCCATTTCCTCCATGACTTCCAGCATGGTGCCATCGGCGGTGACCGGCGTGCCGGGCTCCAGCCTCAACAGCCTCAATAACTTGAACAACCTCAGTAACCCGTCTCTCAACTCGGGGGTGCCCACCTCGGCGTGTCCCTACGCGCCTCCGACCCCTCCCTACGTGTACAGGGACACTTGTAACTCCAGCCTGGCCAGCCTGAGACTGAAAGCCAAGCAGCACTCGAGTTTTGGATACGTGCAGAATCCGGGCACTAATCTGAGCGCGTGCCAATACGCCGTGGACAGACCAGTCTAATAGCTACCATGCACTGCAAACTAAATAACCACCGTGGCGAGTCATATAGGCTAGTAGTGACACTTTGTGGTATTTTTCTCTGAAAAAAATAAAACATTTAAAAAAGGAGTGAGGGAACCTGGCAGATAATTGTGCTTTAGTCATGTGATTTAGGGCATTTTCTTGGTACTAGTTGGAGAGAGTCCTGCATTTTTCTTCAAGATATTGCCACTTGTTCCTTGAAAATCCCCAAACTGCTCATTACTAACCAGTGCGGATGTTCCATCCAGTTATTTGGAGGGGGGATTATACATTGAGGGTGATTACAAGACCAAATGGCTCGTTGTGGTGGTCATTGTTTTGCAGTGTGTTGGTAATCACAAACAGCCGGCCGCAGGAACAAGAGACTACTAAAACTACTTTTTTCATTTTTTTTTTTCTTCCTCAAAAAGGGCACTATAGAAGACTGAACCACTGAAACAAGCTCAACTCCAGGTCGGAGTCAGACTGAAACGGGAGATTTTAGGTGTATTCCCTCTTTTGATGCGTCCGGGCCTGCTTCACACTGCACCACAGTTTAAAAAAAAAAAGGAAAAAAAAAAACAGAGAAAATAAGGCCTGTTTTATTTTTCATATCTCGTCATGAGTTGTTTTTTTTCTGGTGGATTTTGGACGTTAATTGTTGACTAATAAGGTTGTATATATTTGAATGATCATCTCCTGTTTGTCGAGTTGAATGCGCTCTAACCCTCCAGTCCTCTCCAGGTTCAATTTATCAACGCATGTGGAAAAGAAAAAGAACACAAAAAAAAAATTCAAAAAAAAAAAGGAATCATGTTTTGCTTGCAAACACAAAAGGGAATGTACATACTAAAACGCACCAGTTGTGTGTTTCTAACATATTATAAATTTATTATTAATGTCTGTGTGAATATCGATTTAGAATAGCAATTCTGGATTTTAAAAAAAGAAAAAGAAAAAAAGAAGCAGCATCAAACAAAAAAAACAAAAATGTTCCTGCGAAAAAAATATTTGTTTTTTGCTCTTGTGTATACTATTTGGTACGGATTTATGTTTTTTTTTTTTTTTTTTTTTTCAACATCCAAAAAAACTATTGTGTTTTATTTAATGGAAGTAAATATATTGTTCAAAAACATTCTGATGTTATTGAATCTTTGTGTCGCCAGTCTGTTAGTGGGGTGTAAAGCAATGACAAGTCTGTCTATAGCCTTTCGATTATGTGAGGTGCTTGTGCGGCTAATCTATAGAGGGAAACAATGGCCGCTCCAATACACATAGCAGCGAGATGCTCCGGCAGATTAACTGCTGAATACATGTCTGCCCGGCCAGCCGAGGGCCTCGCTGCTCGTGCTGCTTGAAATAACACGGGAATCAACACACAGGAGTTGGACCACACAACAGCGACAACAGTCCATTAGGGGGTTGTTTCTGTCTCCTTGTGTTTGAACTCACAAGATAATTCTCTGAAGAGGATTACTAGAAAACCTATTACAATCCACAACCACATTTATTTAATAAAAATGTTTAAAAAAAGCTACTGATTTGTTTATGTACATGATGCATAACTGAGATATAAATCCACCACACGGACCTTTTTGTTCAGAGTTTGTGTGTTCAAGTGCTGCAATAATGTAAATTATCTTCATGCACATACCTGACTCGCGCGTGCATCTGTTTGCTTTTGCATTGTGGCTTTTTTTTGTATTTTTTTTTTTTAAGTAGGGCTTTATTAGTGTGCAAACGTGCAAAAAGCACAACAAAGCTATATGGTCGAGGGAAACTATAGTTCACAAGCTTGAGCAAACAAGACACACACACACACACACACACACACACACACACACACACACACACACACACACACACACACGGAGAGATACAGAGGTATGTGGACCGAAGCTGCAGCAGAGCGGTTGGACACTGAGGAGGAAACCCGCAACACAAACCCCGCAGAGACAAAGTCGAATAGCGGGACTTTGGGCTCTGCAGGCCGAGGAGCTGCAGGTCGTAATGTTGATCCTGCAAAAGTTTGTTTGTGTTTATAGTCCCCATCAAGTGGCTTTTCAATAGTAAAATCAAGCAGAATATTCAAGGGGAGAACAAAAATGAGCTAATGTGTCCGCTTGGTGAAGGAGCTGATTTAGGATCTGATGACATGCTCCAGGTCATCTCCCGAGGGGAGGTTATTATGATGAGAAATAAATCAGTTAGTCCAAAAAAAGCTGTGCTAAATAACACAACCCAGGAGAAGCATCCTGCAGCCTGAACTCCTGAACTCGCCCTCCAGAATTAGATTTTCTTCTTCTACTTCTTCTACAAAAGCAAAGCTGGGGGCCCCTTTTGTTGCACGAGTGTCACCTTTTGATGGAGTCGGTAACGCGGAGCAATAATCAGCCGACAGACAGGGGATAAGCCTCGGCCGCTGTCGAGGCGAATACGCATCGTCTGCAGCCTCAATACACATCCACACAATCAACATGTGAACAGAGGATGACCTGGAGAGGAGAGGCTTCAGGGGGGAAATGTTCATTTGGCTGAAACGGCGCACAGGACTGCGGACCTTTAGCCTCTCTCTCCTCCTCTCTCCTGCCGCACAAGGTAAGAACTTATTAAAGTCGGAAATGGGGAAAAAACAACACGTGCCTTTGAGCTTCTGAAGCTGGCACGTTCACGCGTGTTTATTATACAGCATAAGCTTGTTTTGCTACTTATATTCTGCTCACGTTTTGAAAATGAAATTAATATTCCAAATCCAGGCGCTGCAGTCATTTATGCGTCAAATCCAACTCTTTTTGTTGTTGTTTCAAAGCAGATAACTACATGTTTCACATAACCACAAGCAATAATACCCCTTGTAATACACACAATAAACTTCATAACCATGCAGTCCATGTTCCAACAAAAGATACAATTAGCAATCTCTTTTTTTAAAACCGAATTCAAATTGGGCCTGCCAACGTTTTTTTTTTGGACACCTAAAGCGCACTTCTACATCTTAATGTGAGATTTGTTCCGCCAGCTGATTTAAGGGGAAGAAGAAGAAGAACATGTGAAGAAACACACCGAGGCGACACAGCTTCACCTCCACTCCTCTGGGAATTCAAATAGAAACGCGAGGAAGTGCAAATATCCGTGTGTGCATGTGAGTGTGTGTGTGTGTGTGTGTGTGTGTGTGTGTGTGTGTGTGTGTGTGTGTGTGTGTGTGTGTGTGTGTGTGTCGTTACCTCCTATCTAAATAATTAACAATATCTCAATATTCGTTGAGGAGACGATGCGGGTTGTTATTATAGGCAGGGAGCTTGTTTTCTGGTGAGCACGCTGCCAAGGCCTGCAAATAAATTATTGCTTATTTGTATTATTAAAAAAAAAGAAAACACGTTTTTTTTTCCCTCCACACACAAGTTCCTTGACGTGTTTGTGACATTTCAAACACAGAATGTGAACGGAAACGGAGCTAATTCTGAGTGATGGTTGATTTTAGAAACTAATGCGGGTAAACCGCAGTTTTAGCAGCTAAATAGTTATTGTTTGCATGTAATTATTGGGCACTGCTTCAAATATAAATACTGATAATTTACAATTGGGTATCAATGTCTGAGATTGGCTACTTATAGACAAATTCAAACTTTTCGATTTGCATCTGTGCCTCCTCTTCAAAAATGTATTATGCAAATATTTCTATTTAACCACATATGATATCCAACGAGTATTTCATTTAAATTAGAGGAGTTTTAGGTTGTGTTTTTATCTGCTGAGAGGCAGCAGAGCGAAAGGGAGCTGAGGAAATGAACACATGATGTTGGGCCTTTCAGAGCATGCAGGGGGTTCTGATCAATACTTTATTTGTCTAGTGATGCAACAGGACAAAATTAAAATCACAGCAGGACTTAAAGTGCTGAAACCAAGCAGCTTTCAAACCTCAACCATCATGAGTTTGGCTTGCAGACCTTTGGGAAAGAGAAAGAAAAGGTGGAATTCAGTTATTTCCAGGTGTTTTCAGATTTTAAAGTAACATTTGTATTTATAAGATCTCCACATGCCTTAAGAAAAACATAAAATACTGTAGACGTATAGTGGGAATAGTATGCACCTTTTCCTGTATCTCTGCATATTGTGCACTTTACACACACACACATGTGCATATTTTTGCTATGTGTTTTATGTATGTCTGCCATAACAGAAGGAACTACACTCCTTCTGAATAATTGCGGGACAATAGCAGAGAGAACACACAACTGGTCTCAGCACTTTGCCCATGAGTGCAGCGGTCAGGCTGCTGCTGCTGTGAGTGTCTGGGGGAGGTGGGTGAGGGTTTGGGGGGGATTTGGCTCTGGACCAATGGCAGCCCAGCGGCTTCAGCTAAAGGTCACATGGTGTGACCTCACACATTCTCACCCTCACCTCAAGGCCCGAGGAGAAGTTCTCCATAACAAGATGCACGGGCGTCCATCTCAGATGAACTCGGAAACCCTTTTTTTTTTTGGCACAATTACGCGATATAGATTGTTAAATTAGCTTTTGATTCACTGCCACAGTTTGCACACTGCGAACAAAAAGAAGGGGAAAAAATGATAAGACATCTTTGCCTGCGGCTGTGTGAAAATATTGAGTTGCTGGTGTCTGCATGCTTGAGAATAGCCGAACAAAGACATGCACACTTTCTCACTGCTGGTGTCCGTTGCATGTTGGCTATATGTCGCGTGTATCCCCATGTGTGTGTGTGTGTGTGTGTGTGTGTGTGTGTGTGTGAGCCACTCTCACAGCGGAGGCTTGGTGCTGTTTGAGGGCAGGCGGCTGGCCAGAGCGTGTGAAAGCAGATAACCAGGGCGAATTTCATGACGCACACACTTCCTGCCCTCTGAAGTTCTATTAAAAAGGAGGATGAAAAACAAAAAAAACACACATCTGAGATGTTTTTTTTTCCTCCCCTCCCTCCAAATCAATTTCTACACATTAAGCATGCTGGAAAGATCAGCAGCACGGCTCTCACGGACCTTGAAATGATCCATCAGGAGAGGCTCGTAAAGCTGTTTGATAGAGGAACTATACGCCGTGTAAAAAAAACAATTCAAGTCTTTGAGAATTACAGTTTACCTGTCGGCTTGTTGTGCATTTCACCGCTGAACCTTTCTACCGTATATAGGTCGCGACCTCAAATGTTGTTTGAGGTGTCTCTCGGCCTTTTTGCTCTCTTATAGGTCCTCAATTTGACATAACACATTCAACAAGAGCAGTGAAAAGGCACTCAGCAGCCAATCAGTCCAAAAAAAAAAAAAAAAGAAAAGAAAAAGCTGCTGCTGGAGCTCCCTGATGTGTCTGTGTTTGTGTGAGACGGGCTAAGAGCTCGCATGCTTTAACTGTCTGCATAAAACAAATTGAGATTCAAGTGGCATTATTGAGCATTGAGGCTATATATAGTAACCCTACCAAGCTATAAGAAACACCTCTAATGCATGTTGGCCACATATTTCTCTATTAAAATCATACAACCAAATGTGCAGAAGGCATGCAAATAGTTCACCCCATCATGCTACCTAAAATCTTTCCTCGTGCCGCTTCATGTTCACCCAACACGTCGAAAGCTGCTAACATTTTTAGCCACATCTCGCGCGTCGTGTTCAGACACCTTTGGTTTACACAGTCGGCCCCAGATGGCCTCTCTCAGCACTGTTTTCTTTAGGCCTGTCATCTACTGTAACGTCTTAATTGACGTTTACCTCTGTTCGCCGCCGTCAGCCACCCCGGAGTCGGCGTCTGACGAGCAGCCAGGCAGGGACAGCTTCCCAGGCCCCAAATTACACCTGGGCGCTCCTGTTTGTTGTTTTTGAATTTCTTTCGGCATTGTTGTGTAATTCCTCCCTTGACATCCATCGGTGAATGTTAAAAAAAATGCTGTGGGAATTGTCAAAGTGTAGTGTGCCCGTTCATGTTCCTTGAGGGCGAAACCCTGGCTGTCTATATCTATATCTTAAAAACCACAGTAACGGCCTATTTTGTCATAACATAGAAAAACTATTGAACCACTGCATGTATGTACTCTTTCTTTATGGCAGTAATCCCAAACTGCTTCCATAAGTAAGAGTAGATGTTTCGGAGAGGACGTCAAATCATGCAAAACATACAAATAATGTGGACACTTACAGTATATGCACCATTGTTTATTACATTGTTTATTTTTGTATCCCTATGTGGAAACAAAACCTCAAGCGCTCGCAGAGTTAATGTCACACTTGCCACGTGGATCGGACTCTCCAGCTGTACAAACATGGCATCTTTGGGCATAGAATGCACAATAATGTGGAGAGGACCACGCGGAGAGAAGCTTTGCATCATTTATCCCCCTAATGCCAGGCTCAGTATGAAGCTATAGAAGTCAGGAATTTGAGTTTCCTCAATAAAACCTCAGCACTCACATGTGGTCCAGTTATGGGGGGAAAGGAAGAATTATGGACAAACCCGATTAGCAGACTTCAGTTATGCAACGTCAAATAATGTCTCTTATGCAACAGTTTACTGTAACGTCACATTCTTTGGGGTGCGAATACTGAACTAAAATGTATTTGAATGATTACAGGAATGTCATAAGTAATCAGAGCGCATCAACATGATGATGCAACTGCAGTGCACCATGTCGCTATGACATATTTTCACTGAAGGAAGTTCTGACTGACACCATGAAATGTGGAATAAGAGTTGAGACGTTAACGAAAGACATATTGAGTTTTAAAATTCAGTTATTTCCGGCCTTTGGCCTAGTTTCTGAATGTAGTAGCTCACCATTATGGTTGCAAAATGTTGAAAGGCAAACAGCAGCTAATACATTTTACACCCATAACTATACCTTTTGTCATTTTACACCCTTTCCTCAATGGCTTTTGGGCTCTCTTTAAAAAACACATAAAAAAAAAGTTAAAATATGGCTTTCTGCAGCCAAATGTTCATACATTTGGGGAAAAGCAGGAGAAATATAATTAGTAACAGGTCTTATTCAATATCATCACTGCAAAAACACAATCTTTGAGCTTTCCCTAAAGTTAGATGGTGCCTTGTGTGCAAAATGAACATGACCTTTGCCCTCTATCTCTCTCTGCATCTCATTGTACCCTCTGTATACGCTGCATCTTAGACAACAAAAGTCAAATTTGAAAATTGGCAAACAGCAACTCAAAATATGTGACGGCGGACAGAAATAGAACTATCGGGGTTTAAAAATTGCACACCGTGCTACACAGATAAGTCAAATAACGCCCAATACGCTGTCTTTGTGTTGAATTAATGTCGGCGTGAGCCGAGTGAAGACTAGCAGCAGTCAAATCAAACCCTGCCTGTTAATAAACACATGTCAGCCATTGTTTTTATTGCAGGCCATTTGTCTCACAGTTAAATGGTGTAATTAACTTCCTTGTTATATTGCACATGGCCTGAGATCAACAAGTTCTTGTCCATTACTTCCAGGGCCAGTTGCCGGTCGTCTCCAACCTGCCAGCGAGCAGCGAGCGGTTTCCAGCCTCCGACTGCCAACAAGCAGTGCATCCGTCGACAGAGGAACTTTGGAAAAGGTCCGTCCGTCCCGTCACCGCAAGTGTTGGCTGATTTATAAAATGTTTACTCCTCGTAAAAATATCTATTTGGATCGCTCTCTTACTAAAGCCAGATGTTGCGAGGTTCACTTTCCCCCGATGGTGCAAATATGGAGGTGTTTGTTTCTGCTGTCATTTCTTCCATCTCTGCACAGATTCAGTGATCAACAGGTTTGTTTCTTTCCCTTGAAAAAATCCAGACAGATATAAACTTTACAAAATATCTGTTCTCTCATTGTTTAAAGCTAATAACATAAATATTGATTCATTTTCTCATTTCTCCCAGCATTATTGTTGATTTATTCCCTTCTGTGCCCATTTTAGGTTGAGCTTTTTTCGTGATTTTCCATTTTTGAGCAGTATATTGTGTTGTTGCAATCCGTGTGTATTCATATATTATGCCATGTATGATGTTCAAACTTCAATATTTTGCAATTTTCCCACCTCATGTTGTTCAAAGTGTGCATGCCATCCATTCCTTTTTGTGTAATTCAAAAAAGTCTATTATGAGAGAAAATTGATTACTCTATAATCTATAAATATTTTGTAATATTTGCACTAGAACTCACTATTCCACACAAAAAAATCAAAATGTGTCAGGGAGGGACTCTGTTAAAGAAATAGTTTGACATGGAAAGAGTTGGACTTTATGTTGATACCATCCTCATGTAAAGCTACAGCAAGTTAGCTTAGCAGCTAGGCTGTTTCTATCCAGAATTAACAAAATCCACCCAAATCCACATCTGTTTAGTTTAGTTTAGTGTGAAGACACACATTGCAAAGTGCCGAGTCGCCGCTGACTGAGACAAACAAACCTCACTCCAAGTTACTTCACCAGGCCGAGAAATAGTCGCAGCAATTAAAGTAACTTGTTTTCTTGACACTTTGTTTTTGAGAGCGATAAAGAGAATCTCCAAGCTTAAAATAAAAGCATTTTCAGGACTGTTTTTTTTGTGTGTTATTTGTTTTACTGTTAACCATTTGCTGTGTATATCTGCAGACAATAAGAGGGCAAATAAATGAATACATTAAATTTGACCCATCCAGACAAACGGCAGTGAAATAAATACTGAATTGGTCAAAATGAGGAAGTAGTGAACCTCCACCTGGCGTACCTGGTGGCTCCACTCGTCCACCTCTCCCAGCCTACAGCAGTTCCAGCCCAATAACAACAGACGGTGTGGGGAGCGATTTATTGGATTGGATCCCACCCAGCAGTGACTTATACGCTCAACCTATATGTCACAGATGGTAGGATTTCAGTGTGGTTGATATAGGAAATCCACTAAGGAGTATTGATCTTTCTAAGATCTGCTTTCTCTGCCTGATCTCCACAGGATCTGAACATCCGCAGAGGCCCGGGGTGGTGGTGGTGGTGGGGCGGGGGGAGTGGAGTAAAGTTAAAGGTAACATGGAACATTTTCACAAAACGTCACCAAAATCTATCACTGTGGCACAACGACGGTTCAACCTATAAAAAAAAACAAAAAACGCTGACTGCACGTTTTACATTTCTTGTTGATTTTTTCTCTCCAAATGGTTCAGAAATAAACAGACGCACAGCCGGGCCGATAGCATGACTGAGCACTAGCCGCCATGTCTGAACAAGGAAACAGGGAAAAGGAAAGATTGCCACCTACAGCAGCTCAAACTGTAACCTGAGGAAACTCACTGTTGACTCACTGTTTGCTTGGCAACGGATCTCTGGGGAGATTAAGTCCAAAACCACAACAGTAACAATCAGTTTGCATCAACGATGACACTAAAATGAAAAACAAGGACCTGGCAGATTATTCCTTCAAAAATGGAGTTACACACCGTGGGGTTTCTAGGTTAAGTGCCATCCGTGTCATCAGCAGGCATTCTGCTCGCACTACAGACAATGCATCACCTGTTACACATCAAAGTGCCACGCTAGAAGCACTGGAAACTCAATGCTTATGCTTCGTTGATTATGAATGTCCATTTAAAAAAACTGGATGAGTCTTCGGTTTGCTATCCATTACATATTTTACCGTAACAATGTATTTATCAAACCCCATGATAACCAAATTCATTCATTCACATGCTCTACCTGTCAAAGTGATGTCCAATCTTTTTTTTAATATATATTTTTTAAATGGTTTATTTGATAAGGGGACAGTGCACATTAATAATAATTTTAAAAAAAATCATCTTTCTGTAGTCCTGAGAGGCAGATGTTAAAAAACAAACCTGCTGCTCTACCTGTCACCATCTTGGAATCTGTGTGTCATGTTAATAAACAACTAAATGTATGTAGACCACTGCATGACCTGTTGATATGTGTTCTTAAGAAATTATGTTCGACAGACATGAGATTAGAAACAACAGCTTTGTGTTGATCCAAACTTCCAACATTACAGCATCCTATTTTTTGGTCTGTTTTTTTTTTGTTCCATAAAACTATGACATTTATGGAGCTTTGTTTCAAATATTGAGCGTGTGCCACAATGTATCTGCTCAGCGTTGGATGCAGGTTTTGCAATCTCCAAGTGCCCTGCACAGATGTGACACCTGAGAAAAAAAGTCTATACTGTTTTTTTTTTTTTTTTTAATGGCTTTCCTTTGATTTCCTGGACCGTTAGCCAGCAATCTCGTGTTAAATTGCACGAGCAGAAGTTGATGGAACAAGTGCATAAAGCATACCAGCCCCTCTCCCTCTGTCTCTCCGTCTCTCTCAGACAGTTTTAATCTCTGGTAAGACAGTCACGTCCAGATTCGTCATCTGCCGTGTAAACTCTGGTGGAAAGCGACCCCGCCGCCTGCGCCTCCAGTCTCCACAGCTCTGCTTCATTACTGCGCACGGTGGGAGAGCCAGAGCGCACGGTGGGGTAATCCCTGCTGGAAGGCGTCACCATATACCATCATTAATGAAACGGAAGACACACACTATATATATATATATATATAGAGAGAGAGATAAAACCTACACACATATAAACCGGGATTGGCTGAAAGATGAATGGTTGCAGCAGCAGCATCTTGTCGACCGCAGCTAAAGATTTAAATCTCTGCAGGAGATGTTGTGTTGGCTCAGATTGATCCTCCGTCAGTTACAGGCATGGACTGCTCTTATTTGTTGTTGTTGATGATGTCATCTATACAGTATGCAGTGTACTGCTGTGAGGCCGAATGCCGTTTGCTTATTTCTGTGTAATGCCATCGCCTGCAAAAATTAGGTTTCTTTTAAAAATCATATACAGGGATTTCAACTTTGCATTCTTTTTGCATTTCTTGTGGCCTTTGTCTACCCATGACTCCTCTTTACAGACGGTTCACCTCTAATGGTGGAGAGGAATTTAATAACTCAACTAAATAATGCACAGGGGAACTAAAACATTAGGGATATTCAGAAAAAGCAAACAGTTTGTTTTGTTGCAGAATGCAATATATGCTTTTCTTAATGCTCTCCTGTTCACCGACTCTCAAGCCGCCAGCAGGTTTATCTTGCAAACCCTCGACCTTTGACCTCCAGCCTATGTTTACACTGATATTTATAGCATTTTATCCAACTACACTGCTTTTAACTTATGAGCGGATTATTTAGCATTAGTAATGGGATCACAGACGTTGACTAGCGCAAGGTATTTGTTTGGTGTCCAACATCAGTTCTCGCATTGGGCCTTTATGATAATATGATGCATGATAGTAATGTTTATTTTGATTGTATAAAGACAACACATACATTTCTTAATCTTTATCATTTGTTATGTTGCTACAGATCCTTTGCTAGAAACTGTCCCTATTTCAATTATCAATATACATTATGTTTTGTAAGTTATTATAAACCATTATTAGAGGCTCAAGGCTGTTTTATGCAACCATTTCTCAAAAAAGGTTAAGTGATGGGCTGAAAAATAAAGTATGGAAATTACAACTCCATGTTTTATTCTTTATGATTAGTCAGAGGTGCAGTGACAGCTGACGAGCTCTCGTTCATTCAGGCATGCAGTTGATGTGGGACAGTCCACGACCAGCAGAGGGCGCCAAACATAATTACATTTATTAAAAGAGCAGTTTGTCTAGTTTTGCCTGAACTCACTGCTCAACAGTTGGATGTTGTGTTTTTGCAACACTGGTAGAAATTATGTTAATATTATGACTTATTTTGTGCGTCTGTTCTACATTCTCACTTTATAGTTTAGTAATTAATGCACATTTCTAATTTTGTACAATTAAATATTCTGAAAATATTTCACCACATCTTTAGGACATACATCATTAATATATTTAAATTATTCAAATGCATTCATCATTGGACATTATTGTTTTCTTAAGGGAATTATTTCATAACTGAATGTCTTTTTTGACATTATTGTAAATTAAAAACTTACAGATCTACAAGGTATGGAAACACAGGCAACACAAATAAAGTCAACTAGAGAGTCTGACTTGAGAAAATAAAAAAAGGGAGATACATTTGTTTTCCTTTAAACCCCGCAGTTTGCTTCTGTCGTGACACCAGCACTGTATTCTACTCAATTTTTGAGGCATCATGGCGGGTAATGAGGCGGAAAGGTCAGAGGGAATACGTTTTCATCCGCGCTAAACCAATAGGTCAGATTTCCACTTTCCACGCCACCACTCTGTGACTGCAGCTGGTGCCCTTTTGGTTTAAAAACAATACATTCACCTTGGCCACTCACACATCACATCACCACTTCTCCATCTTATTGGCAATGTCACACAGAGGGCCGGGAGATATTACAGAATAGATTTATTACTGCAAGGGTTTGTCCACAGCCCCAGATATGATATAAAATGGCGTGTAATGTAAGCCATACATTATGAATCCAATTTGTTTGTCCAGAATCAGAAAACACACCGTCGAGGTTGAAGGTCACCCTGAGAACCACTAGATGGCGGTATGCCGGAGAATATGGAGCCGAGTACTCCACGGAGGCCAGTTTGAAGGGATCATTTAAACAATTAGAAAAACAGCAGCATAATAAAATACAAGTATGAATAATTCTAGAAGATCAATGCAAAACAATATTTTCCATTAAGATATTATTGAAATAAAAAAAAAGACAAATACTGTAATGTATGAATGTAAATATCGTATAAAACACCGATAAGATCTAATGCAAATATAAACTGTTGCCACAATAACAGGTTCAATCTTGGCCACAGATCAACACATTACTTGTCATTAAAAAAAAAGGAGTGTGCAAACAGCAGGGCTGCAACTGACAATTAGTGCAATCATCGGTTTACAGGTCAAAAAGTCATCGTCACAATTGACTCAGTTAATTCTTTGCGTTTTGTGTGGTCACAAGGACCTTTGGCCACTAAAATCTACACCGAGTTCCAAATTGCATACCTTTTCCTTTTCCATGCTGCATCTACCCTGACAAAGCAGTACTGTTGCATGCAGTAGCCCTTTAATTGGGAAACACTGCAGTCATAACATTGCACCTTTAAATTTGAGATATCAAATTCACAAGAATGAACCGGATGGACTGAAAGAACCCCAAAGACATAATGCCACCTGCTAAAACCAAAAATATTCAATTTACAATTACATTAAGCTGAGAAAAACTGCAAATTCTTTCATGAAACACAACAGAATGGCATTTTTTTCTTTGATAACTCGCTCCAAAAGGATTAATCAGTATTAATTGTTTCAGCACTGTGGCGCAGGCGTCAGGAGAAACTGCACGTACGCTTTAAGTACACAACTACCGCTTAATCCATCATAGCATGAGCGCCTCATGCGTCCAGATGGCCGAGGAAACATGTTAACAAACTTTGTGTTTCAGAACAGATGGGTTTTTGGCTCAAGGACACAACGTATATAAAGCACACGGAGCAAAACCATTAGGAACAAGGTGCTATGTTAGGAAGTGCCGAGTCTACGAAAGGCACAGACCGGGGATATGAGGAGGGAGTACATGTCATGCTGATGTATGGTTCTACTTGAGGGGTCACCAGTTCTCTTCCTACACTACAGTAGATACCACGCTCCATTGAAGGGAAGATAGCCATGTATGCCTCCAACTGCATTTCTACACTGATAAACATTAGCAATGTGCAGTACAATGTACAGCACAGCCAAAACATCTTTCGCTTTCAAGGTGTCCTGATATTTTCATACATATTTGACATTTTGGAAAAGAGATGCTGTAGAACAACTGGTCACCGTTTAAAAAAAAATGTCTTCAAGCGATACGAGACATGATTTTGTAATGATGAGATGAACAATAGAACTTAGAATAATGACGGCAGATGGTTGCGCAACATAATCGAAGACGTGCAGGCTTAGGTCAGTTTAATGACGTCGCAAGTTCACTCCGCTTGGAGGGTCGATTACGTTGAAGAGTCTCCGTAGATCGCTAAACAGGACTAAATCGCCTAGTCTCATTACGACGTCTTCGTACGACGTCTCCTTACGATATCTCCCTATGAAATCTCCATCGGAGCCCATCTGTAGCAGCACTTTCCCTCACTCAAACTCGCCCCCATTAATCACTTCGACACTAAAACATGAGAAAATAGGGTGAGTGTTCACAAATACGGTTACGCACAAGGTGGAGCTGCAAATTTGAGTGTGAAAAGGAGTTGTTGTCTAGAGTCTCTTGAAACAGATTCTGCAGGACGCACCCGGACAAGACTCTGGCCTAGCGAGCGTTCGGGTGTCTGTTCGTAGTTTAAATGCTGTTGACCAATCATGTTCGAGCAGGTAAACGGTCCGCCTGTAGGGCAGATGTTGCGGAACGCTTTGGCCAAAATGCAATTTCGCAACCCAATTGAATGGCGATGACAACAAAATGATTAGATATCTTTATTTTTTTTATGTCTTTACATTTTCAATAATTACAGCGCCAAAGAAAAACACACGTGTATTCAAACAAAAAGAGCAGAAGCACGGTAGATATTTAAGATGTTCTGCTTTAACGCATCTCCTCTTGAAACCAGAGCTGGCAGCAGTCCCAACACATTCACACGTAAACACTTTGACACAAGTGACTTTTCCAGATTTCAAAATAACACATTCTCCCTGTACTCACAGCGCTCCAGATGCCCGACATGCCAAACGTCACTTGAGGTCAGATTGACTACACAGGTGCACTCACTAACCCATAAAAAAAACAACGACAGAGATGCAGGTAAACCTGTATGTAGATCTACACACACATTTACACAGCCCTTATATAGGCTTCTCCAACAATGCTCCATTTGTTGTGGACAGAATGAACTGAGATGAGGAAATCAGGGGAGAAGGAACACGAGTGCAGTTCAGCCGGCCGGCTCAGGTGGAGCAGATTTATTTTTGTGAACGCAGAGTCCACCCGGGCTCTGACTACATCAGTGCCTCCAGTGTCTTTAACTCCCCCACAGAGGAAACTGTGGCGCGACAGTAAGCAACTCCTGCCGCCCAAAAACAAACAAAAAATAGCAGCAAGACATGGCAGCTCACTTGCATTCGTATGAGAATCATTCCTAATTGCAGCAGACAATGATGACCAAACAAGCGGAAACATAAACCTGTTACTTTTGAGTTGAGCTCATTTCCAATGTTTCAGAAATGATCGTATGAATGAACAAAAACGGACCAATATAACCTTTGTGAGGACTCTTTTTCAGGACTGTTGCATCATACTGCATTACCGTCAGCTAGATATATATTCCTTATACTATAGACTGGCAGCAAATGCACACCCCTACAAAAGGGTTTGCAGTGAGCCAACAACAACCCAGCCCCAAACCAGTGTAACAATGACACCCCAACAACAACACCAGTGATGCTCAAACAGGAGTCATATTTGACCCCCATGGTAAACAGCATTAAAGCAAAAAGCCCACCAGTATTTCACAATTAACACTGAAAGCAAATGTTACACATGGAAAACAGCAGCACAGCAGAAAACATGCTTAGCAACTAGCAACCTGCAGGGCAAGTGGAAACGAGCAAAGCCAGCCCGCACTGATTTTTTCGGCATGCGTATGTACTAATTAGGCAATACGGTATGAGCAGACTTCAAAATAAGCGCAAACTTCCAGTGAACGCAACTTGTATGCAGGGATTTTTTTAAATGTATATTGTGTGAATATCTATACCTAATATCGACAGCATGCCACATTGGAAGGTGCCTCTTCCAATATCAGGACATTCAGATTTTGCATTTCAAAATAATAGCGTAAATGTATGTATTCAGATTTTAAATGAAATGACCCATAATAAAATGCATTTCAAAATAATAGCGTAAATGTATGTATTCAGATTTTAAATGAAATGACCCATAATAAAATGCATTTCAAAATAATAGCGTAAATGTATGTATTCAGATTTTAAATGAAATGACCCATAATAAAAGCCCTTAAAAATCTCCTTCATGAGCCAAATAATTAACGTCAAATAATTTCATGAACAAATTTAAATCTGATTTCAGATTAGCTTTCAAATGACCCGTAGTTAAAACTAATTCTACTTCAGATTAATAGTAGACCACCTCAAGATGTCCCCCAGAGACAATTCTGATGAATTACAATGAATTACATAAAAGCCCGTCAAAAACTCCTTCATGAGCTGACTTCAAATCACATTTCATGAACCAATTTACCTCTAATTTCCGATTAGATTAGAAAGAAAATGTTCCATAGTTAATCTAATTTTACTTCAGATTAATAGTAGACTGTTGTGGAAATGAATTATATTTGTATTTTTAGACGTAACTTGTCTCGCTTAATTCTGAACAGTGTGTGCATGAGACGGCTAATCTTGATCTCACAAACTCTGTTCCATCCAAACCCACTTAACCTTCTCCTTTGGAGACAGCAGCACATACCAAGGCTGGGACTTCTACCTTGGTGATTCGGTGGACAGAGGAGGGCACCTGCAAAGGGGGAGAAACAATGTGCATATAGAGAGTAAACTATCTTCTGATAATTACAGAAATGAACACAGGAATGAGCGTAACGAAGAAGATCAGGCAGTTAGTGGGATTTGAGAGATAACTAGGAGGTCAGGGGTCAGTCTCCAGAGTTACATGTGTCTTTGTGCTTGTGTCACATCTAGAAAGACCCTGACGTTCTTGGCATGCATTGTATAATGCATTGGGTGTTCACCAGAATTTCCGTAGAACCTCTGCCACCTTTTCAACTTCATCCACAGACTCAGTGTCATTCAACAGACAAGCATTCTCTTGTAAGAAAGCAGAAGCACAAATTGTTAAGTGTCATTAAACATTCTTCATCGACTGTCATGCATGCAAACAAACACAGCTTCACACAGACACACACGTTACTCTGCTGACTGACCCTTGACCTCCTAGGAAATTGTCTCTCAAACGACCCCAACTGCCTGATTATCTTACATGCTCTTATAATACATTCCTATAATTATCAGTAGATAGCAAACAAAAACAATGACTATGGTCATAGTAATTATCTCCACACTATAGTACGATATTGCCTAGACATACGTGGTCTAACTGCACAATGTTGCCCTGAGGCAATGAACAAAAAAAACACAATTTGAGCAGAAAAAATAAATTCAAATAAGTATTTAGACAATAAAACATGACATATGGGCGCTCGTCCCATTGATTGATCAGGGTTAGATTTGTAGTAACTTGGGATCTGCTGTTTGGAATTGGTTCAATGTGCAGAGATCAGTAGTAGCCTTGCAGGCAGGTGTACCTAGTTTGATTAGGTGAAATCTGGTTGTTTGGGAGACATGGACAAGTGTGGTCAGTAGGCCGTTTCCTGTTGGTTAATGTGAGCAGCTTATAGTTTTCCTGAGGTCTATGTTTGAGCTGTATTATGCTTGTGTTTTGAGGTACAGAGCCTGGGTGATCCTTTATGACTTGGTTGGCTTTTTTATTGTACAGGAGCAAGAGCATGACAATTGTGTCCACTGTTTACCTTTTGGTTTGACACAAACGCCTGTGTGGCATTCATGATTTTGCAAGTGTGACTTTGTAGACAAATACCCCTTCAGGCCAATTATAAGAATTGCACTTGTGGCCTCTAACCTCAACAAGCACAAATTTGACAATAACTGGCGTGCCAAGATGTCCGAGGAAGGGTGAGTGGGACTATGATTCATCATATGATGTAATGATTAACTTCAATTATAGTAACGTGTTCAAGTTAGGGGCCTAAAGCTTTCTGAATATTAAAAAATTACATGCTATGTGACCTCAATATCATCCAAAACAACAAACGTATGTGTAAAATGTTATTTATTATGTTTTACACCGTAAAATACAGACTGGAGTCAAATTGACTCCAAAGAACACCGACGCGTACAGGACATTGACAACATGTTAATTTTATGTTTACCAAGTTGTCCCCATTAAATTAGGAAAAGTCATGAAATATGAAGCAAAAAATTATGTAACTAGTTTATTTAGATGCTAAACATTGAATGGGGTCAACTTTAACCCAAAGTAAGGAGGGTTAAGCGGCGAGGTTGCTGGCGCCAGTCAAACCAGCCCGCACAGATTTTTCCAGCACACGTATGTACTAGGCAAACAAGCGTTTAAGAACAGACTTCAAAATAAGAGCACACTTCCGGTGAATGCAAACTGTATTCCAAGGACATTTTGTATAAATATACGTATACCGATAGCATACCACCTCGGAAGGTACCTATTCCAATATCAAGACAATCTGTTGAATTGCAAAATAAAAGCCCTTCAAAACCTCCAGGAGCCAACTCCAAATCAGGAGCCAACTCAATCAGTCATGAGACTGTTACCTCCAATTTCAGATTAGAAAGAAAACCGCCCATCGTTACCAACTGTTACCTTTTCCGGGACATTTAAGTCATGTTTTTCAATGTGATGCCATATTCAATAACATTCATTTCACATATACATTTTGAATAGATAGTCAGTTTTTTACTAACTATTAACTCAAAACAGGGTTGAGTAGATCAAAATGTCTTTATTGTGTCACAATAAGTAAATTAGATAGAAATATTACCATACTAACAGAACTATTTTATTTTTTTTAAAAAGGTAGCGGGGGTCGGCTGCGGCACGGCGCTGGAAAGGCATCATCACTGCTCTTGCCATCTAGAAAAACAAATATTTTAAACACATGTGGCTTACTCTTGCACGTGGGCGACTGGCTCAGTGGTGAGCAGGGTCATCCTTCAATCAGAAGATCGGCGGTTCAATCCCCGGCTCTGCTAGCTAATGTCGATGTGCCCTTGAGCAAGACATTTAACCATCAATTGCTCCCGAAGCTGTGCCTACGGTGTATGAATGGTTAATAATCCTGATGTGGCACCTTGCATGGTAGCTCCTCACATCAGTGTGTGTGAATGGGTGAATGATGTCATGTAGTGTTAAAGCGCTTTGAGTGGTCGGAAGACTAGAAAAGCGCTATACAAGTACGGGTCCATTTACCATTTACAGCTGTTCTAAGGCATAACTGCATTACTCAAAACCAGTCTTCAGTCATTTACAACCATTCTTGTATATTATTATAATATAGCAAAATATAATTGCTGAAATTATTAATATTGAAAAAACAAATTTGATCTAGTATTTATTCTTGCAAGAGTTTCAGCTAAGGTTCAGTTGTACAGAGCGACAACAATTCTGTGCAAGCGAGCGCTGACGATTGAATTTCACTGCAATATAAAAGACAGGGTTGGGGGCTGTTATTGGAATATTCTGCACTCTGATAGTTGTTTTCTTACAATGAGTGTTTTTTTTTGTTGTCTTGATGGTCTCTGAAGGAAACATTGAGGTAGTCTACTAATCTGTAGTGAAATTAGTTTGTAACTATGGACCATTTCCTTTTAAATATAATCTGAAATTGGACACATTTGCTCATTTTCTAGAGCTTTTATTTTGAAATTCATCATAATGTCCTGATACTGGAAGAGGTACCTTCTGATGTGGTATGTTATTGATATTAGGTATAAGTATTCACACAATAGAAATACAAAATGTCCTTGGAATACAGTTTGCGTTCACCGGAAGTTTGCTCTTATTAATTAAGTCAGTTTTTACACGCTCGTACTGTAGTGCCGAAAATAATCCGTGCGGGCTGGTTTGACTTCGTAGTGGAGGCTGGTATGACTGCATTAAAACAGCAACCTCGACACTTAAAGAGAGCTCATTGGCGCACGCGCGCAAACCAACCGCACACAGACAGTCAAGTCACAATTTGGACGGAAGCACGAGCAGCAAGGATTTACCTAGGCTGTGAGAGTCCTGATGAAGTTAAAGTGTGCAGACATGTTTCAGCGGAGTTAGACGCAGAGGCCGCGGGCCTGCAGTGCCAGTTTAAATAGACCGCCGTTCTGCATACGTGGGGCGTTAATTACCTGCAGCCGGTGAAGCATGTCACGTGGGAGTGTGCGCCACTGTAGAGTTAGATTAAAGAGCAGCTTCGCGGAATAATACGGAGGCCGAACTGATGAAAGATGAATGTGGGGGAACTGTAAGATCTCAAGTCATACATCAGGAGGAATTACCACAATTATATACAGATGGATCTAAAAACCCTAACAGCAGCAGTAATCCCAGAATTTCTTTATGAGTGTAGGAAAAGCTGCTCTAACAAGTTTTAAATGTTGCCACTCCAGGAGCAGACAGGATTTACTGAGATACTACAGTTACTGAGTTTTATAGATACTGTAACAGGTTTTATAGATACTGTAGCAGGTTTTCCCTCATTCTGGTTGTTCAGGTTTATGCGGGACCTAAGAGGGACGCTGACTTGCTGAGACGTTTTAAAGCAAGATACTAAATCAATTATTTCAGTATGTCGGTGTAACTACCTAATTGTTTAAAAAGGAAGCTAAAAATTTTTTTAATAACATTTCAATTAACTCATGCCACTAACTCTTTAAACAAGCGATATAATCACAAAACCAATTGTGTCTTTTTATACACATGTATGTGATCAATTACAAATAGGTTAAATA
Organism: Taurulus bubalis; assembly: GCF_910589615.1. NCBI lineage: Eukaryota > Metazoa > Chordata > Actinopteri > Perciformes > Cottidae > Taurulus > Taurulus bubalis. Next base: position 6,441,437 of record NC_136601.1, on the reverse strand, counting down.
CCAGTTAGATAATGTAGCAGATTCTGAAAACATATAAGGTTCAATATTTTGACATCTTCAGTTTGATGTGAACCACCATCCTCAACATGCACTGCACAGCCAATTCACAATTACATTGAATTAATTTGCAACATATTGCAGAAATGACATGCGTAAAGTGTCCCAGGTTATTTCCTCTGACATTGTCCCAGTTTGGCAAATGTGAAACTATGCTTGCTCATGAGTCCAATTAATGTGCCAGTAAACTTCCCTGAACACTTGCCAACCAGTCTCTCTTTGATTCTTTTAACCAATGCCCAATACCGTGATGAAATAAATGTGTGTTCTGTGACAAATGATGTGATGCCATTTTGGGTTCCATTACATCCAATGGCAAAACAAGGCAATGCTTTCATAAATGGTCTATACTGTAGTTGTAAACCCACCTGACACATAATTGTGAATATCAGATTTGTTTTCAGTCCCTGAGAATGAAAAAGTGCAGCTTCTCTCCACTCTCGCCCCTTTTTGTTCAACAGTGTGATGTCAATATCTTGATAAACTCAGTATGCAACGCAACAAGAAGAGATTTTACATTTAGAGTGAAGTGAATTCCAGTTCATAAAGCACTGATGTCTGTATCAAACTAAGTCATATTGTAAGACAACATATATGGATGTGAGTTTACTTTTACTGGCAACAGGTTTATTGTGGTCCGGATGCATTTTTCTGCAATGTTAGAATTAATGTGTTTTACATTTTGTTTTATAGTCTTCCCACTGCAAATAGACTGCGGGTGTTGTGGGGATTTTGTGCTCCACTTTCAGATGTGAGCACAGAGATGATTTGTTGCTGTTGTTGAGCTGAACACGGTTGAACGGGTTGAACTGGAAACTTTGACTCGGCGGGTTTTTCCTGAGAGAAAACATGCAAACAGCTTGCCGCAGTATTGTGGTTTTCCTGTGCTTGCCACATTCATAAGTAGATGTAAACTCAGTGGTTACATTTGTAGTACAAGTCATTTGTACAACGGTTATGCATGCTGACGATCAGGTAACCTATAAGAGAATGTCACAAGCAACATGTTTGAATCGGGGGGGTTTTGACCCGGTGTTTGTATCGGATCATGGGGGTGAATGTCCAAATCAAGCTGCAATGTCATCAGGAGATATCAGCCCACCATCCAAAGGTAACCTGCAACCAAACCTGGAGTCAGCATAGTCGGTATGCATGTGTGCCAGCAGCCCTGTAGTCAGTTTCTAGGTGAAAGTTAAATCAGGCAGTGCCGAAAGAGCTCACTCCACCTGTCTTTTTGCCAGATTAAGAAACATCTCCCACCTGTATTGGTTGATGAAGCAGTCATTACAACAGTCTTTTAAAAGATTACGAAACTGATAAGGATTGTGCAACAAAGTGGCAAAGCCAGTATTTCAAGGCTGACTGGGTATGATGTAATGCATTCCTCATCTTTTTCTGATTTTTATTTTATATTTTTTTTAAATTTATTTTGGAGGCATTATCGAATAAAAAAATCTATAAAGGAATGCTGCTTACATAATGCATTTGTTTTGGTCCTTTTCCCTGCATTAGTACTTTCGATACTTAAAGTACATTTTGCATACTTTGAATCAGGACTTTTAAAGGAGTCGGCTACTCTAAAGGATCTGAACACTTCTTGCACCACTGCTAAAGTGAAATCAAATTCTGTCTGTATATATGATATTGCTATTGTGTATTTATTACTGTTATATTACTATCTGTCTCTTGTGTGCACTTTACCCATCTGCTGCTGTAATCCTTATTTTTTTTTCAATTATATGGTATTTGATCTTATCTTAATTATTTTTACAGACTGTGAGATATTATCTCATAATTATGAGATAATGAGTCATCATTTAGAAAGTGTCTCATTATAATAAATTCCAGGATCTTTATTTATTTTTTAGCACAGTGGCAAATGGTCTTCCATTTATAGTTTTTTTTTTTTTTTTTAAGAATGAGTTTTTGTTACAGCCTTATATTTTTTTTTCATGATTGTCATGAAAGAAAAGTATGAACTGAATATTAGCATTTTATAGTCAGCATATCTATGATTTCGTTTTTGCATTTTTTTCAAACTTAACTTGAAGCGACTTGAATCAATTTGCACTGAACTAAAACTTCCAAAGCACTACTACGACACAGGAGAACACAACAGGGCGGCGTTAGGACCCTGGAGTCCACCTCCTCCCGGGGAAGAGGGCGTAGGCTCGCTTTTAGCCGGTAGAGGAAGAAGGTGCCGAGACCCGAGAGTTGCTCGCGCACAACCGCGAGGTTCAGACAGCAGCGCGGGCGATGCGAGACGAGGGTTGCGTGGAAAACCAGACTAGCGAAAAACTGAAACCCTCCCGGCCGAGTGTCTTGTTTTCAACGGCGTGAAAATAAAGCAACCACAGCGCAGCGAGCATGTCGGTGCTAGCTCTCCAAGAGTATGAATTCGAGAGACAGTTCAACGAGGATGAAGCCATCCGGTGGATGCAGGAGAACTGGTAAGGCTGCACGGCGACGTGACGTTAGCGCACCCCTGTTTTCGTCTTCTTCTTCTTCTTCTTTTTTAATCATACATTACAGTAAGCGTTCCCCGCTGCAAACACAGCGCGTTTTTGCGCGTGTGCGCGTATGCTGAATGTGGATGGAAGGGCTGTAACCGCGCACATGCGTCAGCCTCGCTCCCCGGGATTAAACCTCGCCGTGTCCTATTATATCAGGCTCGCTGTCATCAGCCGCAAAATTGCCGCTCGTGCCCTCGTGAAATGAGCAAATCCGCGCAGGCCCCGAGCCTTGTGCGAGCGCGATGCCCGGCCGCCCCGCGCGTCGCGCCTGTGCGGAACTAATCTGACACTACATGGCGCTCCGCTGGTGCATTGTGCATCTTTTACCCGTCACGGGGTTTGTCCTTGATTTGTTATTTTTCCGTGATTTATTCTCCGTGCACGAGTTGCCGAGAGTCTACTGTAAAGGTAATGCGTGGCTCCAGTTGCCTCGTCCTTTGAGAGACCGGTCTAACAGCATCATGGACCGGTCCCTCAGCCAGCCAACGGGTTTCTCCTTCAAACGAGTTAGTCTTCTTTATTTGAGTAAACATAGGACTAGTGAGCATACTTTTTTCTTTAAAGATTACAGATTTCATCCCAAATTCTAAGTAATTTGCATGTTATTGTGAGGTAGCTCAAAACTATTCAGAGCAATTTTGAGTTCTGCATGACAATTTTCAGGGCTGAAACCAATGTTTATTTGATATTGTTGATCCATCTGTTAGACAATATATAATATATCAGGATAAAAGGGAGTAATGGCCATTGCATGCTCCCAGAGTCCGAGGTGAAGTCCTCAAACAGCTTTGTTTTCTCCAACCAAGAGTCCAGAATCTGAAGATGTTCTATTCATAGTGAAACATTAAACCAATCGCCAAAATAGTTGCCAAATCTCCGTCAATGCACTCCTCGATTCATAGACCAGCTTTACCACACTGAATAACTTATTACTGATTAATTACTAAACAAGCTCCAACAGAGTAGCATATTTCATGAAACATTGTAACGAATGAGGACTGTGACTTAAAATGTCAGAACTATTTCTTCTCCAGTGTCACATTTGCCCAGGGCAAGGATTGCCAGGCAACTTTCCCCTAGACTGATATCTCACTTTGGCTACTGCGATTAAGCAAATATTGCTTTGTGGTGTGTGTGCGCATCAATGAATTTTCATATGTAGGTCATGTGTCGGTCCATCCAGCCCGCCTTCGCATGAACTCACTGAAGGGTCATTATTGTCCGTGCCAGGTTGAGCCAAGAAATGGTTCTAATCCAAACGAAAATGAGTCATGCGTTAAGTTTGAGCAGGCTTCATTAGGCACTGGGTTCGTTGCAGCGCGGCACACGGGGAGCAGAAGGCATTCATCTGGCTTCTTCTGGCATCTGCTTGTGCTGCCTGTGGAAAGAGCCACGTACACGTTAAACGTTTAAAATACATTTTTATTAAGTAGAGCCCTTGGAGCAGTTTTGTTCTTATTCATTGGAATGAAATATGTGAGCAAGAGAGAGGGGACGCATGGGAGCAGTGTTTAGGAGCTGTCCATACCCTGGTACTGACAACCGACCAATGACATTAATCTTCTGATGTCGGCTGACAGAGCATTAGCCAATCGGGTTGCAGCTGATCTGTGCTGACTCCTCTGCGCTGCTCGCGTAGTGGAGGATGTCAGACTGGGCCGGTGCACATGGCTGAGAGAGGCAGCAACCGCAGAAAATGGGAATTGATGGCTTGTTTGTTTTCATTCAAAACTTGTTCAGGGAGTCGAAACGACTAAATGTGGCATGTTTTTGTGACTTCAGGGGGAGATGGAGAAAGGAAAGAGGAAGCTAGCTTGAAGGCAAGCGTCGTGTAAAATAGAAAGAAAACAAGGAAGCCGCAATGCTTTTTCAGCAGGCAGTGACTTCAATCACAGACTGGCACATCACAATTTGATTTATTTATTTAGCTTGGGGGTAAGGCACATTCATCAAACATCAGAAACAACATCAACTCAGCCAAGTGCACATTCCAATTCTATTAGTTTTGGGCTGCCAAAGGGTTGCTGTGTGTTCATATGTAGTTGATTCAGTCCACGACTTCCAGTTCGGGCTCAACTTTTGTTTCATTATCTCATTAAGAAAATAAAAATAACCCTATTTAAACAGCCACCATAAACAGTCTTTTGTAATAAATGGCAACATATTATGTCATTGATTAGTGCCAATTGATATATTTCTGAGCGTTTACTCCTGTACATGAAAGTATAAACCCCACACGTGTACTGATGGGGGTCAAAGTTCAGCAAGCCCAAACTACTGTTGCACTCCAATCGGGTGTTTTACCTTTTGATTGATGTGACATCACTGATCTGGGTGAGACCAGCAGTGCAACATGGTTTTAAGTCTGAATCAATGGCTTAAATTCAGTATTGTAAGTGAACAATCTGAGACCGGATTCTAACCAGATATGCAGGTGGCGGCAGGATTTTTGTCACAAAAAACCCCATTTGTCACTACGGAGAGAGAGCTGTCTATCAGAGGAGGAGGATCTCTCTCGATGAATGACCATAGTAAACTATTTAGACCTCAAAGGTAAGACACAAATATTGTTACGTTTAGATATGCCAGAAATCGAATGAATACAAATGTAATCCCTGCATTGCTACTGTATTTTTTTTTTTAAGTTGGTCATGAAAGTACATTATCGTGCATTATTTGTGCACCTAAACAAATGATTAGATCAGGAAACAACCAGCAGGACTGATGATGTTGTGGTGATGACTATTTTCTGTCCAGCACTTTAACTTAGTGTGACAGTATGGACTCAATGTTGCTTTCAGTGCGATACATTCTCTGCGGTGCGCCTGTTGTGCATGATTATCTCAGAGGGTTGATGCAACAATTGTTCAGCTGGTGAGAACACAATCCAACTAGTGGTGGATTTGGGGTAGATTATCTATTTTAGCGTTAGTATCGGAGCGAGAAGGGTAGCTAGCTGAAAAAAGCTGCAGACTACAACAATTACTTTGCTCAAATCGATATTGAGGAAAAAAGGTCTTTTCTCTTGACTGTCTTTTATAATTATAATTTGAGCTGTTAAATGAGCCATAGATCTTTTTTTCCTCCTCAAATGTTCTGTTGGTGAATCAAAGTTGTTTACATGTCTCAGCGTAGCTAGAGGTGCTGTCACTTTTCATCACCGTTAGGGCTGAAAAATACACGTTTGTTTTCTTGAAAGGAATTGTGAGACCTTAAGACACTAATGCACAGCATACAGTATATATATATACAGTGTGTGTGTTTGTATGTATGTATGTATACTGTGCAGGGGTGAATAGAGATTGTTTCACTGATCTGATGTGTTCTCCTGAGACTGGCAGCAGACAGCTCAGCATTGTGAAGTCAGGATGATCAGACGACGAGGAGGAAGAAGTGGACATGGACCTAGATGCTGTTGTTTAGCGACAACATGGCCTTCAACATTATGAAAGAACCACAAACACACACGCTCGTGTAGGAGCAGGACAATTTTCTTTATTTTCACTGCATAAACGACATGGTAGAGGTGACATGGTTTGTCAAACTTGGGTTGCTCGTGAAAATATGGGCAGCCGACTCAAAGTTATCAGCAATTGTAATAAACGTGCTGGAAAATGTGACTGCGTCGATCCAATAACACGGTAGCTTCAGCAAAAACAAGTTTTTTTCTACATCAGGTATTGCTACATCAATGCTTCCTTGTTACCAGGAGTGTCAGCAGCTTCACTTAGCACTCGGGACCTGAGAATGTGCAAACGGCTGCATCAAGCATTGCAGCTTGATGTGTGATATTTACTTGACTGTGCACTTTTTACAAATAGAAAGCCAAAAGCCCCCAAATCCTTTGATGTCATTTAGCTTGTACACATTATTATGTCCAAGTCCACAGGACTGCATGCATTTATTTGTTTAACAGTTCAAAGCATTGCGCTTCTTTAATAGGATCTGAATTGTCAAAGTGGTCTTTTTCGATGAAATACTATAGTTTAATTTAAAATATATTCTCTCACCAAACTTTGCTGTATGTCATTAATTATTCATTATTCAAATTATACTGCTGAAGTGCAGTGGGCAGTGCTCCCAGACAAATTATTTGATCATATTTGGACTGTGGCCATTAAAGTTAAAACATCTGGCATCAAAAGCTCATCTGCTTGACTCCATAACTGCATAGAATATATCATTTAAAGCATATTATTTAACAGACTGATGAATAATCCAATATCTGACTGTTGTGTAATATACAATTTATTATTTGGTATGTCAATCAGTGTGAGCATTTGCATTATGGAGATGCATTTAGTATTTGTCCCTTTTTATAGTAATGCATTTGTTGTGATTCTGCGTGATGTCAAAGTCTCCTGCAGTTTAAAACCGGCCTGTTCTGCATTAGGACTGCTTTGCAGCATGGCATCCAAAAGAGAGCCGTTACCCTCTGTTATGAACACGTCTTCAACCTGCTGACTCACTGTGTGCTCCCACAGATGTCATCATTTCCCCATTACCATGCAGGTTGCTTGGAATCTGCGTTCTCTGCTTCTGAAAAAAAAAGCCTCCTGGGTAGATGGCATCTCTTTGGTTCTCTGTACTTTTGATGGATCTCCCTGTCCCTGGACCGATAACAAGGGATGCGAAGCCAGAGAATGCTGCAGTGAGCATGAACAATGACATGTTTGTTGTGGTCTGCTCTGTGTATTCCGTCTGTAAATGTTTATTCCCACGGCTCGTATGATTCAGCTGAGCGGTATTGCGACGTTGGTCAGAAGTATCGCAGCTCATCTTGAAGTTCAGGTTCCGATGATACTTGATGAGTTGAGGAAATGATTCTCTTCCTCACAAGTCTCGCCTGACTTATTCAGTCCAAGATTAGTCCAAGATTAGTCCAGCCTTTTGTTCCTGAGCACTTTAGCCCAGCTGTTGGATTGACGAGACCAGTCGTTATACACCGGTCTTAAATGTGGCATCAAGCTACAATTTGATATATATTTATTTATAGTTGTTTTTATATCTTAGGAATTAGCTGATTTTCTCCAAAGTGTTTCACACTGAACAGAAATAACGGAATAATACATTTCTAGATGGCGCCATTTCAGACGAGCAACTGTCAAAGGACGCACAATTCAATACCACGGTGCAGAATATGTGGGAGAGGTGGAGTTGTGGTTAAATAGAAGCCAATTCAAAATGTTTATTCAAGAAAGAATTTGTCAGGTGTCAAACTGGGGAAGCAAGAATTTGGTCATAGTTCATAGCCACGGTAAGCTGTCCTCTGTGTTTTTATATTATTTCCTTTTCCCTGAATTTACTGCATAGTTTACAATACAAATTACCAAAGAGATTTCTTTCTATTCTGTGCTAAATCAAATGAACGGCATATACAAGAAAATAAATGATTATTTCCTAGTGCAATTCCCGCGGTTCGTCTTGATGGTCACACAGTTACATCAGCAAGGTCTTCTGCATGCTGCTGCCATTTTTAACGAGTGCAACGCCTGATGATGACGCTGATCATGTCTGACCACGTTAACACAGAGTCCACCCCGGGCTTGATGCTCGCTAGGCTGCTCCTCTTCTCGCGACTGGTGAGACGAAGATGCCGGCTTGGCTCCTCCAGAATGAAGGTCTGCCCGGAGTGTCACTTAAGTCTGGTTTCCCTTTTCAGATTGAATCAGGCTGCCAAGGAAATGCTGCAGGAAAGAGCAGTTCTGTTGCACCGTCTATTTTATATCGCATGCGTTGAGCTAATACTGTGCATTTACAAGTTTGCGTGATGTTTGTATTTAAGTATTTTGAAACGTGCATCATTTCCCTTCGGATAGAAGTCATCCTCTTCCCTGCCATCTTTTCTTGGCACGTTGTTTCCAGCTACTTTCAACCAGTGGGATCGCATGCCTTGCATACATCACATAACTGCGTTACTGCCCCCTTGCCTGCATTTCCAGGAATCTGTATTGGGGTCAGCCTCGTGCTTGACTGTGCGCACGTGTGCCGCTATTAAGGGCCGGTCGAGTAAACACGACTGGTCTTTAGCGCCCCCAGTGGTCTGCAGTTTGATCCGGAGCCGCGCCGATGTCGGTGGCTTCCATCACTGTGAAAAGAAGCCAAACACTTGTGACGATGTAGAGATGCCATCAAGGTGCGTGGACTGTGCTCTGCATTACAAGCCTCCTACAAGCCATTTGTCTGGCTGCTTAAAATAAGCATGAGTCAAGGTGTTCTTAAGCACTTAACAGGCTGATATAATTACCACTCAACTAAAGAACCCGTCTATGTCCTGATAAGATACATTGTCCCTTTTGTGTGGACCATTAGACGCAGAATGCACTAAACCAATTTGAGATAGCATCTCACAAGCCTGGTTATTTTGTGTTTCCTTAGAAATTGCACGCAGTAACTGGGCCTGGTGGGTTTGCTTCTAACTGGATTATAAGCGGCTGCTTCCTGGAAGACATTATTATTCTGTAATGGCAAGGTCTTACTTACGGCACCTCTCGATCTTATTCAGTGGGTTGCTGCTCATCCTACACTTTGGCACAGCAACTCTGGTTTCCTTTCCTCTGTTTTAGATGCAGACAACAGTATTCAACTGTATTCGTCACCTTTTTTTTCATCAAAGTATAGAATATCTGATTTGGGGCCACAGTACATTATTCATCTTTTGACCCTGTATCCTCTGTAGCAACATAAATATAACATTTCTAAATGTATTACAGAATATCAAACATATCATGTAAGCTCTTTGACCACGTAAAACTTCTGCAGAGGATCTGGGACACCTACGTTTCTAAAATGAAGCCACTGCTGCTATTTGGAGGAAAACTCAGCTGGAAAAAAGAGGCTGTCTTTTTTTAAAATTTATTTGTTTACCTTGCAGCAAGCAGGAAATCTCTGCTGATTCTGTAACTGCTCCGTGCTGATCCTCCCCGAAAGAGCTCTGATGTTGTAGTTTCTCCATTCGTGCTGCCTCGGCCCACTTTGACAAACAGCAGAGTCAAGCCTCTCGCCACACACATCTAATAAATTGTCCTTTTTAGACAGAAGTCCGGTTCAGAAGTAGGGGTTGAAATATTAGTTTTTTCCCCCAATGATTAGGTGATGGAACGAGGTCATTGAGACAATACTTTATGGGCACTTCTTGTTTCGTCTCAAATTTTTACTTATTTATTAGTTGTTGGGTTGTAGACATTATTTGCTAAGTGAGCTGAAGGAAGCATTGTTTCTGAGCCCCGGACTCTCTAAATATATGCTGTAAATCCAGCTCCAGATCCAACTTGTAGTTCTTAAAAAAATCCTCCATCATTACTTCCAGATCTTATGATTGTGACTTCACGTCATCTTGCGTTTGTCAAAGCAGTTCTAATATATCTTTGGCCCTTGGATCATATAACATTTAAAAAAAAGTATCACTTGTCTGGAGGCTTTTATTTTGTAAAAAGCAGCTTGCTTCAAGTAGGAGAAAAGTGCTTTGAAAGTATAATGTCTCGGGTGAATCTGAATACTGAAGGTCAGCAGTAGCGCTGTAGAGCATGAAGGGATGATGTGAATTCACACTGATGTCTCAAATAGATTCCCGTGACTGCAGACATAGCTCGGCTGCAGCTGGCACTTTTGCAAAGACAACGGCAGCCCCTCCCCCGCCGCCCTCAACCAACTTGTCGGCTTTGACCTTGCCCTTGGGTTTCTTTACCCTTTCTTATTTATTTATTTTGTCCGACAGCGTAATCCATCTTCTAAACATAACGCAGTAGGCCGGGCGCGTCTTAACCTTTGGCTTAGTGTACTTGTACACGATGGTGATAAAACACAGAGAACACGACAGGAAAGCCTCGCTTGGTTGGATCATGAAGAGCAACAGGTTGCACCAATCATTGAGGTAGTCATTATAATGACACTGAGATTATCTATAATTAAAATATTAACAGTAGGTATACAACTAGCAATTATTTTATGCATTTCCATACATTTTTTAATTCAGTCAATTATTCCTGGAAATTGTCAAATCTCAGACGTGCTCAATTGATTTGTCTTTTTAAATGTATTATTTTATTTGAATAACTGTCCAAAGGAAGTCCCAAGAATTATGTGCAATGTTGAAAGCATGCAAATCGTATGTCTGAATATCTCAACTTCATACATGACTTGTATTTGCTCAAGTACTGTACTTAAGTACAAATTTAAGACACTAGTACTTTACTTACATTTTCTGCAACATTGAAGCTATGAAACTCGTTAATGCATCAATAATGATATTTATTGATTTATTCATCATCATACAAAACAAGATGTTGTATTCTAATATCAAAGCACTCCAAAAGGCTTAATAACCCCCCCCTACCGAATTGTATTGGGTCACCGTTTGCCGGTCTAATAACTGGATAATGCTAAATGCTACGCTACCTATTGTAAGCAAAAAGACTCAATGCTATCCCTTATACAACAAACTATCTAAAGTCTGCTAGCATTAGCTAACAGTAGCACCCGTAAGCTACGGGTCACACCACACCAAGCTAAACCGTAGCAGCAAAACCCGCTGAGTGTATTGCATGAAACAATGTGGGTGTTTCAATGCTTATTCATTAAAATGTTCGCTTGCGAGAGGGATGTGTTATTTCTTGTGTCACTTCAAATGACTAATTGATTACAATAACAACAAGCAACACATTTACCGCAGAAGGAATTTTACATTGTCTGTGCTTGCTACACAAACACATATCAGTGCAACATCACTAGACGTAAAATATGCACTGCAGAGTCACACCTGAGGCCGTGCATCAATCTGACCTGTCAGCTTTGACAGCAGTAAAGTTTGAAATGCTGAGATTGTCGCTCCTCTCCGGTAAAACCGGCTTCACGAGAGTATGTAGGCCATTGTGTGTGCTGTGTGTTCTGTGTTGCTCGGTCCGCCCCTCCTTCCTGTGTTTATTGAGAAACGCTGATGTCATTCTGCAGTCCAACCCTGTTGTCATTCTGTGAAAGCTGCTCCTCTTCACTTTGACTGCATTGCTTTGTCCTTTGTTCTGTGGAGGTGGGCTGAGTCTGTTTGTGGGCTTCCTTCGAGGACAGACAAGTGGCATCTTTCACCTTCTGCATACTGACGAACAATGAAGTCCATTATGTAAACAGCTGACACTGTTATTGTGCTTCTGTTCCTGTTTTCATCGACTTGGGTACTGATGTGTTAGCAGTAGTCGCAATTAAACATATTTAATTAAAAGTGCAACAGGTTGCATTTGTCACGGCTCCGTGAGGAATGTTTGCTAGTTGTGCACAGACCATTTGAGCAGTATACCAGAGAGCTACTACACTGTGTGTTAGGAAGTCAGTTGACACACAATATTTTGAATATAATAATTGCTCAATTCCCATTGAGTAACACATTTTTAGTTGGTGACTAATGTTGCAGTCATCTAACCTCTAAAAAGCTGCACAAAACAACCTGACTCCTTCGCTAGGTTTGCGCACCCCATCGCTGGGAAATGCTTTTTCCCGGCACGGCAGTGATCTCTGAAGAATCGATTAAGGCAAACAGGCGTCACAGGACGGTGGGGAGTTGGAACTAAATAATGGCAATATCTGTAAACTGAAAGCTAAGCATTTAGTGGCTGTTGGAGCGCGACTCAAATCATTAAATCATTACTTCGGGAATTGCTTGTTAAATCAGTACAGCCATTGTTTGTGTTGTGCACACAGTATGTTGGACTTATTATACCCACTCTGCTGGGACGCTGTCGGGGAAGCAGACTTTTGGGTTGGGCATAAGTGACACTCCCGTAGTAGTGAAGAACATAAAGGAAAAGTCCCCCTTTGAAAACATGTTGGATGTCATCATCTTGTGATGTGCATAACGTGTAGTTACATGGGCCAAGAAATACAATGTTCATGGTGAATTTCAAACTAATTAATTACTGTTTGTTGCTCGCATGTCACGTTGCTCCTGCACTTATTATCGTGTCTTCTTTTATATATTAGCCTTGCACTATTTATTTGTCAAATTTCTGCCATTGTATCTGTCTGACTCCTCCCATTTGTTGCCCGGTGATTGTATGAATGTGAAGCAGATGCATTGCTGAAAAAGACCAAACATAATCAGCACATGACCCTGTGTGGGTAAAGGCAATGAGAAGTCAAATAAAAGGTTAATCTTGGATCTTTTATTTGTGTGTGTTCACAGGAAGAAGTCGTTTCTCTTCGCTGCACTCTACGTTGCCTTTATCCTCGGTGGCCGCCATGTCATGAAACAGAGGGAGAAGTTTGAGTTGAGGAAACCGCTGGTGCTGTGGTCGCTCACGCTCGCTCTGTTCAGGTGAGAAAGCCCTGGCATTATTAAAAGCAGCAAATACATTTACATTTTTAAACACAAAGCATAAACCTAGTCATGGTGCATTTCAAACCAACACAAAAATGCAGTTTAATTCACAAGTGATATGTGCGGGGGTCTAGAAAACCACATACCATCTACTTCAATGAATGATACACATTTTGCGGCTTCAGTCATTTTTTTCATACATCTCCTTTGTCCGCCTGTCATTGCAGTATATTTGGTGCCATCCGTACGGGGAGCTTCATGATGCACATCCTGATGACCAAAGGGCTGAAACAGTCCGTTTGTGACCAGAGCTTTTACAACGGGCCTGTCAGCAAGTTCTGGGCATACGCCTTCGTACTTAGCAAAGCACCAGAACTGGGTAAGTCGAGAGCTTTTTATCGCATTTCTCATAGTATCCATGTATAATGCGTCGCTTACCACAAACAACCTATTTTAAGTCGAGGAACACACCATCAATTCATTACAACTCGACGTCAGACTAAACACGTCCGCATCAGGTATTCCAAACGTGCCTATCGTAAGAGTAACCTCACATGCGGCATGCACTGGTTGACTATTTTACCAAATGCACATAGCGGTCTTATAGTAAAGTAAGGAGTGCCATTATCGGCCTTTTCAGAACCATTTCAAACTAGTGTATGTTTACTATACATGTTCTCCACGAACCTCCCCGTCTCCTAAACGACCTACACCTCCTCTGTCCTACCCGCAGGCGACACTCTCTTCATCGTCCTGAGGAAACAGAAGCTCATCTTCCTCCACTGGTACCACCACATCACCGTGCTGCTCTACTCCTGGTACTCCTACAAAGACATGGTGGCCGGCGGCGGGTGGTTCATGACCATGAACTACTTGGTCCACGCCGTCATGTACTCTTATTACGCACTGCGGGCGGCCGGCTTCAAGGTGTCGCGCAAGTTCGCCATGTTCATCACCCTGACCCAGATCACCCAGATGCTGATGGGCTGCGTGGTCAACTACCTGGTGTACTCGTGGATGCAGCAGGGCCAGGAGTGTCCATCCCACATGCAGAACATTGTGTGGTCCTCCCTCATGTACCTCAGCTACTTTGTGCTCTTTGTCCAGTTCTTCTACGAGGCCTACTTTGGCAAGTCCAAATCAGCGGCCTCGGCTGTCGCCAAGAAGAGTGAGTAAAGGGACGCCGTGAGTACGGGAAGAGGGGGCGATGATAATGAAGACAAAGGGAGTTGGAAATGGAGGAGCAGGGACCAGTGACTTGAGATCAACTTTTAGCGGTGAGGGGTTGTTGGAATGAAAAAGACGGGTGATGCAGAGGTGAGAGTGGGGGCGGGGGTGGTGGGGGTGTGTGGGTCAAGAGGACGGCCGGTGTTTTGTGCTTGAGCATTACTGCTAATGTGCGGATTTAAAGCGCCTCAATGGACGCGGCGTCCCCGTTAAGGGACGCCGAGGAAGCAGCGACGCCATGATCAGAGCCATCGTGACTTGTCCACATGAATTTTAAAATACCTTTTTTTTTATAAGCTAAAATATAACCCAAAAAACATGCAAATCCCATCTGCCACAAGCATATGTTTACTTGATATTACATAAATACATTGGTAAATATGAAGATAGATGGAGTCAACGTCAACTCGAGCCATCTGAATATAACTTTGTCCGTCTGTTGTCAGTGTTTTGTTTTTATCTGTCGAAGAAGTTTGAAACACTGGTGAGAGTTGGTAGTTGATGAGAACTGACAGGGGGGAACGGCACTGGATCTTCTGTGTCTTACATTGCAAAAATGCGATATTTTCTCAGGTCTTAGGTTATCTCTTTCTTAATATTATATGCATATCAAGACAAGGTAGACATTTAACTTCAGCACCAGTTTACAGTTTGGAAATTGACCCGGTACAGCCGTTTTTAGTTGAGAAAGGCGCGAATGAAGCCGATTGGACTGACTGCCTCAGATGATCACTCTGCTGCCGGGCATGATGGGAAACGGATGCTGGCAGTGCCCTGCGTCACCACTTGTCGAGACCTCGCAGAAGTTGCCGGCCACACTTGGAAAATGACTTGCCAATTGATTTCCAAACGCATCTCCGCGTTGAAGGGTCCCTACCAGTGAAGGAAACTTGTCTGTTAGACCCTGAAGGCTTAAATGGAAAATACACATATTTGTTTAGCAAAAGAAGAAGAAGAAAGAAAAAAAATCAAACATGCAAATTGTCGAAATCTGCTGTATTGACTTTGAAAAATATCATGTATCCTTAATGGTGTCTGTTGTGCTATTGTGCATTTGCACTGTATCAATGTCAAAAACAATTGTTGCTGAAAAATGTAACGTATGAACAAAGAGTGCAAATATTTGACATGTGCCTGTCGTGTGTGTTCTTTTATTTATTTGCTTTGCCTCCGCTTCAACATCTTGTTATTACCGAACCCTTTTTTTTGCTGCTGAACCCAAAAAGCCATTTTAGTCAGCAATAATTCGGGTCTGAGGGTGATTATATCCAGTTTATCTGTCAAACTGGATTCAGTGGTTTCATGAGGCAGTAATTACAACCAGGTTAGTTGTCTACCCGCTATGAGCTCTTAAGCATATCAAGGATTCCACTTACTGGTTTCACCTCGGGATCTAAAGCCAATGTGTGTCAACGCTGGAGAAAAGTGGCGGAAATGGTGGAAGGTATCAACTTAACAGCATACCTGAGTAATTGAGCTCATTGGCTCTACCAGCTAACTACTATGCATTCAGAAGAGTCCACAGCCACCGTACATGACCGCCCCCTAGAGGTGAGACAGTGCAATACAGCTTAATCAGTGAGACTACATTTGTAAAGAAAAAGAAAAGGTTAAATCTTCTTTAACAACTTATTTTTGGTAACTTGATCACCGAACATCATTTTAAATTATTTCCTATGATTAATGGTTGGAGATGCTCATAAGCACACACTAAATCATCCATCAACTTGGAGTTAAAACTTTACTCAAGTAAAGAAAATATACTTCGTACTATGTTAGTAATGTCATATATTTGTGGAATACGAGATGAAGATAAAAGGGTTACTTTATCCCAGCCAGATGTGTTTCTTTGATAAGCCGACCAATGTTTATTTGAGCTAAAAAAATAAATAAAACATAGCCGGAAGTGACCGTGTCTCTTTCACCTCCTGTGGGACAACAAGTATGTAATTTCTATTAAAACTGTTATGTATTACGCAGCAGAGATGATGTTTTTTTTTCCGGCTGGATGGATGAGTCTTTAAGGAATCTGAATATGTCTTCAAAGTATGAGGTACGTGCTGTAAACAACGTTTTGAATGGAATAAACTGGTTGAGTTATGAGCTAACCTCAACTGTTAACCAAAGTTATCTAACTGGTAACTGACTGTTAGCCTCTCCTGTCACCGCAGAGCCAATTAGATCTGAAAAAAAACACCTTTTTTTTAGTGTAAACCACTGCTAGAAGTCACGGATGTGGCTAATGCTTAGCGTTAGGCACCAATGTAGCAAAGTTGCAGCTCAATATGACATTTACATAATGTGTCAGAAAGAAAGAAATTCAAATAAAATGAATGCTTAAGATATGCCATAGATGCCACTGCTGCCGGTGTAATGCCACCTTATATTATTAACTTTCTATGTAACGTACGACTTATTAACACATGTCCCCCTTCACATATACATTTTATCATTATTTATTCTTAACGCATATTATTATATTAGAAGATTACACACAATAAGCAATTTCATGGAAACCTACAAGTTGAATGAATTGCTACCACAGCTATAACACTGGTGTTGCACCAGGATCAGTTGATTTGGTATGAAGTGGTTTTCCTTGTACACTATCGCCATCTGCTGGAACAAAATGGCCAAGACAGACACGCCCTCCCAGTCCTCCCTCTTTTTATTTTTATCCCAACATTCCTTGTGAAATCCAGTTGGAATTATGTTTGAGGATGTGCCGCCATCATTCTCATCTTGTAGCTTCTAGGTCTCTCGGTGGTTAATTAGATCTGAAGGGCCAAAGAGCAAACATTATGATAACTAATATAACTACTATTTTAATAGCGAAATGAAAAAATAAACCAGCTGGGTCTTCCTGCCTGAAAGCACCATTGACCCACTCAAAACCAACTTTGGGCATGATGATTAATACCAAATGTTGTCCATAAGAAGTTTCAGGAAAAAAAATATAATAGATATAATGGATCATGGCTATGATTTCTTAATGAATATATCAAATATGGGTTGAAAGTTATGACACAGAAAATGCAGGAATACTTTCTTCTGTTCGACTGGATGTTTTTGTAATGGTTTCAAACATTTTAATAAGTTTCTAGGTTGCATCAACGTTCATTGATGTACATTAAGTTTGTTTTGGCGGTCACTTCAAGGGAGTTTAGGCTTTTAAACTCAAAATGTTCCTCCTCAGGAGACAACCAGCCCCGCAGGGATCGCCCAGGTTTTGGGACTTTCCCCTCCTCCCGTGGTGCCCCCATAGATTCTGGCTCATGTATCCGTGTCCAATACATGCATTAGTCCCCCTCCCCTTTTGAATTCAAATCTGCCCAAATCCTCGCAAACTAGTGTTACCCTGTCCTGCTCAAGAGCTAGAGGGACCAACTACTGACCTGAAGGATCAGAGCAAAGCCTTTGAGTGGGTAGCTAATTCCCTCTTTAGCCCTCATCAGCTGTCCTCCGGGCTGAGATGGAGGCGTGAGCGATAAAGCAAAGCTTGCCCCATCTGGCAGAAAAGTACAAAATTAGCTAATAGAGAAGGAATGAAACCGCTTTAGTTACTTGTAGTATTTCTGTGCTGTGGAAGAAGAAGAAACAGACACTTGTCCAATCTTCTCCCATTCTTTTTAGTATTAAATAACTCTCAGTTCACGTTTTGGGCCTTCTCTGTGAACCATTGGCACATTCAACCCTTCATTTTGGATTTATGAAACTACAATTGTTTCAATACTTTCAACTCTAACATGCTGACTGTTGTACAACTTCCTTTTACCATTAAATAATCCAGACACTTAATTTGGTGCAGAGAAAATACACGATGATACCTTTACTTTGAGTATATTTTGATGCTAATACTTGTGCACTTTATGATTTTTTTATGTAGAACTTTTACTCGTAATCAAGTATTTTCACACTGGATCATGCAGGTTCACCAGAAAGCCCTTCAGCCTCTACCCTGCAGCTGGAGCTCCGGCTCAGGAGATGCTGCTGCCGGGCTGAGGAGCAGACCTTCCTGAACACTACCGCTGTTCACAGAAGCTGAAAGTTTCTCGTAGTACCTTTTTTTAAGTAGAAGATCTGAGCACTTCTTCCAGCACTTGACCAAACACAGCACGACACAGCAAAGAAAGGATTGGATTTCACTTTTTTTGTCGATATCAATCCAGTAAGATATGTTTGGATCCGACCTGATACCCATCCTTAGGTACCAACCTGAGCCCCATCCTTAGGATAGGCTCGGGAGATCCCTACTAGCAAGTAAGTAGCTTTCAATGTAAAGAAAAAAACACCAGGTATTTGTTCAGGTGTTACTAGATTGTCAGGTAGTGAGAGTACAAGCACATCTATAGCGTAACTAGCTCAAACCTGTGCAGTCTGATGGGATAACACCGCCTGAAACGGTCCTGGAGACATTTCTATCATCAGATTCTGAGGTGTAGAGTGCATTGCATAATCCAGAGAGGTATTTCTATTATTTTCTTCCACCCTATTTATAACAGTGAGGTGACAAACACCCGTTTGTTTAATACAAATCCAGGTCTGTTGTATTGGATTGTATCCGCTGTAGCGAGGCGTAGCCTTCCCAATTAACCGTAACCGTATATATGTATACTAACGTCTAAACCAATGGCACCTACACAGAAGATACAAAACGGTGGCCCCTTGAGGCCCCTGGTTGCTTACAGTGTCTGTGACTCTATTGCCCCCTGTTGCCCCAATCGAGGAGCAATACAAGATAAATTGACACTGGGCCCAATTTCATCTTTACTTGGAGGCTGAAGTGCTGCTGTTTGGAGTGGCGCCCTAACCTATCTGTTAGCTCTAATGGAGGCCAATATATAGATAAGTGTGTCTCGCCGGGAAAATCAATATCGATGTGGCCCCTGATGGTTTTTGAGTTAAAGTGCTTTGTTTTCTGCCATTGCCTCGAAACAAAAGAGGCTGTGGGTCCTTCTATTAACAATTCCCAGTCAACCTTGAGACGGAGGGTCGCAGTCCGAGATAGAAATAGAAATAGACAGATGGGGAGGTGGTGGAGGGTACCAACACCACTAGAGCGTTAGATTTGGTGGAGGAGCGAAACGCACCATCGATGGAGCGATGGCAAGAGCTTTGAAGAAGACTGTGATGGGGGAGGGCGTAACGAGACGAAGGCTGGCGGTGAAGGGCCAAAATAATCATTCAATTATGAGAAGACAATGTCATTAGAAAGGTGTTTGGTAAAGAAGAACAGCACACGCTCAGTATAGGTCACGGTTTTAATGCGTCTCAGGTTGATGACAAATGTGTTGCAGTTACAGAGCACCTTTTTTTTTTTTTTTTTTTGCTGTGAATATAGATTTATTGTTGGAAATAAAAGCAAGCGATCTTGTAATTCCAGTTATAGTACATTGGGGCTGGAAATAAGACATAACCAGAGAGTAATATACAGTGTGAATGAAAACACAGAGGGTTGTGTTCTCCAATTACATATTGCTATTGTTTAGCTTGTTTTAATATGAAAACATCATACGGCAAAGACGTCAGATATAAATCAATAACAAGACATCTTCCCTTTCCAAACCAATTCAGTCTATCAGCAATCGATCAGCCATCCGGCTCAGTGCCCTCGCCCGCGTTTATAAAAGCATAGATATTAATGGCGCTCTGCCACAGGTAAGTAAAGATCTTTTGTATAAAAATAAATATACAATTGACTAACAATATCACACTTTATATAGTCAGGTTAGTTGTGTGAGCGGTCATGCTCTCTTAAAAAAGGTGCATTTTGCTGGTTTTATAAAGTTTACACCACATTTCGTTTGATGAGCTGATCGACAAGATGACTTTGAAGGTGAGGATGAAACAAAACAATGGAGGTGAAAACATGAATGTACTTTCTCAACACCGAAACAAAACGCATCTCTTTACAACACGAGCGAGCGGTGCAAAGTCTATTCAACGGACGAAACAGTTGTCACGAGAGAAACATTGTTTACTTTGGTGCACAAACGGCATCTAATCCATTTGATTTGAGGATTGAGATCCTTTTAGAGATGCTGGTGCCCACCACAAAATAACACATTAGGTAAATGTGTGCTGTGGAGCTGTTTAAACAAAAGGAACGACTTGAAACTAAAACGTGAACTAAAGTCCTAGTATTTAAGCTTCATGCTAGACAAACAGAAAGCAAGCTGCTTTTTCTGAGAGGACTCGTGATAACTTGACAAGCTCTACTTGTTCTTTAATTCATTAATTCAAAAGCGAGCAATGGAAAAAAAATATGACCAGATTTCATTGTTTTTGTTTGCTTAGCCTTTTTATTTCTTCTTTTTCTTCTTTCTTTCTTTTAACTTTTACAACACTTGATAATATACTTAAGTTCTACTTTGGAGCTGTTAAAGAAAGACAGACTTTCCATAGTATATGTATTACATGTATTTTTACATCACATAGTACCGTATACGCTATTGTCAGCTACAATATCAGGTACTCTACTTATGTTAATGCAGAGAAGAGTTTCATTCCAAATTCTGCACTTTGGAAAATCGTTCATCATATAATATATTTTCTGAATCCAGCTCTTTGGCACTAAGCTTGAGTTAGAGCTTTAGTTTTATTTTTCCTCGCATCACATTGGTGCAGTTAGACTTTCTGCACACGCTTTCCTTTGTCATGCTAACTAGCCAGAGTTTGTATTTTTCTGTGTCTATTGACTTGCTGTCACTACAGATCGTATATCAACGATTTTTCTTATTTATTCTGTGTAATGCCACCAGATACTTGTAATAGCTTTCATGAACTGGTGTGGTATGTATACTTTTTGTGTGTAATCCAAATCTACAGATGAGAGTAGCAAACCAGATATTTGTTTTTTACCAAAAAAATACAACGAATAACTTGATGGTGGGTCACGGCAGCTGTGACATTGGTGAGGTATGTCGTTTTGAAATGAACACTAGAGAGACGTACGACTACATGAGCTCCACGGGGACGGACTTGAGCGACGGACAGTGGGGTTGCGTGGTCTCCACGGCAACAGCCGACACCATGGAACACTCATACCCTCGGTTGTGTTTGGACAATGTTCCCGACTCATCAGACGCATGGTTGTCACCTTGCAAAAAAACAAACAAAAAACAAACATAATTTGGGGATTTTATCACAAAATATGACAGTATAGAAAATGATCATTTTAGATGAGGTCACAGAACATACTTAACTAATGAGTAACTACCTGAATTAATCATGAACTTCAGTATTAAAATATGTTCATAAAGTGCATATCTAAATCATTATATGTATAAATAAATGCATGAATAAATGACATTTACTAACACTTTATAAATCATCTTATATATTATCTATAAGTCCTTAATACTTAATTTACAAATGGGGAATCCATCATTTATAAAGTATGAAAACCCCAATCATGAAACGCATAATAGTCAAGCTTATTAATCAAGAATAAAGCATTTATAACTGTGTTTATGAATTGCATACTAATGAGTGTTTATGTTGGAACAATGCTTTATAAATGATGAATTAAATGTTTATTGATGCTTTACTAATAAATAGTGTGTAGTTATGATAAATTCATACCCAAAGATGAATGGCAGGCTGTTTCCATGAGTTTCAGGTACCTGTTTCTGAAGAGCAGGATGGACAGACGGCTCTCCTGGGACAGCCCATGGTCGGAATGACCATTCCTTCCACGCCATTTTCTGCCACCATGTAGAACTGCGGGTTTGTAGAGTGATTAGTTCTGACTCTATCTCTATCATCCGACATAGTTCTGGCTTCTTGCTTGGCGATGGAGGTCTTACCCGAGGCACGCTGGTAGTGGTGGTCTCTGACACACTCTCGTCTGTCCCGCTGGTCTCGCTCACGTTATCCACTGAGGGCTGTTTGTGGAAGAATGCTCTGGTTCTGCACAGAGAACAGTAGAAGCAAACACGCAGCAGCATAATTAATTCACAAATCCCAGCTGTCCTCAAACTCACTGAACACCGAGATAAGCATGTAACTATCCACAGACTCCCCGTGGCATTTAGATGCCCATCCATATGAGTCCATATATGGTCATCAAGTCACAGAGGTGGGGCCTATATATTCAACATGGCAGGATTTATGAAATTGACCCGTGTTCTGCATAAGCTGTTGGCAGTGTATTGTCCTAAAAAGTGCAAAAACATGTTGACGTTAGAGTCATTTAAAATGCTTTCAGGATACATGATGTGTATAAGTGACTTGTTGACCAGAGGGGCTAAATTTAGGTACAGAGATAAACTGCCCAAAGGCCTGTGTCTAAGCTTTTAGTGTATTTTATTTTTTGCATGTAAGAGCCTTAAAAGACACAGCATGAGCAGCACGGTGTATTTTTCAGCCCATATCACTATGTACTGTGTGATAGTTTATTGTGTGTGTGTGTGTGTCACACTTGCTTGTGAGTTTGCTGGTTTACTTTCCTCTTTAAGTGCACTTGCAGTCAAGTGCAGAAGGCAATTTGAGGCAGAGCTATTGGCGGCCATGTAGCGTTTCCTCTGGGGTCATACCTCACCGGCTCCATTTTATCGCTGAGAAATGACCTATTTTTATGTGTAATTGCTGTAGAACAAGCTAAACCAAGCATGTAATTGAAAGCGTGCCTCTTGCACAGGGGAGCCGAGAGGGCCGCCAAAACGTTTGGATGTAGTGTAGGTGGAAAGGGGAGGGTGGAGCGCTTTGCGAGTCAAAAAAGTGGAGGACGCCGGCAGCCTTGTCCATAAGCCGGCGAAACAACGGCAAAACAAATCAGCTACTTAGAGGCAGCTCAGGTGGAAATGGACGGGGAGGAGGCGTCGCAGTGTGTAGTTTACGTATGCCGCTCACTACCGCGATGCCATTGGTTCCGCTCGCTCGACCTGCTCCCTGACCCCCGAGGTCATGGCGAGACACCGGCATTACACGGCTCATGCCACCCTGGGTTTGATAGACACCTCTAAATGCCGTTAGCTCATTCGCTGCCCGATGCCTCCCGTGTCAAGAAGACTAAGCGCAACACCGCTGACTGCTTATATGATACATTATTGCAATTTATCTGTGTTTAGGTGTTTTTAAAAATAGATTCAAAGAGTTGGAGGAAGGTTCATCTGGTTGTAGATGTTTTTGACTGAGGATGTGCACCTGTGTGAACTAGGATATGCTTGACTTGAGTCTTAGTTTTGTTTTTACTCATGCCGTGATCAAAACATGTTCTGTCACTGTTTTATGTTGTATGTCTGAAACTTTGTTTATGCTACTGCTGTCTTGGCCAGGACACTCTTGTAAAGGAGATTTGTAATCTCAATGAGGCTTGTCCTGGGTAAATACATTTTAAATAAATTAAAAAAATCGACCATTTACCATTGGAGCCTATTAATCCCATAACAGGATTCCCACATTTACCGTATTAATCAAACTCATTATAATTAGGATCATTTTGGGGACGTAAGAATCTCATTATGTCCAGACAAGGTTAGCTTTGCATAACACTATCCTTTTGAGATAACGACCTGGGGGGACATTTTATATATGCAATGCAGTTTGGAGCAAATGGTTAAACTGGTCCTAAAAGCTAATTATAGAACATTTTAGCAGGGGAAATATTTTACGTTCCTTGCTTTTATTGCTGCAAATCATATTCTTGTTCTTGGTTCTTTCGTTTCACCAATCATTTCCTCTGTGGCTTCCTTTCTTCCATCTATTCTTCCTCCTATGCTTTGTTTTGTGATTTCTCCATCTTCATTTCTCCTTTTCTTTTCCTTTTTTTTAACCTATTTTGCTTATTTTTCTTCTACTTTCTCGTCCTGCTCTCCCCTCAGTCCTTCACTATGCCTTTACATTTGTTCCTCTTCTCCCGGCCCTTTGACTCTTCCCATTTCCCCATTTCCCCCTTCTCCTTCTCCTCATCATCTCTCGCTTCACTTTCACGATGCCTCAGACCCTCATTTACCACTTCTCCTCCGTCTCCCCTCTCACCCGTAACAGTAGGTGACACAGGCGGCGATGGAGAGCAGGGAAACGAGGGCCACCATGCAGGCCGCGATGACCACGTTCCTCCTCTTCTCCTCCTCGGCCTGCTGAAGATCCCACCACTCCAGGTCACTGAACTGACAACGCTCCCCCATGTAGCCTGAGACACAACTGCAACAGGAGGAAAGTCAAACACAGTGTGAGTGATGGCACATGACCCATCAAACACATCAGCAAAATGTAAATACATCAATTTACAATATGAGCGAAGGTTTTGCTCGAGGTCGACTGATTAACTCATTGGAGGCTTTAGATTTCAGGAACCACGAAATGAAATGAAAAACTGGAATAACTGTAATGGAACTGTAATGATGATTTAAATAAAAACAAGATGGTTCTGCTCATTGACTTGAAACTTAAAACATTTTTTTCTGTTCGTAGATAGTTATATGTAGCACGTGTATAGGTCAAATTCTGAATCCTCTGTGCTTTAGCCACTTTGTCATGAGGTTGTGGTTATAATAATGGAACAATAGTGACACCTAGTGGTTATCTGATGTATTGAATAACACAAGAGAAAAGACACCAGACAGCCTGTAATGTGTACTCTCATACTTTCTAACAATATGAATCTCGCTTGAAAATAAATACTTCTCAGAGATCACATCAATACACACCTCATTTCAGTTTGAGTTACTACATCTACGGCAAAACAGGGGATCAAACTACGTCAGCTCGGGGAAAGGGACGGTGTCTCGTTTGAACTCAAGACATCAGTAAACCCTTAAACCTGAAGATGTGCGGTTATTTACTTGCAAGCGTAGGACTCCATGTCAGGAAAGTAGAAGCAGACGCCCTGGTACAGACAGTAGGACTCGTGGGAGGACGGGCAGCTCTCCACTGAGTTACTGTCGTGGTGCCGGGTGGAGACATCAGCGGGGCTGCCGGTCGTCACCCACGCAGATGTGCTCTTCAGCTCTGAGGAGAGGATTTGGGGAAATAATATATGGTTTGTATATGATATTCCATTTATGATAAAGGGGATTGTAATGACCATTTGTCCAATGAATAAAAATAAAATAAAAACATAAATCAAAGGGCCACTGACGCACCGTGATTATGTGGATTACGCAGACAAAAGAATGCATTGTCCATGCAGGATTCCGCGTTTCTGATCATTTATTTAACTAAACAAAACAAGCTAACAAACAAAAGAACAAAGGAACTCCCCATGCTGCCTCTCATGTGCTGGTAAAAAAGCAGAGAGGCCTACCCAGGTGCATGCTGGTCCTGTACCTGCCTCCTACATTCCTGATATCTTTGTGTGTTTTTTTTTGTGTCTTCTATGTAAATTGCTTGCTACTGTGACAAACTAATTTAGTATCTATCTATCTATCTATCTATCTATCTATCTATCTATCTATCTATCTATCTATCTATCTATCTATCTATCTATCTACCTACCTACCTATCTACCTATCTATCTATCTATCTATCTATCTATCTATCTATCTATCTATCTATCTATCTATCTATCTATCTATCTACCTATCTATCTATCTATCTATCTATCTATCTATCTATCTATCTATCTATCTATCTATTTATCTATCTATCTACATATAACCCCAGGCGCCCACAGCGTGACCTAATTAACAAATAAATAAACAACCAAAAGACTGAGAAAGCCTAGAAAACAACTACACATAATTAAACTAAGCTAAAAACTATCTTAAGAAAAATCTATCCTAATATATAAACAAAAAAAATCTAACCTAAATAAGCAAACAAATAGAATAATTAAACAACTTGTGAATGAAATAACTAAATGCTAATATACAATAAATAGCTCCTACAGGGACCATGTTCCATCCCGTTAATGCTAGCTGTACTGGTGTTAGTGATGTTGAGTCGTACTGCATACAAGCCGCCATGTCTCCTGTCAAACACAGTCTTTGCTGCTAACGGACACACACCTTCACATGTCTTCCCGTTGCCGTGGTAGCCAGCCCGACACTTGCAGAGATACTTCCCCAAGGCATTTTGGCATTCTGCGTTTCTGTCACATTTGTGTGTTCCCCGTGTGCACTCATCAACATCTAAAACAAAAGGAGACGAGACCGAAGTGTGTACAATATTCAGAGTATCACAAGATGACAGTTGTGTGTTCACAGCCGATGCCACCGGCTCATCAACATGAGCATTCATTCATTTCCTTCAGCATTACAAGACAATTTCTCCATAACTAAGAATGCACTTCTTCATGAAAGTATTGTTTTTGACCTCCTGAATGCTGCATAAAGACACAAAAGCAAAACTGGTCAAGTCACATTTTTTGACTTTCCTATGAGGCTTGAGGTCCCGTCATTAAACATGATGAGTATCTTTGCTTCCGGAGCAGCTCTGCCTCTATAATATGTTTTTTTTATGTCTAAAACTCAGCTCTGCTCCATTTCCTGTTCTGTCACTTTGGCCAAAGTGTACAAGTTCAACCCCTGCTGCTCTAAGTGTGATAAAAGCATCAATTAAAATCCCATAAATTGTCCTCAGGATATTGTTACTTTCTCCCATACACATCTATAAGAAGCAGCATTACTCACCCACGCACAGCCGTCCATCACCGGTAAAGCCATGGAGACACAGACAGCTCGGGCTGCCAGCGCGCAGCCGGCACTGAGCGTTGGCATCACAGCCCAGCGCGGAGCACTCGCTCTGGTCTGACGGAGAAGGGGACATATGGAACCGTACACGTTTAGTCAGAATAAACATCTTGAGAACTACCCAACCGATTTCACACCGTTTTACCTGAAACCATCTTGTCCGTGAAGAGAGTCGGCTCACGGCCTTCGTCTGAGTTCAGATCGGGCTCCTCTTCATCAGTCGAGGTCAGGGGTGCGCTCTCATCGTGGAGGGTATTGTTCGTGGTAAACCTTGATTTGCCGTCTCCAGATTCTGCACAATGAATTCACAGAGTCAACACAAGCGTTCATCATTTGTCAGCTTTGTTTTTCATAGCTTATGCAGAAGAATGATGCACTTTAAACACGCTGGCCTAAAATATGTCACCCGCTGTTCCACTCGGGGCGTCGGCGGGCGAGCAGCTTCTTCCATCGGCTGACAGGGCGTGGCCTGACAGGCAGGAGCAGTGGGCCAATCCCAGCCTGCTTTCACACACCTGGGCACAAGCTCCATTCAGGTGAAGGCAGACGTCGGCCCCTGAAGACGTGGATGCAGAAGGACAATCTGAGACTCAACCAGGACCTTGTTTCGTTGCAGCAGAATATACTCAATGCACAATCTTCCATCTTGGGATCATCCTTCATTTTCTGTTGCTAAATGCAGCGTTTTTAAAACCTCAGCATATGATTTCTGAACAAATTAATCTCTTAAACTGAATCCATCCCTGCACCTGGTTTAGCAAGAGGATGAACCACCACGATGGACGCCGGTTGGACCATGTTGCCGCGGATGCGCTGCAGTTTCCTCCCGGTCCGCTTGTGTACGCTCCTCAGCTGCTGGTGCTCCCGGTCAGACATCCACAACCTGTCCTCAAATACCGCAAGGTCAAAAGGTCGATCTGGAGGAATAGAAGAGAGGGAGATCTATTTGTGATTTGCGGGGAATTTAACACATTTGATTGCTGGGAACAGATTCATTATTTTCCTTTCTCCCTCTTCTTTCGTTCTTAAATTCTTACATTGAGTTTTTGTTCACCTTAGCCTTACATTGCCAGGCTATATGTGTCACACGAGCCTCACCTACTTGGTTCTCTAACAGGACCCGTCGATCTGAACCATCCAGAGCGGCGGTCTCCACCAGGCCCCTCCTCTGGTCGCACCAGAACAGACGGTCCTCCGTGAAGTCGATGGTCAGGCCGCTCGGCGACACGAGGCCGGTGCTCGCAATGACAGCGCGGCCTTCGCCCTCCAGGGAGGCACTTTCCACGGCAGGATGGGAACCTATATCAGTCCAGAACAACTTCCTCAAAAAGTAAAGAGAGCATTGTGAATTAGCCATCGGTGCTGTATTAATCCCACAGAACCTCCAGCTGTTTTTTTTTAAATGTCGGATGAAGTCCCTCAAGGCCAGTTTCTAGTTTTAATTTCTGGAACTATCGCACTCATGCAGCCACACTCACTTTGCCAAAGGATGAACTGCGATTCCTCTTGGTTTTTCCAGCCCTTTGCTGACGATGGTTTCTCTGTTCAGCCCAGTTAATGTGCTGCAGTCGACAGATGACTGGCTGCAGGACACAAGTATACAGAAGAGTCAAGCCCAAACCAAAAAGCATTTAAATTCTGACAATGTTAAGCAATGCAACTGTTGCTTAAGTATACTATAAAAAAATACTCCTACATTTTTGTTTGAGGTTTAATAGAAACAAAACAGATGAATACAATCTAATATAACCAAAGTATCAAAAGCACAAAAAAACATTGAAATACAAATGATCAAGTTAAAACTTTCAGCACTTAATAAAACATTATTTTCATGATTTATCCTCAACGCAAACACCGCTCACCCTTTATCCGTCCAGTACATCCTGCGGTGGATCCAGTCGATCGCCAGTCCCTCTGGAGAGTCCAGACCATCAGAGACAAGGACGTCCCTCGACCCGCCGTTCAAATCCACCCGCTCAATAGTCTTCCGGCTTGCACTCGCAAAGTACACCTTCAAAATGCATAAAAAAATATCAAAAATAAATGCAATTAGCATTTAAAATCGATGAGCTTCACAAACATTCAACATGTATTGCAACTATACAGTAGAAAAGATCATTTGTCATGAAACAAGCCATCAAATGACACTGTCTGTCCACTAGATGTCCCTGTTTGTCTTCACTAAACCCTGGAACTGGTCTTCCTCAGTTATGCTACTCCTGAGGACTCCTGACTCCTTAGGGCAGTCGAGTACCAACTGGACTACGATTGCCTCTATTGAAAACATCTGAAACAGAACAGCAAATATAAGATCTAAGGTGCTTCCATCTTACATGTTTCTGCACAGGGTCATAGTCCAAAGCTATGATTGCTCCTCTTGGATCCTCCACAAGGGTTTGAGCCCCAGCGCCTTCAGGATAAACTTCTCGTACATCCACAAAAGTGGCAACTAGTAGATACGGCGGTGGTCCTGAGGAAAGGAAATGCATTATGTTATGATCAGAGGTGCTTCTGTTAGATGTAAACCCACTGTAATATGCAGAGAGCTGACGGCTTTGCCATAGCATGACTCACCAGAGGCCAGGCAGCGCTTGCCGTCCCGGTGGAGCTGGTAGCCGGGCAGACAACCACAGCGCCACCCACTAGGGGCGCCGGGAGTACAGAGCTGACTGCAACCCCCTCTGTCTGCTGACGAGCAGCCTGCAGCAGCAACACAGTGTGTTAAACACACACACACACACACACACACACACACACACACACACACACACAGATGAGCCTGTGACATTGACATAGAGGCCCCGTTTTCCTACGACATGTTGATGCTTCATATATCTTATTACAGGGAAAGACAACAACGTGCATGTAGTTTAGGGCGCTGTCTCCAAATTGTATTTGCTGTGTATTTCGTTCTTTTTCAGTCCAGTTCAGAAAGGAAAACTCTCTTGTTGACAGCATGTGCCTTGGTCGTATGGGAAGGAATATGGATGCATTACACTGTATAGCAGGAGCTGTCCACTGGGCCACTGTGGTGACTCATTGGCCACAGAATACCACTCACATTTTAAATAATTAAAATTGAAATTAGGCACTAATCAAAACCTCAGTGTTCACAGATGATGTCTTCCTCTACATTGATTCCATCAGGTGTTTGATCATTATCTGTTCAGCAGTGAAGCAAAGCCACCTGGTGACTGCGCCGCTACGCTTCCCGACTTCTGATCCATCTCACCTTGACCACTTTGATTCAACTCTTACCTTTGTTATATTTAGAGAACTTAGGCTGGAAATAATGCTGTCGCTCCTATATTAGGTTAACAAAATGACAAAAGATCTGAAATATCGTATTGTTTTTTCGTAAATCATTCCCAACTTAATGTAATGAGGTCAATTGTTTATATTATTCTACTACATTAATGTTTCTATTAGTATAAGAAAACAAATGCCTTCTCTATGCATTGAGCTTCAGCATTTAAACCGAAAAGAACATTTTCTACACTGTACGCACACAACACATAAATATGAACTATATAATATATAATATAATAAGATATAGTGTTTTTTTCTTACTAAAAAATTGCATAACATCCATCCATGTGAGATAGTCCTTACCAGAACAGGCGTGTCCATCCGCCTGGAGTAAAGATCCCTCAGGACACACACACACAGCGCCCTCGTCTGTTGTCAGGCATCCAAGGCCGCACTTCCTGGTCATGTTGCCTTCACATGGTCCGATTTCTGATCGTGGAAAATAAAATCAATATCTTAAAAACTATTTTATTTTCCATGGTAACAATAATTGTACAAATCGGATGAATTAAAGCTAAGTGAGTTAAAAACCACAGACACATGATGAACAAAAGTTAAATAATTTGCTGTGCCATAACTGTTTATTACGGGCCATATTGCATCATCACAGGGATGTTACGTGTTCAAGAATCCTTCGGGTTATTTGTACGGTCAGCGGATTGTAGAATCTAACAGCCGGATGGACAACAAGCTTCTTAGTAAAATCCCTTTATAAAGTCAGCCCTAACCCAAACGAAACAGGTGAACGTGCCCAAACAGTGAGGCCGATGTGATGCTAGCTCACACGGGCGTGGTATCTCCTGTGCCTGTGATGGCCGTGAGTACAGAGGCGGGCTGTACAGATATGAATCTGATGTGAAATAGTTACAGTATCTCTGCGTCTGACTGGTTACTTCTCTCTTGTGGTAACGGGTAAAAAATATATAAAAATTGTTCTCGCCTTGCAGCTTCTTGCTGTTTTGTGGTACGTTTTTAATACTTTGAACATTAATTTAATTAATGATAAGCAAACACACAGGAGGAACTGTTCTATATATGAGCAAATGCTCTGCTCTCAAAATCAACGGAATGAATGACATTTTTGTATTTCCGTTTGTTTTTATTTAATCAAAAATAGCGGCCCGGCTATATACTACCTATGCCCCGTAATCTCGGCCGTTGGCTCTATTGTCTGGCCGGCTGCTTGGCTGCATGCTCGTCTTCTTCTGGACCTTGGCAAAGGTTGTCTGCTAAACGGCTTAGAGCGGACAAAGCTGCTGACCAGATATGTTCCCATTGCATCTAATCTCATTGTGTACGTGAACCTGCCCAGTGCTGTTGGCCTCATAGCTGTGAGATTAGAAGAGAAGAGCATGTCCATAATGTGTTTTAGTATGTTGAGTGAGTTAAGTGCTGCGTAGACAAACAATAAAATCTGTCTTTACGTTCCCTCATGGTCATAGTGACAGACCTGCATTATGGCAGATAGTGGAATGACCAAACACAGGCTGAGGTAGAACATCTATATGGAATATCTGGATTAGTAAAACAATCAGAATGTCTCCAAACTCTGACCCTTTTTATACCAGAAAGCTGGCTGCTGTCTGGATTTAAAAAGAGGCTTGCCAACAGACACATTGGTCTAATCCTAAAAAGAAATGGTTGAATATACGT
This sequence comes from Taurulus bubalis, assembly GCF_910589615.1. NCBI lineage: Eukaryota > Metazoa > Chordata > Actinopteri > Perciformes > Cottidae > Taurulus > Taurulus bubalis. The sequence goes on along the minus strand of NC_136601.1, from coordinate 6,409,737 downwards.
TGATTAACTTGCATATGAAATTCCTGCTTCCATCGACCTCACATAGCCTCTCAGTCAAAGCACTTTACTGAAAAAGTGTCACTGTTTTGACCCAAATAACTTAACACACAATTGAGAGCTCACATATGTCTAGTCCAGTCTGCTTAGCATATGACCCGGCCTTTTTATTGGCTCCGTGGGGTCAAAGTCGTGTCTGGGGGACAAATGCCACCTTTCAAAGCGCAACAAAAAGAAGAGCTTCTAATCCGAAAGCTGCTTTCTTCTCGCTGACCAAAACAAAGCGCAAGTGTTGCCACTTTTTTTGAATAATACGTCTTTTTTTTCCCCCTTATAATTATTCTGCACAGCTAGAACAGAAGTATTCAGAAACACAGACATTTTGAAAATGGACAATTGTAGATTTTCTGTTGCAATCCTGCTTCAAATATCGCTTCCTATCAAGGATGAAACTGCTTCATGGTGTTATATGGAATATAAATGCCTGTTTATCATCAATCAAGGGGTTGAGCCAGTTGTATAGACTGTGTCAACAGTATCCAGGAGTATATTTGGAATTTACATAAAGCCTCAAGTGGAAAAGTCTTTAGTTTGTAATCAGTGAACGTATCACTCCACAGCTAACCGCTAATGCTAGCTAGCTTTTACGCACCACACAACTTCATCTGTGAATGTATATTTTCTGCGTGCCATGTAACCAATAACACTATAATAGAATCAAAAGTGAGTTACCATCATAACAATAACAATACTTCCACTCTACCTCCACATGTCTTCCTGTCCGGTCGGAGGGCATACCCTTTAGGGCAGGTACAGAAATAGGAGCCCGGGATGTTTTCACAACCAAGAGAGCAGCCGTGGTTCCAATGCGCACATTCATTCACATCTATGGCACACACAGACAAACAGACTAACTGGGCAACAAATCTTTCCTTGATGGAATGTTTATTTCATTGATTTAATGGGATGGATACCAACCTTCGCAATAAGTGCCTCGCTTACTGAGAGCAAAGCCTTCACTGCACTGGCACGTCCCCTGCTCGGCCGGACTGGAACACACATTCACGCAATTTCCATTTTGTTCCTCACAACCTATTTAAGAAAAGGGGTCAACGGTAACACATTAACAAAGTGCTATCATTTGGAACACGTCTAAAGTAAATGTAAATACAAGGGATGAAATGGAGAGATGCTACAGAGCAATTAAAATGTCAAAGTTCAGCTGTAACCTGGAACAGATGATTGGGAGTCTGCCATTGGCTGGTTGAGGGGATGTACCACCTTGATATTAACTGGGGGTTTTGCCATTTGTTTTATGTTAACAATCAGTGGCTCTCCACCAGTGTACTTGTTTACTTGTTTTATAACCCGAGATGCTGCATCAGTGTAGTACAAGTGCTCCAAGAAAACTGATACCCCCTGTGTCTGAGACCTGACCAGAGGAGACAAAAACAAAAGTGTTTTATCCCAGTGTGCGAACAAAAATATCATGATGAATAAGTAATGGGAACAAATCCATCTGCTCACCAAAGTGGCCGATCTACGATGTGCAGGACGTTGCCGTTGTAATCGCAAGAGCTGATGGCACTTTCTCCTCGGAGACCAAGCTGAACCCAGAACAGTCTTTTGTCCTCTCGGTCAATTGCCAGGGCTTCCAGTTGTTCTGCTATCTTAATGAGTGTAGTTTTCATCTGTCCTGTCACATCAGACCGCTGGATACTTGGGGTCGGCCCGCCAGACAGCCAAAAAAGAAACCTGCAAAATATTAGTTTTGAACTGAGAAAGGTCTTTGATACTAAGCATTGTCAAATGTCTCACTTTCTCTTTCTAGTTGTTTGCTCGCTTTGTTACAAAATAGTAGCTTCTACGAATGTCTCTGTTTGGGCATTTTCTCTAATGAAAATATGATATGGCTATACACCTTCACACCTGTCTTTTCAATGTGGTTGGCACCTCTCCAACACCCTCATATGAATACTAATAGGAATGCCCCCCAAAATCAGTGGCTTCGTAATCGTTTTGCCTCATATTCATATTATAGTATGTTTAATACATTCTAAGACCCCCCACAGACATGTAAGTTAAATACTAAACATGCTCATGGCATTTCATTTCTTGGAGAAATATTCCAAATGTTAATTTAAATCCGTCGCCGTCATTATTCACTTTTGCATATCCACTCGGGGGCATGGATATAGACAGCGCAGGCAGTGCGGGGGAGAGAGCATGCTGGGAGAATGAGATTGCTTCTCAGAAATATGCCTAAATTCACAGACCTCACATTAAACAGAATATGGTGTTATTTGCTATACAAGCCCTGGAAAAGGCAAACCCATCTCCATCATAGTTTACATTTGTTGGGGGGGTAAACAAAATGACATGCTATGATAGATATATACACTGATGATTGCTTGGTAGTATGTACATTACTGTTAATCTGCCTATGTGAGAAAAAAGTGCCATCATGAGAGGATTACCTGTTAGTGGGGTCAACGCTAATAGAATGTGGTTGGGTCAAGTGTCTTAAAAGAGTCCTTTCATTTTTCCCATTTATATCCATTGTCTTGATTTTTCCCTTTTCTCCACTTGTCCAGTATACACGGTTCCAAATCCAGTCCACTGCAAGGCCCGAGATGTGTTTGTCAGATGAGTACAGTTTCTGGAAAGCAGACGTTACAATTGAAATGGTCTGAGTCCCATCAAAGATGATTGTTGAATACCAAGAAAAACAAGTATAAAGTTTGAGTTTTGGTAGTTTCATTTCCAGAAGGATCTTCTTTAGAATCCTATATATTTGTTTACACTGTTCCTTAACCGCTATAGTTGGATGACTACATTTCAGACAAGGGACTGGAATCTAAGTTCTCCACAACTTTATAGCAGTTACATAATCACCTGTCTGTGTGCTCCTCTCACAGACGCCTTGTAGATGACCCCAGTGTGTTTGTCAGCCCAGTAAACTCTCTCCTCTCTGAAATGAAAGTCGAGCAGGATGGAGCTTCCCACTCCAGCCACGAGCCTTCTCTGGTTCTTCCCATCGAGGTCCATCCGATGAATAGCTTTCCCATGGCCAAATATCAGGAATGGCTGTGAGGCTTGACGAAATAGAACATCCCATTAAATCTTATAAATTCTGTTATTAAGGCCCTAAAACACAAACTGCCAGTAATTCCAAACATACTTCAGTATTCATACTTTTGACTTGACTACATTTGTTTATACTGAGTTAAGGCATTAAAAATGAATTAATTTACCGTAAATTAAACAAACCAACGGTTATTAAAAAAGGATAAAGTTGGCTCGATTGCAGTCAGCTTCAACATGTTATGGTCCCAATTAGAGGGAAATGTACAATAAAGCAGGATATGATTAAGGGTGTGGCTACCTTGTGATCTACAGTTTGCTACCACGGTTTGGGAATCTTAGGTGTTTTCGTCTTAGAACTTTAACCCATTTAGAGTGTGTTTTGAGTTTTTTATGGTTAATTGTGACCGTTTTTGTTGAATAAAAATTCAGTTCTCAGTTTTATTTAGCTCCACCTTCTCCTATTACTTCTGCTTGGGAAAAGCCAAGATGCAGATGGCCAAAAACCAAGATAGCCACGTCCAAAGTCCCAAACTCGAGGCTCCACACTGCCGTCCACAAACCAATGGGTGACGTCTCGGTGACTGCCTCCACCTCTTATATGCAGTCTGTGCTTATGTAGCATCCTCTATTGGGGAAATGTGTCAAGATAAAGCCAGACTTTAAAAATTATAATTGATTCAAGCGTTTATATAGTAATCTATGTTGTAATAGCAACGCCTGTTTTTCTGCTACTACAACAGAGTTGCGCCATAAGTCATCGGCTAACCTTCACTCTGGAGAAGATACAGAGATTTATGAATGTACAAGATGCATTAGACCCGTTCAATGCATTAAGTGAACAAGAGTCTGGAGGTTTCAGGACTGAGCGATGTGTCCTTGGGTGATGATGAATATTTGTTGTGGTGAGTAGCATAAAGGGACAACAAATTTGAATTCCATTATCCAACCCTGGGTTGTAAATCAATACATTCTTATAACGTTGGCAGTTTTAGGTATACAGCAGACTCATCTCATTTAAAAAGCCTATTCAAGGCTGTCATGGGGTGATGTTCAAGGCAGACTCAGCTGCCTTTGGATAAAACGTTATCCTTTGGCATCAAATCACTCACTCAATCTTTTGATTCTGGCAATATCTGCAATGAATGAAATCGAAGGCTCAAATGGTAAAGGTTATTTTCTCTTAGGTCTCTGCTTTAGTACATCACATTCATACACTGCGGTTCAGTTATAAGCAGCAGAAAGGTCTACATTTGTAAATGGAATGAGTGGATGCCCATTCCAACAAGTCATTTGCTAGAAACACTGAGCTAAGTTTCGTAATAAACAGATTCAGTTTACTCCACAGCCCATTAAACGATGACAGACTATGACGTGAGGACAAATCTGTGTTCACTGTCTGTAGGACTATTGATAGAAGGTTATATATTCTATCTATATAGATCTGGGTCTATCATGGCAATAGCGCTGTCATGTGCATCCATGGATACCACCCTTAACTCTGTGGAATGAAGAAACCAGACAAACAACATAATGATTGTCTGGCCTGGGATCCCCAAGATGGGTAAGTTGCTAGGAGGCATCCAGATGAATCATTAATTGACAAGTTCACATGGTGGTCAGCAGGATTCTTGACCTGGTTAGCTCAGTTCATTGGTTTTCATTGGGGGAAACACAGGAACTCAAACCAACATTTTTCCATTTTCATAAACAAAACAAGAAAGCAAGCCACACATAAACAGCGCCTCCTAATGCATGGCAAGGTAATCAATATGGACATTTTACATTGTGGTAACATTCATTTGCGAAGTGAGTGGTCATTTTGGTTAGCCTACGCAATCCTGTTGTTCTTCAAAAGAACCAAATACTTATTTATTATTATTATTTTAGCTGTGGATAAAATGTTAAACCCCCAATAAGCGAAACGGCATGTAGACAAAAAGGGTTGGGCAATACCATGACCTTTGACCTCTCTGTGGAGGACACAGAATAGTGACAACAATTTCTCCATGGGTGTTAAGCGAAAAAATTATCACATTATTGCAATTCATTATGAAACATTATAATCAACTAACCTAACTCTGCCATCTGGCGTGACAGAGGTCAATGCTACAAGATTTTGGACATCAGCGATCACCATCTGTAAGCTTCAACTGATGTCCTTGTGGCATCCCACAAAAAACTTAGGCTCAGCCTGAGATACTCCCACTCAAGCACAGGCCAGTTTACTGTACATTGGCTACAGTGCATTGTATTGTCTGCTTAGCCAAGTTTACTTTGCCACACACGCTGTAGAGTGGCTGACATTTACACTCTGCCGCTCTGCTTTTGCTTTATGCGGTGTGTGGGGGTGGGGTACATCTAGTGTGAGCAACTTGTTGTGTTTTATTTCACTTGATTGGTGCTTTTTTTTTTTTTTTTTTTAAATGCCTGGCACACCAGCCCAAGACAGAAGAGTAGTTATGCAGTCGTCGTGAAAAGTAGTTTGCTATATGAAGTCTGTTATGGTGTTTATCCACATTGAGAGGAGAAAAATGGGATATCTATATGAACATCTTTAAACATCTATTTTTTTTTAAGTTTATGTATACAGACATACATTTCAAGTAATAATCAATTTAAGATTGAAACAAAACATTTATCAAATAAAATGTTGCTGTTCACTGAGGATTGCACGTAAAATAAAAGACCTCTATGGCAGTGTGGCCCTCTGCATTTGTATAGATAACAATATTCAGCACCATTACGTTTAACCAATATTTATTTGTGCCTTTATGAAAGTAGTTATTGTTCCTGGGCCAACCTGCCTGTCATATTACTTCCAACTACACCCATAAGATACGAAAAGATTTGTAGACTTCTGACACGTGGTTTACTGACAAAGGGCCTAACACACAGTGTCCCTGCAGTACTTTCAACAACCCCTCTATCAATACCATCAGTCCAAGCAGCAGAGATGTGAACCACACTCACCCACACAGCTGCCATTTCTCCCCGCTCGTGATAGCCGTTCATCCCAGCATGCGGTACCGAGGGCCAAGGCTCCAGAGCTCTGCACCATGAAATAGATGAGCGCTGCTGTGATCGTTGCAGCCAACATAATCCTGCACGCCGTCCCTGTCTCAGGAGCTGCACTTGTTCACTTTTCCTCAGGCATTCCCACTACTAGCACTGGCACACAAGAATTCCCCAGAATTAAGCAACATTTGTTTTTGGACTGTTGGCATCTTTGTCCAAGGCTTCAACTATGGAGACGGTGGAGCTTCACATGACAGAAGCTGTCGCGCTAAAGAGAAACGTAATACCCCAATGCAAAGATGGAGTACTCGGAATGAAGAGTGTACTACTGCCAGTGCAGTGTTCAAGGAAAAAAAAACTGTGTGTGGGATTCTCCTCACTCCTCCCAGGCTGCCAGTCTGTTTTGGAAGCAAAGATTGAAATTCCTGACACCCACGTGGTAAATTCTGCACATGCTAGTCCAGCATTAGGAGCAACATCTTCTTTAAGCTACACAGTCAGTGTCTCAAGCAGAATGTGGACTGTGCAAGATATAATGCAGGGCTGAAGACAGGTCCCACACAATAACAACATCTTCCCCTGACCCCACCCCCTGACCCGTGTCCTTTGTGAATGTGGATGGATGTGGCCGTCTGAGTTTTTGTGTCTGGGAGAGAGAGACTTGGAGGTGGACATTGCCTTTAAGGCTGTTAGACAGAACACAAGCCAAAAATATCCATATATGTATTCATTTTGGGGAACTAAATTAACCTTTGGTATGTTTTTGTCAAACTGTAACAGCATTCCATCTATTGCTTCTGTCCATCTTGGGAGAGGGATCCTCCTCTGTTGCTCTACCTCAGGTATCTTTCCTTTTTTCCCTGTGAAAGGGTTTTTCCTGATCCGATGTGAGGTCCCGGGACAGGGATGTTATGTGTACAGATTGTAAAGCCCTCCGAGGCAAATTTGTATTTGTGATTTTGGGCTATACAAAATAAACTGAATTTAATTGTATTCATAAATAACATGCAGACAACGCACACAATAGACACACTATTGTGTGTGTCAGACTGTCTCCTGCTGAAGGCTCCCGGGGGGGAAATCGGTAGAATGGGTAATTTATAGAGAACGAAGGAGGAGCTTGAGCGGATTATCCGTAAATTGTTTGTCCTCTTTCTTTTTTTTACCCATGAGAACAACTAACAGACTCCAGGATAGACTCTATTCATACGCCTCATGACTGGGATATTGTCAGCAACAACGTCACCAGCAACCTTGTAGACGGGCAGTACAAGATGGACATGGATGAGGAAGTTGCCTCGTCTCCAGACTAATGTTAGCCGTCTGAAGGGCATTGACCTTTTCCCACGATTTCACCCCCTGGCAGATAACAATGAAAATGTTAATGTCTCTAATTTCATATCAGGTGACTGACTGATGTGCTGGATATCAGTGACACGTGGGTTTGAATCGTCGGGTAGGAAACAGTGAGAGTGTAGATGCTGCTGTCATACTAAATGCCACCTCATGTCATTGCTTTTGCAAAATAAATATTTCTGGTGCTTCATTTTCGGTTATCATTATCTCATATGTTACAAAATGGTTCATCAATCACAGCAATACTTGAGCGATATCTTATCCTTTTTCTGTGTTCTTTCACTACTTACAGTTGCCAATTTTCCACTGGACTGCTATAAGGGCACCAAGTCGTGGTTGCCAGGGGATTTGTGGTGCGAACGTAAAGCCTCCAGAGAGGTGAAGTATCTCACTGGATTTGCTTTAATGGAGCACAGCTCAGTTTCACAATGAAAGAGGAAATGGATTCATGGGTGGACTTCAATCAAAAGAGTAGTATTTGTTCTGTCATAGTCTGTTTAATTTGACATTCAGACGCAAAAGCTGAAGAAATAGAGACGAAATTGTCATTTGCAAATATCAAGCAAATTTATTTCTGTAACTTTATGAATATATAGAAATAAAATGGGACTTATATGTATAAAATATGACGAATATATAACACAAAGTAGTAATACAAACATTGTAATATCATTAACATGATACAAAATATGAAAGAAAATACAAAGTTTATGAAATAAAATATAAATATTGTAAAAACATAGCATAAAGATGTTGCTTTATGTAAGTTCAGTATAGTGTAATACAGAAGTGTGTGAAATGGTCCTTATTTTTACAATAAGAATAGCTAACCAAAGTTGCCAGTGGGTAAAAGGATATCTCAGTCTCCAGCAGGAGGTTTGTGTCTGTCTTTGACATTTGCACTACTACCTTGGGCTTTTTGTATAGATTGTCAGTGTGCAGGTGGAATAACAGATAAAGTAAAGTCAACTATATTAATATGAAAGTGACAAGAATTGTAAATGTATTCTTCTACTTAGAGATGTAGATTCTGGGAGAGAGAGAATACCTTTTGAAAGTGAAATCTTTAATACAAAATTGCACCATTTAGAATTCCCCCTTGGTGATTGGTCACCACACAGCCTGGACACCAGTAAAACCAAAGTTCAGTCCCAGCCAAGCCGTACCCTGTTCACCCTGCTGCTGTACCACCAGACTTCAAAACAGCTTCTTTCCTCTGGCTGTGAGACTTCTGAACTCATCTTCCCCCCTCCCAATATTATTATTATTTATTTTAATTTATATGTCGCGAAACGGGACTGCAATCTAAATGTTGTTGTGCAACCGTGCAGTGCAATGACAAATACAACACCTTGTAACCTTTTTTTCACATCAGCTCCTATGTGAACTTTGGCAGTTCATATCTGTCTGTCTCTCTCTCTTCCATCTATTTATCTTCATTACCCCTGTGCCTCTGAGAGCTATCCATCCATCTATCCATCATCCATCCATCCATCTATCCATCATCCATCATCCATCCATCCATTCATCTATCCATTCATCCATCCATCCATCCCCCCATCCATCCATCCATCCATCCATCCATCCTTCCATCAATCCCCCCATCCATCCATCCTTCCATCAATCCCCCTATCCATCCATCCATCCCCCCATCCATCCATCCATCCATTAATTTATCCATCCCCCCTATCCATCCATCCATCCCTCCATCCATCCATCCATCCATTAATTTATCCATCCCCCCCATCCATCCATCCATCCCCCACCCATCCATCCACCCCCCGATCCATCCATCCATCCATTCAGCCATCTATCCCCATATCTACCTATCCATCCATCTATTTTTGATTAATTCACAATAGTCTGAGACAATACAAACTGTATGGAAATACTTTTCAGTTTGTCCATATTTTTTTATACAAATTATGATTCTCTATCGATCAAACTATCGATTGGTCCCACTGACCGACAAGACCGCTGACCCGTCCACCTGTCTTTCCGTCTGTCGGTCTATTCATTCATAGTTTATCTATCTAACTGCCCTGGTCCACCATACATTCATTCTGTTTGTCAAACAGCTTGGTTGTTACCATGATAACAACACAGCTGTTCGAGATTACTTAGTACTGCGGGCTCATACAGCTGGAGGCACGGAGGTATCCATGGAAACAGTTTTCCACATCCACCCATCAGCATAGCGGGATTTACGGCAACGCCTGTTTGGATGTTCAGGGAGCGTGACAACCGTGACCCATTGATTTTCAGGATCAACACGTCTTCTCTGGTTCATAACTGAGACATGCGATATGTCTGTGTTGCTCAACATTTTGCTTCCGTGTGAAGAATACATGTGTTTGAGTCATCATTCATCTTTCAGGGATCTTCTCTTCCTGATATGTGTGTCTTCGCCCAAGCACCAGCATCACAATATATGATGAGGATAGCATGATGAGGTTCATATGTAATTAAATGGTGCTGATATTGACATCTGGGTAGTATTTACTAAAATGTGTATCAATTTTGATGCCATTCGATTATTGCTGGTAAATTAGAGAGGGACGTTAATGTGTGTTCTACTGACTTTCTATCAGATATACAAATAAATGGCCATTAAAAAATCCTTTTGGCAACATTTAGAAAATTGGATTTGAGAGCTGTCTACTCCGATAACACAGATAGCACAACACACATGATGTAACAGTTTTTGTTCAGTTTATTACAAACAAATGTACAACTCCATTTATAGACAAATGTATACATAAAGTCATAGAAACTGGCAATGTCTATCAGACGAGACACATATTCTATCAAACACACTGATCACACTTTCTTTCTCTTCCATTAAGGCAACAATCAGCTTGATGCTTAAAGTAACAATAATATAAATGTGATGGGAAGTGGATAATGGGCCTTCTTTGACACCACCACATAATACTCATATCTGACACTTAAACTTTGGCATTGAGTACAGCATAAAAGGCAACACACAGCTAGTGGACATGCTCTTTTTATGGTACTTTTAATACGTGAAATAAATCCAACAAAGATGCTATGCTGTAGTGACAAGCACTTAAACAGTCTTCATCAAATATAAGGCTCCATAACAAATAAGGGCATGACATTCAGTCATTGACTGACATAATTGGGTTTTTAACATCAGTTCTTTTGAAATAACCTCCAGGGAAATGTTTTAATGTTACCTAGACGTTTCTAAATCATTATGTTAATCTTTATAGATTAATAGTTGATGGAAAATACAGACTAAATGTGTTCAAAACTGAAAATGGTTTCTTTACAGCCCCACTGTGTGCAACAAATATATGTATATATATATATATATATATATATATATATATATATATATATATATATATATATATATATATATATATATATGTATAAAGATGTATGAATGAGTTAATTGTTAATAGTGTATCAGTGTTGTAAAAGGCATATAAAGCATATTTCATAAAATGACTTACTCGCATGGTGTTGGCCATTGGCCATGGATTCCTGGCGTCAGCAGAGATACTCACAGCGGGAACTGTCACTCTTATAAGTCATCTGAGAGTCAATACTTGACCTGGAGCACAGGAGCATTCGCTCTGATTCATTAGTTGCTCTCCGTGCCCAAAGCTCACTTGGATTAGAGTTCAAGGTTCTTTGTTTCATTGAAATTGTCTCAAATTTGACATAGCTGTCTTTTTCCAGCTCCTCTTCGTCCGAAGCTGTGCCCTGCCTCGTGCAGAACAGAATGAGAATCTTGTAGAGCAACAGTGCAATAAGCGATATAACCAAAGCACAAGTAATGCCGCTTATGATAATGAAAAGCGGGCTTTGCCCACCATCCTCTACGTCGTCCAACGTGTAGAAATCAATGCAAGGATCTTTTCCAGCGGCACTACCTTTTGCTACGAGGCAAACCGAGTACCTCATCCCAGATGATAGTCCCTCGAGGAGCACTTTTCCGCTGCCAGCATCAGTCTCCAATGTCCTTTTGATGTCATCCTCATCATAGGGTGAGTATACCACCGTTAGTGGGGCATCATTTGGTAACCCATCTGCTGTCCAGAGCAACACAGCAGTGTCAGTTGTTTCCTCTACAATCTTAAGGTCTTTGACAGACTTTGATGCATCACTTTTCTTGCTCTTTTCATCTGCTGCGAGCTTTCTCCCATTGCCTTCTTGTTGGGGTTTTGCTTGTTTGATCAAGCCTTTCTGTACAATGGTAGTGGTAGTGAGAGTGGTGGTAGTTTTTGGCTTCTTAGGGATGACCGTTGTCGACGTTCTCGTGAGAACTGTGGAGGTGGTGCTGGGCGAGCTGGTGGTGTCCGTTGGGGTAGTAAATGTTGTCCCTTGGCTCGTCACTTCGGTTTCGGTGCTGGGCCTTAGTGGAAGGATGGTGGTACTGATGGAACCAGCAACCGAGACCGTAATGGTTGCGTCAGCATTACCAGCAACGTTCTTAGCTCTGCAACTGTAGTTCCCGGCGTCTTTGTGTAATATTCCATGCAAGCTCATGATGGACCATCTGACGCCCTCTCCAGGTGACTCCTGGACTGTAGAGGGGAACAAGAACATAACAGTAAACAAGGATTAAGTCTCCCAAGTCTTGAAATGATTTCCCAATGGATTATGATTTTGTGGCACTAGTACCATGCAGCTCTAATACTTCCTGCACACCAACCAATGAACATCTACAGACAATATATGGCTACTAAAGGGTCTCAATGAATCTGAAAACGGCATTGTTTCTGCTTTCTTAAATGCTCTTTAATAAACCTCCATATTGTACCTGTATTGTTGACTTGCAAGCCACCTGACTTCTCCCAAATAAGAGTTGGTGTTGGAAACCCTGTGGCGTCACAGCGCAGGAGGACATTACTGCCCAAAGGAGATGTGATCTTGGTTGCCGAAGTCATAACTGATGGCTTTATACAATTGTCAAGCTCAGCGCGCTGAAAAAGGACACCAGCCAGATTCTCTGGTCCACTGCAGGCCATTAATAGGTCCATCAAAACCACTGGTGTGCCGGTCATTTTGGAAAGCTCAATCAGCTTGGAGATTTTGCAGTCACAGAACCAGGGGTTATCTTGGAGGCCTGAAGATGAAAAAGATAAAGAAAAATTAAGATCTGATTGCTGTTTCATACCAGTGCAGTGTTAAACAACATCCATTTCAATAATAGGTATTTATGTAAAGCATTTTGTGGATCATAATTGAAATAGTTTGAGGATGCAGATGGCACTGAATTGTGTTGCAATATGGCTTATTGGCGTTCAGCTGCAATGATGTTGGTGCTGTGAAGTCATGTCAGGTGAAAACACTAATTAAAATGGTTTTGAACAGTATTTTAGCCAGATTTTAAGACTCTGCAAGTGTTGATTTACTCCATGCAATAGCAATAATAGTTTTCCAATGCCAAAGGTATATGTAGGGCACAAAATACCCAAACCAAAAATAACTTAACGACTTATAATATCATTAAAGTGAATTAATCCCCATTGACTACCAAGCAAATAGTGGGTACTATTTGGGTTCATGGTGCAGACAAGTGAACCTGTCCCAATACCTATAAATACACTCTCTCACACATTGCTGTAAACACCTGCTGCACACAATAGGTAAGCACATGTACTGGTTCATATTAAAGCCCTTTAACCAGATTAGTTTGCCTTAACAGTACACCTAAGCTGGCTCTGGCCTCCCTCAAGTCTGTGGCAACATTCTCTTTCCATTAGCTTTTCTCTTGGCATATATGCCAAAAGATCACTGACCATTTCAACACTTCATAGTGTGTTAAAATACCTGAACTTCTGGTTTAAAATTCAAACCATATTTTATTGTTCTATATTTTCAAATGATCATAATGAATAAATACATAGTTCAAAATCGTAAGTACACCTCTAAAAATGGAATATAATTTTGTATAATACTAACGTGAAATAGTGTGAGAAAATGCGAACGAAGCGGTCGTCTGTTTGTGCACGGACAGTTTTTTCTCGGCCTAATCCTGTTTCTCCTTCAGGTACACCAGACAACACAGCCGGGTCTTTCGGCACGGATAAACTAGCTTGCCCTCACACAGCTTATTAACAATATCCCTCCCACCGTACATTACATAACTCAGATATAGTGAACAAATAAACAGTTTTGGAAATGTTTGGTTGAAATAATCTATAATTAAATGTCTTGCTTTCATTCAGTTACATGCAAGTAAAAAAAATATGATTTTGATAAGAGTAAATAAGAAAAGATGAATTGAAATGCAGTACAAATGGGAATAAAACTAAATTGTTTTGGTTTCTCTCGACAATACGTTTATATATTTTTGCACAGCAAGGGGGTGTGAAAGATTAGACTATAATAAATAGTCCATAAGTAATTGTTTTACTGCTCCTACACAAACTTCCTTTTCCACTCTGCCATGCTTTAAAAACAAATACTTAAAAACCCATTTGCATATTTCCTCCCTTCTTGCCCCTTTCTTGCCTGTTTCTCAGCAACGAGGGACAGGGCGATTGGTGGCCATTGGTTCAAGATATTTCACTGACAAAGAACAAATCAGAATCCATTGTACTGTCCATGTATGCTGACACATCGCTCATTGTTGCCCAAGCTGTGGATGCACAAAACTAGGGAACGCCCCTCTTTTACCAACTGTCTGCAAACCCCTGATGATAAGAATGTAAATTATTTTAACTGAAGCTGAAACCCTGCAACGTTTACTTGGTACCAAATCTTAAAACACGTTTCTGTCATTTTTTTACTAAATGTGTATCAGTGTAAGTCTAATTTAAATGACCAAAATGAACTAAATCCGTTCCTTTTAATAATCAGTACAGCTTTTAGGAATGCACAGACAGTTGTTGTAATTGTCACATAATTACTGATCAAATTGTCTCGAAAATTAACCTGTGCACTCTGTAATGTAATTTAAAGCAATTATAGACTGAGAATAAACTGGCCAATACCATATATTGTGTCCTCTTAATTTCAGCATCACATGACAGTTTATTTTAGTTTCTTATGTACACTCGTAGCCCTACTTCAGTACTAAAGAGCAAACCCTATTCATTGGGAGCAGAGCTTTATTTCTCAAAGCATGTCACCAGTGTCATAATTAGCAAGCTATCCTGGAAATGCAAATGTTGCTCAGTCACAATTAGTCGGAGTGTAATTTTGGCTCTGTAATTGACTGCAACTGGAGATAATTACGACACTTATCCCTGCAGTTCTGGGTTTCATAAATTGTGATCACTGGAAAATATCACAGGCCATTGTTTCTTGAGCATCTACTATACAAGGGCTTTCCCCACTGCCCTGAAGGGAGCTGTAGCCTGGGGCTAAGAAAGCTTCCACGCTGACACAGTCCTTGAACAGTTTTGCAGGGCTATCCCCTGAAAATCAGTCTGTGTGTGTGTGAAAAGTTATCCCTGTTAGCCCGGCAGAGAATATGCAACGTGAGGAACAGTGCACTTGCTGCACTTGTTGTTTTTTCTAATTTGACCCTGGCTTGGATCGCCAAGAGGCAGTGTGTTAAATATTCAACTGTTGATTAGGACAATAACATGATCATGTCCATTGAGCGTCAACTCTGCCACTACTTAGAATAAACTGATTTGATTATGTTCTGGCAGTCACTGCTAACAGCCAGTTAGTCTGACTGGACGAACAAGTAATGGAAATAAGTTCCTGAGGTAATTACAAGCAACCCCAAAAGTATCCTGCTGTGGCCCTATTGTGTTATATAACTAAGCCAGACTCAATCTTTTGACCCTTACCTAACACAACCTTCTGGGAGGCATTACTGAAGATAGGTGCTCCATTGAAAGGGGGCCAGATATCCATGAGATCAGAGGGCAGGGTGACCAATTTGTTGCTGGATAGATCCAAGTAGGTAATGTTGACGAGGTGGGGTACTGCCTCATTGGGAACATAAGTGATTCTGTTGTTGTGTAGATCCAGTGTCCTCAGCCGGGGCATCTCTTTTAGAGACTCCCAAGGGAAAACGGAGATCATGTTCCCATCCAGCCGCAGCTCATGGAGCACTTTGAGGTTGTAGAAACTTGCAGTATCCACTGAGCTGACGGAATTGTATGTAATCCACAGGAACCGCAGCTCCGCCAGGTAGTAAAATGCTTCCGTTGGGATTCGCCGCACCATGGTTTTCTCAATACGCAGTTTGACCGTATCCACAGGGACGTTGACGGGGATATCAGACATGTCGGGGTCATTGCAGAGCACGGATCTGAAGAATGAAAAAGAAAGACATATGGGTTAAAAGATTTGAACATATCCTAAGGCCAGATAACATAACTGTTCTACAAAGGGTAAATCAATTATAGTCATGGACATAGACCTGTGTACAAGGGACTCATTTTATTTAACAGCTTTCAATAAAAGTGTTTAATTAGCATGATTAGCAGCTGTTCATTTCAGCTTTTGGTGGTTTTGCTGACAGTGCCAATAGTCCTGTACCAGAATATGTGCCTCAATACCAGCCTCAAGAAACTTGGAATAGCATCCTGCTATTTAACGTTTCCTCTCCTTAGTGCTAGACTCAACATTAAGGACTAAACGTGTCCTTTCTCTGTCGCCCAAATTTCGACCGCAGTGAGATGGATGTATTGTGGAATAAGGTTCAGCACTAATTAGACTGATTATGCAGGTGGCCATTAGGTCTTCTCAGGGATAAATGGATTGGCACCATGCCAGGGAACATACATTATGTCAATACAGGTCAGTACAACCTGTACACATTGTACTATGGTGCATTTTGATATAATATCTATATATCTTAAACCTCAGAGTGCTTGTTCTGACTTTAGATACTGAGTTCAAAGTTACAGTACAATGACAAAATCCTCACTAAACATACAAAATATAACTCTGTAAGTGCTTCCTCTTTACTTTCCTTTGATTTAACACAGAGAACACACAAGGCGGACTGAGTCCAGCAGTTAATGTGCTCTTTCAAGGTATAGAAGGATATTTTCTATTTGTAAGGGAAGGTATAGAGAAGGTGACCGAATAAGGCAAACTTTTTTTTAAGGCAAACAAATATCACAACATCTTCATCCATTTCCGTTATACAAAATTGCAAGTATGTGTGAGACTGAGAGCACAGTCAAAGTACACTTTACCTTTTTCCTGTTCCATCGGTACGTCCATGGAAGACACAGGTGCACTGGGAGGGACAGAAGGGACGAGCCATACTGAGGCAGCAGACGAATACATGCACAAGGAGAAGCCGACGCATGGTTTCAGCGAATGCGCCCACAGTTCTCACATTGAGAAAAGATCAGGAACAAAGGCATCCGGATTCAGTGAAAACCTGGAGAATTATTCCTCCCAGAAAATACAAAAACAAATGGAGAATAATGAAAAGAGCTTTCAAAGTCCATACGGGGCAACAAGCTGAGGATTTAATTACAGTACATGGTCACCTGTCAGATTGACTGCATGGGGGTGGGGAGGATGGCAGATTAGTGGAGGATTTCTTGGACTTGACAGGGTCACGCAAGCCAGGCGACGGGGCGCCACTCATTTGGACGTGGCGCTAATCAGCTAATTCCAGAGAGGTTTCCCATCAGGTGGTCGCCCTACGCCACTCTTAATCCATTCAGTTCCCAGCCTCACCATTGCTTATTTAAATTGAAGTCACTCATGGTCATGCCATTACATTGGTTAAATCCATTGTGAGGGACACTTTTAATATGACCCTATTGTACCCCTTGTCCATGTGTACTTAAATCCAATCACGGAAGCTTTGACCGTAGATCCAAGGCGTGTTGGTGCGTTCTGGTTCCTCTGACTCTCAAGACATTTCTTTAATATAAATGTATTATTGAGCTGGAGGCCACATGTACGATGTGTGAGTGTGTTCTGTCTGGCACTAAGGTGCAAAGTGTAGTCTTGGATGGGATTTATTATCTAACTGGGTGCACCGGTGACTCAGGATCAGGGGCCAAACTCACTCTGCCTGCCGGTGACAGATCCACAGCTGTCACTCTTTTTGTGCACACGTTGGTTTAATACTGGTGCGCACAGCTTTCAGTCCGAGCTCATTTTGAAAGGGTTGGCTTGCAGTGCACAATATCATCAACTTAGATTCATATACTGTGTCAATTGTTAAGACCAAATACCTTTCTGACTTCATTTCAATGACATGAAAGGCTGTGCCTCGTTATCTTACTCGTGCAGATGTGATTCTGTGGAACGTAGTCTCGACTTCTGGCTCCCAACTCTTTATTTGGAACGACTAAGAGCAAAGGGAGACATCTAGTGGGCACAAAGGCTCAGTGGCATAGTCCTTCAGGTGTGAAGTACTAAAACAGAACGATCACCTGCGTCAGAGGACTTTAATATGTCATTTGAATCCCTCGGGAGAGCGGTTTTATTCGAGTGCTGTTTTCTAAACCTTGACAGGAACTTGTCGAACATGTTATCCCTCTCTAGTGCAGCAGTAATTTGGCTGACAACAACCTTCACTCAGATTATGGATAGAAAAGGCAGTTTTGATGGGCCTGTAGTATAATGTAAATGCATGTTTTGCACAGTGGACAGTCTTTCAAAGGGAACACCTCTTATCTTGGAGTTTGAGGTGATGCTGTGTCACTGAAAATGATTTTTTTAATATATTTTGTCAACTAAAATGTGCGTCACATCCTATTAAGTTTATTAATGTTGAAAGACACATCCAGAACAAGCACACAGCCTTTGCTGAAAAGTATCAAGCTGGAAATGTGTGGAAAACTGCAGCAAAGTAAATGTACTTCTCTAAACTCAACTGCTGCTGCTAGTTGTGTGGTAACTCATGAGATAGTGAGGCGTGGAAAGCCTTTCACATGGGGAATACATGAAATAATTGTTCATTCAAATATCTGAGCATCTGTTCAGAAGTCACTGGATCAAAAGCGGCTGCCGTTTCACTGCATCTTACACCAGGAAGAACGGTATGCTCAATATCCCCCAGAATGTATGGAGGTGATGAACCTTGTCATTCGGATTGTGAACTAAATAACGGAAAGGGAGTTGAACCCCCGGCAGTTCTGTTTGTTGCTGGAGGAAGTGGACAGTGCGTATTCAGATCTCCTGCTGCATAACAAAGGCCGGGGGCTGTCCAGGGGAGAGGTGCTGAAACGGGTTTGCTGCTTGTTTAGAAGATGTGAAGCACTTCCTGGAAGGCAAAGTCCTCACCTATCCTGTAGTATCCTGGGGTAAGTCAACCTGATCTGGAAGTTGAACTGTCCGACAGAGCTGGTAAAGACTTCTGGCTGTCCACGTTCAAAAGCCTGACAACTGATCCCCGTATCCTGTCGGCGCCCTGGCCATGAAACACATCTCCCGCTGCCGGTTCCCGCTGCCCCCTACGTGGGTTCTGTAACTGTCTTGAGTTTTGTTGTAGTTTTCTGTTTTATTTTGAAGGTCTTTTGTCTCTTGTTCCTCGGTTCCCTTCATTTTCTGTCCCTGGTTGTTTCCTCTTGTGTCTAATCACCTGCACCTGTGTCTGAACCCTGTTTGTCTCCTGACCCTGACTCTGACTTTTTATTTAATATTTTCCAAAATGATAGGGAGGTCCCAAATACCTGCATATTTGTGTGTTTTATTGACTTCAATGTAGGCCTGTATATACTATGACTATATATAAAGCTTTATAAGCTGTGATATCAAATAGCTTTCGTGGCTCCAGACAAATTTTATTAGGTGGAAAATAGAGCAAAATGAGCACCCCGGGCCACATCAGCATCATGGTCGCCCTCAAAGGATAAATGTAACTACTGCTGAACATTGTTAAATATCTGTCTTTGTATTTGATAATTGTTTATTCAAGTGTAAACATATGGTACATGGATTTATATAAATGTAAAAATATATGTAAGCAAATTGTTCTGTTACTATGATATAAATCCATTTAATTTAAGGTTAAGAAACCCACGTTACTCTATCAAAGATCTAACTTAAAACAGAAGAAAACAACAAAGGCAAAGATTAAACGCACGTTTTTGTATTAACTTTGTTCAAAGCTTTTTTGTCACAGTTGAGAAGGAGATAACTCTGGTCCAACAAATAATTGTGAGCAAATAAGAACATGCATGTGTTATGGGCCACTGGTTCTCAACTGCTGTGGCTGCAGGACCCACCATATATATTCTCTTTTACACTCAATTAAAAACCCCAAAGTGCATCTTAAGGACACAAGGTAATACAACACACATAATAACTTCAGCCTTTTTTAACACACTCAGCAGTGTTTTCATTCACAAACATTAACAAAAAAAAGTCGTGAACGAAGCGAACTATCACAAATAGTCCGACGTGTCCTGTTGTGAACACAGGATTGAAGAGTGTGAATAGATGGCACTCTGCTGCATTAATAGTTCCTTTCAAAATAAAAGCACAGGATTTTTTTTTGCCCATGCAAAGGCCCATGACTCACTGAAAACGGGTCCGTGATGGTGATGCCTTTCATGCCTTTCAAGCCACATGAAACGATGTGGTGGGCCTTGAGTTTGACACCAGTGAATAAGAGGAGCGGCGGTTCGATCCCTGGCTCTGCCAGTCCATGTCGATGGACATTTTACCCTAAATTGAAATTGCTCCTGCAGCGTATGAAATGGTGTGAATGTTAGTTCAAATCCTGAAGCACTGTACAAAGTACAGTGCATTTACCTACAAGGGAGTAGATGAGCGTATCTCCTGATATGCATACATTTTCTTTCTTCACTTAAAATAGTAATATATCTCTCAACAATCTAATCCGGCCTGATCATATTTGACAACCCACCTGAACAATTATCTTTTTTTTGGCTCAAACAGTAGCTATTACAAATCCTATGATACTACAAGCGGGACTGCGAAATCATTTGTCTCCCGCTCATCAAAACAAAATGGACACGAGACACGAAAAGTATTTATTAACAAGTACACAAGTGAATTTTATTAATGCAAGCAAATTTGATCATACAGGTCAAATAAGCCACTTCAAGCTGTTGGCACATGAATGTACAAAACATATTCAATTTAAAGCTTGCTACTAAGCATTCGTAGTGAAAGTACAAAAGACTAATACGAGGAGAAAGCTGAAAGCATTTTTTCAGATTAATGTTGGTACAAGTATCAGTTTTAAGACATGGTTGAGAGCTCATCACAAACTAAATAGACACAACTCAAAGACTACAGTCTCTAATATCAGTAGCATAACGCGGTAAGCGTGGGAGGTTTATTACTGCACATATAAACAAAGGGTTGATCCAGCAAGACAGTCAAAAGTGTGAAAATGAAGAAGTGAAATAAAGAAACTTTTGAGTCAATAAGACTATATTAATGCATGTCCATGCCACGAAAAACATCTAAATTCACAGTCGTTTACTAACAGTACAGTCATCCAACTTTGAGTTGAACACCAATGCACTTACATCTAGAGAGAGCACAGAAATGGTCAAATAAGTGCATGAAACTAGCTTTTCAGGAATACCGACAAAAAACTATTCTTTGCCAGGCAATGAACCGACAGGCCACCTTTTGGAGTGGTATGGCATCAGGATGTGTAAGCAATACAGTTACTGTCATGAACAAAATTACTGTGACACACACTTTTCTCACATCTGACAATTCACCAAGGAGTGCCATTATACACCAACAACTGTCAGGGTTTCTTTTCGGTTTGGGACGGATGGATGCAGAGTGGACTGACCCACGGTGACCACTTCTTATGCTCACGTGAATTGTCCTTAAATGTCAGTGCTTAACATATAGGTACGCTTTCATATAGCAGTATATACAGTGCAGAGTTCTGCAAAAACAGGAGTTTTGTATTCGTAAAGTTCCACTTTTAAGAAATAAAAAAAGGGGGCTTATGAAAGTATGTGTGCTTTTGTGGCTCGTGATTCAAAGACCATGGAGTCATTCACAGTCCTACAATACATTAAATTGGCAAGATTTTCATGAAATACAAGATGATTTATCTTTAATTGACTAATCGCATCTTTGATATCTGTCAAAAGTAATTGTTTCCTGTTTAACAGGCTTGGCACATCTAGCAAATATTTGTTTTACTCTAATGATTTTGTATTCATTACTGTGTTGTATAACTTCAAATAGAAAAGCGAATTGAATTGCTTTCACGTGAAAGCAGTTTGAATCCCTGGGAATACTGGGACGCCGAAGGTTTATGGACGCCTCGTGGTTGCGTTGTGAGATTTAAAATATTTTCAAACCGAACCACCCCGCTCACATACAGTACATCGTTTTTGAACATGAAATCTCCAGACACACGACACGAGAAATGTGCTTGAAAACCCTTTTAAGCCCCTGTTGACCCTCTCAGAAATCAGCAAAAAAATAAATTATGCAGGAGAGCAAAATGACACGTAGCATCAAATAAAAAAAGAAGAAGAAATAAGAAAAATAAAACGACTATACGCAAAGTAAAAAAAGAAAAAGATGTGAAATACTACCGCTACTTCTGATTCTACAAACTACACTAAAACTACTATCAGCACTATACAACTTGTATCAAGATCAATAAAACTGCCATAATGATAATCATAACACCATCCATGAGAGAGGTAAAGGGGCTTTTTTTTTTTTTCATCTGAAATGCTGTTTGTGACTGAGGAGGTTTGTGTGACGTCCCCCCCAGACCACATTGTCATATGACGCACCAGTGACATCAGCGGTGGCGAGGGCCCTAGGCGCCATCCGCCCCCCCCTCGGGAGGGGATGGTAGAGAGAGACAGAGAGAAAGACAGAAGAGAGAGAGAGGGAGAGAGGCCGGAGTGGCAGGGCCAGGCCTCCCGCTGGTCTTTATGTGTAGGCGTTGAGACGCTCCTTGGAGCGAGTGGAGTGGATGTCGTGAAGCTCCTGCTCCTCCTTCGACTTGATGTCCTCGTACTTCTGCATTCGGCAGGCGTCCTTCACGTAGGCCCAGTTGGCAGACAGCACCATCAAGTAGTGGATCTGTGGGATGCGGAAAATTACCAATGGTGACGCCAGCGTAAAGACAATAAAAAAATAAAAAATCAGCACTGAACTCTATGCTTTGTGTTCATATTTCCTATATGATATAAATACATTTTTTTATATATACTATTGCAATTGTGGATTATTTACTATTATTTCCCCACTGCGGGACTAAGAAGGAAATATCTTATGTTGTCTTATCTTTCCACAGTTAAATTTAATTGTGAAAACACACTATGTGCTCCATAACTTCTTATTAGAATATCATGTAGACATCAGTATTTATTTCTCAGTTATGTTATATTTTGGTGGATGCAAATGAACACTTTAGACTACTTTATATTTGCATTTAAAATGCAACGAATAGACGTGTAAAGCTTGTTTTGGGTGTGCTGGCCCTTTAAATGAAGGAGGAGGTTTCCAATGACCCAGCAGGTGGCAGCATAATGCTAGACGTTGTCTTGGACTTGCGTTTCCATGGCAGCTAAGAATATAATGAATGTATTGTGCTTTAATGACTGACGTTGTAACACAGCTTCTCTTTTCAAAAGCCCTGACAGTTTCATGGCGTCACTGCTCTTTGTTTCTGATCAGCAGAAAAACACCAATTAGGCGACTGAGATTCAAACACGGAATTTTTAAGATTTTTTTTTTTTTTGTTGCACTGATTGTGTTCGTGGCTTTGAAAGCTGTTTTGAGGGCGGCTCATTATTGGGATGCATCAGTGTATCTGTGTTGATGATGATTTTTTCGGCGCCACCAGCTCAGCAATAAATAAATAAAGATTCCTGCCACAATTTGCCACCTCATCCCCGGATAGCAAACACTTTTTTTTTTGTTTTTCAGAAAATGGCTCCTCACAAATTACTGAGTGATGTTTGCAACAATCTCGGAGCCTTTCTTCTCCCTGTTTCCATGACAACGGCATGACATGCCTGGTGCCTCCGAAGGAAAGGAGGGAGGGAGACAAACCCTGTCTTTCTCACTGCGCCAAAATGCCTTCTCTCCCATCCACAGCGTTCTCTCACAGGCAAACACATGAAAACAAACCACAACAAAACACGGATATTCGCCCAGCTGCTGCATTTCCCCACAATTAGCCTTATTTAAAAAAAAGAGAGAAATTACTAACATCTAAGTAGATAGATAGATAGATGTATACTCTATTCATCCCCAAGGGGACATTTTTTTGTGGCAGCAGCAAGCAAAGTTACATACAAGACACACAAATATTAGGTATGAAAAATACTCAATATATGCAACAAAACAGCAGCACGTATGAAGAAAGTGCAAAAACGCAAATTATATGTAGTGTATATGAAATGTATATAAGTATATACAGTGTGGTTGATTTAAAAACAGTTACACTGTGATTTTTTTTTTTTTTTTTTCGAGAGAGAGGTGCGAGTTTGATTTATGCCTCACCATAGCAATAACAGCAGCTCCTGCTCCAGCGAGGGCGCAGATGAACAGGTGGAATGTCATGTCCAGCTGCAGCAAAAACAAATCACAGCACACTTTAGTCTCCAAGCGTCAGGGGGTCGTCTCTGCCAATGAAAGTGCTGCTTGAAAATGTGCTCCTAAAGCATGCAGTTCATTCTGTTTTACGTCCACAAACCCCACACGTGATAATGAACAACTTTATCATTTAACATTTGTGAAATTGGCCAGAATCACAAAATATGTCATTTTACATCCCGGTAACGTTGTACTTGTACAGTAGTTGTCTTGTAAATTGAAGTAAGCAACGGTTTAAATGAACAATACCGTATTTCTTAACACTGTGCGATGCTCGGATGTTACTTCCACCTTACCTCGTTGGATTCACACATCTTGTAGAACTTCTCTGATCCAGCACACACTGTTTTGGCCTCAGCAATCGGCACGATACCTGAAATGAAGGAACAACACTCGCATGGAAACTAATGCGCTACAAAATGTCCACAAAGAGCCGAGAGCGATAAAGTGCGAAAAGCGGCAAAAAGGCTCATGTGCCATTAAACCATTATAATAGAGAGTTAACGCACATTATGTCGCACAAAGGCAAAACATAGGCTTCTATTATGATGGTGGCAGCTGAAATGGTTGTTGACACAGAGGCGGTATTAATGGCCGCCGGTGGCTAATGGTCTGAAAGATGTGGCACTAATTAAAAGTAATGAGCTAGCCATATAAGCTACTGATATAATGGACCTTTATCCCAGCTTTACATAATGCTATTGTGGATCATTAAAGTTTTCAGGACAGTAATTCGAGGAGCAGCAGTGGATCAAATATACTTTAAATATAAAAACGATGGATCACCTTCAAATTAGGTCACTTACAGTATTTACTCTGAAAAGTGGCGTGTTTAATGAGTTTGCTAATATGCAAAATAATGCAGTAAAACCAATAAAGTGTGTAATATATAATAGCTTATTGGACTCCTGTGCAGGAAGAGATGAGTTCTGTTATAAGCCAAAATATATTGTGACTCACCATCAGCTATCCACAAACTTAATAACTGCATTATCCATCAATAATTTCATTTTTACAGACACAGACTGCTTGTTTAGACCTTATATAGTCTGCTAGATGAAGAAGATAATAGCAGCGTATTTCCACAGTACAACATAGATGAGCTTGAGATCTGAACAGTAGGGGGCGGGTTGAAGAAATGGAGACAGAATATCCATCCTTACCATACTGGCGCGGGTCCAGGCAGAGTGTGGCCCCCTCCAGCACGGTAGTATTTTGGCAAATATTCCAGATGTTGAAATAAATGAAGACTGGGAGGGAGGTGAAAGCAGTCACTCCGAGCCAAGCCAGCATGAAGATGTATGTCAGCATGATGAACTGCAGTGGCGACAGAGGAACACGGATCACATTTAGGCACTGTGTACGGATCAACAGTTTTGTGTGAGACTGAGAAGTTGTCTGTATCGTCGCACACTACAAATACTACTACCACCGGTGTAGAATGGGTTTCAAGGCCACCTCCGCCTTGAGGGATACGAACAGTCTGGTGTGGGACTGTGACTCTTTTAACACGGTGCTCCAAAGCCACCGCTTGCTCCTTTCAGCCAGCCAGCCGTATTTCGGTGTGGATATTTCCATGGGGCACAAGATTAGTACAAACACACTTAATGACCCCAATGGCCGCACATACCACAGAGTGGCTCATTTCCTTTGCCTCCCTGTGGAACTTTAGATTTGCTAAGCAATCATTATCCCGGAGATAATCTCGTTAGGATCGCTGCAGGCTCTCTGATATGCTCCGTACGAGAGCGCTCCTAATTTTGTATTCGTATGGCAGTGTAATTAAATTATTTTGATAGATGTTTTCAATGTGATTTAAGGGCACTTTAGCTGCTTTAAAAAAAAAAAATCGAAACAGACACTTGCAAATCAGCCCATCATGTTACAGTATGTGTTGCTGCCTGATACATCATTCTTACTCCGTTTCCATGTTCTTCAAATGAAGTGGACTTGTAATAAGCTAAATTAATAATCCATACAATTATTGACAGTGTCAGGCTGAAGTGATTTGTTAAAAACCAATACAAACAGAGCTGGACACCTTTGAGGGGAACTCCCTGGGGGCTCACCTGACATTTCACACTGTTTGATTACCAGGTGATTCCTTGAAATGCGCAGCAGAAATGTAAGTGCACACGCAGCTGTAGATATCGTTATGACGGCATGAACAGATGCCGTAACACAACCAGCGCCTCAGCTAAACTGCACCATTGACGTGCACTCAAACGGTCGGTCGTACCCAAGCGCTGACGCAGCGACCGCAGGTGGTGATCTTGAAGTCTCCGTACAGGTCTTTAATGGCGCCGCTGGTGAAGAAGCCCTCCACCATCAGCAGGATGCCGTAGACGAAGAAGGCCGAAGCGATGCCGTAGATCACGTACTTGATGATGTCAATCCTGGAGAATGAATAGAGAACCACTGAAAACATCCACAACAACACAATGTTACACTTTGTTCCCCCGCAGAGAGATTCAACTTCGGGCCGAGTAACGTTCTCCTCTCCTTTTGGCTCTCGTGATACGGGTGTTCGAAAAGCAAAAATGTAGTGTTTTTTCCCCTTTCTGTGCAGGCAAATTGTCAATTCTGACCCATGACGTCCGACACGATCCTTTCCTTACTCACATGGTGAAGACGTCCAGGGCATCCACGGGGCTCCGCACCACCTCGAAGTAGTTCTGGAGGATGGTGACGGTGCCGGACAGGGCCTCATGTCCGCAGCCGCAGAACAGAGCCACGCCCGCGTACAGCAAGATGGTGGCTATGAGAGACGGGTACGGGATCCCGCCCAGGCATTTGATGCAGCATTCAAGGCATCCTGAGGACACACAAAGAGATACAACACTTTTCGTCAATAAAGGCCAAGAAAAGGAGAGGTAAACTTCTCAATCAAAATCCAGGATGGAGTGGACATACTAGTGTGGTGCTCGGGGACACAGAGTAAAACATGAGCTCACTACTTTTTTTTATGAATTTACACTGTACTTCCATTTCCTTTTTCGGGAATCTCAAACATTCAAACCACAGTTGGGGGTGAACTACATGCATGCACAAAATGCAACAACTTCTTCTACAGCATCTGAAGCCACACCATAAGACATGTAATGGCCACTAAATCTATGCTGGGATCCCGCTTAACATTTCCCCCAGTATTTTTGGTTTGTGCAGAGGCTGCTGACATTTTACTCGGCACAAAAAAAAAACTCAGCCGGAGTTTTTACATCGTGATCCTGACCTTTAACCCCATTCTTCTTTGCTTCCTGTCCCCGGGGGCCCTTAAGGTGACTAATCGCTGCTCGGCCCCAACTTCAATCTCCTGTCGCACAGATTGCTCGCAGAGAAGCTGAGTCTGTAAATACTCGCGCATGCGAGTGTGTCTGTATGAATTGCTTAGATTTATGAGTCTCCCCGCTGTGCTTGTGCTACGTGTGTGTGTGTGTGTGTGTGTGTGTGTGTGTGTGTGTGTGTGTGTGTGTGTGTGTGTGTTTTGGGGTTCTGAGTCCGCCATTTCTCAGAGTAACAATAAGAGAAGTGGAATTTATTTCCTGTGGAAGCACAGAACAAAACCAGATTGAATAGGGCTTGTTCAATTGCAGTTCAATGCAGTATATTAACCACAGAGAGGCATTTTTCACAAAGCACCAGCCCGTTGTGAATCACTTCATGTCTCTTCATTTAAAGCTGCGTTACATTGCAGGGCTTAGCTTGAAGTCCAAATCAATACGCGCATACGAAATGCGAAAAAATGTTATTCCATCTTCGTAAACAACGGACAATTCCTCTTGATCAGCTAAGTCACTCTCACGGCGCGTGATTTCATTCATCTGCATTCACGCGGCTGCTCTCGTTCAGAAAAAAAAGAGACTCCATGACAGCGCAGACAGTTTTTTTTCATCGTCAACTGAAGAGATGACAAAATATTTCAGGATCCCTAATCAAGGGGGTTTTCAGCACAGTTCTTTTTAATGCTTATCTTTCGCTGTCTTCACCTTCGTTGCAAAGTGTGTTTGGATCAGAGTTAGAAGCAGAGAGTTGATGAAGAAGAAGAAGAGGAGGAGGAGGAGGGATATTTGCTCAGGTTCCTGAGTGGAATACCAAGTAGCTGGTCTGCCTGCTGGGCTGCGTTGCTCAGACCCTCGCCCAGGCTTTCCTAGACTATCTGCATCCTCGCTGATGTAATCAGTGCTAGACTGTGGAATGTCTATACTGCCGCCGTACTCTATTTTGAACCTCTTTTTGTCCAGGAAAGGTTCGCTAAGAATAAACGCGGTATTTCCCAATAACCTCTGCAGCTCCTCACACTTTGAATCCACCCAGATCAGCTGTAGATTTAGGAAATATAAATAACTCAGTGGAAATAGTCGAGACTATTACCAATACCTGTTGGACATGCATCGGTTCACTGTCTTTAGTCTCTGTTTGTTGGAGTTTTCTGGGTTCAGTTGTACACAGTTAGTGACAAGTGGATCATTTAAACAGGAGGTACATGTCTGTATAGGTGTTTTTTAGGTTTTTCTTGCATATGAAAAGGCCATGGTTGCTGTGCCGTCAGCTGTTTGCTGTTTACAACATTCCTGGATCCTCGCTGCCTTGGTATTTCTCCATCACACCCACTTCCTCAGCCCAGGGGAATGGGACATTACCCGGCAAAGGGACATCAAATTCAGGAAACACCTCACCTTTTAAACTATCAGGTACTGACGGTGCCATCTGACATCCTCTCCCGGGTGCTTTCACATCAATTCACACTTCAATTCGTGTCACTGTGTCAACCTGCGGTGGGTTTAAACGGCCGGGGCTCCCTATCTGCCAGCAACACTGGTGCCGCCTCTCGAATGATGCAATTTAAGTCCAGTTTGCATAGTCCTAAAAATAACAATCCCTCTGTTATTTATGTCAAATAATTTATTGCATCATCATTTTGATGTCACCGCTTGCCATACTTTCGGTAGAAGCAATGTGAATGTGTTGCTTTTGATACAAGATTGATGCTTGTAAATTGTTTGCAAGCGTTCTCATTCAGCAGTGGTTTAGGAGTGTCTATTGTTGTCTTCATTCAAAATGCAATATCTGTCTCTCACTTATATTCTAGATTGAAAAGCGTACTGTCATCATTACGCCTGCACTAGAAATAAATCAGATTGACTATACTTTGCCAGTTGGAAATAAGCAGGAGGCGATTTATTCATTTTCAACAGGGAGGGGTTGGATCGTTCACCATCGACACCCGAGAGAAAAGAAGTTGCGATAAGAAATCCGTCTGCTACTTCGAGTGGCCGCGACCAGCGCAGCCGGCCTCGTCTCAGCCGGAAGGAGGCTGCTGATGTTGCAGAGGCTGGTTGGGGCCATCGAGTCTTCTTAGACCAATGAGTAGACTAACATACACAGCCTAGCACCCTACTCTGGGATGGGGAGATGCGGTGGCAGGTGAACAAGAGGGATGCTGCATTTCGGAGGATGGCGTCAACCTAAATGGTCAGGCTGTCCAGTCACTAGTCTCTATACGTAAACAAACAAGTGACTAAGTCAGATTAAATACCCTCGATTGTCCTCAACGTCATATGTGAGCAAAACTGTTTGGGTTTGTTATGAAGCACCGTGATGGAGCACATTCAACTTTATAAACCGCAAAATAGGCTTTTTTGTTGTTTGCTGAATAGCGGGAGTGGGAGCAACCTTTCATGGTGAGCAAACCACAAAATGTTTTCACTTTTAGAGGAAATTCATGTTTTTTTTTTTCCTTTTACCCACCTTTGAGACATGCTGCATGGGTGAGTGTTGGTGCTGCAGACGCTCGGAGGCTGTCCTCATCTCCCTCCATGCAGCGTCGACATGAAGGGAGACGAGCAGGGATATAAATGATTTATGTCATGGCCTCAATCAAGGTTTATTACCTCTGCATTATTTACATTTCTGCACACAGATTAGACCGGCCGGAGCTGGCATTTGGCTGTTCTTCATCTCAAATGTATTTTACTCCCCCATGCCCCCCAGATGTACAATCAACAGTCAGGCGTCATTACTGCTAATTTACCGACGCACACAGCAGACCTGGCTGGCTGGTTTGCGTTACAGGTTTGCGTTACAGGAGTTTAGCAGCTGCAACGAAATACGTTGACTGAGTGGAGGGGATGTTTCCATGGAAACAGTTGAAAGATGAAGTTACAGGGTAAGATGGGAGGGAGCATTAGTCAGTGGATGTTAAAAAGAGCGATGTTTTATTGATTGCCTACTTTTCATTTTGTGGGGTTGGGAGAGGGAGGTTTATTAGTAAAAGGCAAATTAGCAGTGACAGGTTAAAAAGACTAGTGAATAATGAATATGACATCATTGTTCTTCAAAAACAACTAAAAACATGGGGTCTCAGATGCAGAGATTCAGTCACGGCTGCACTTTTGTCTTCTGGTCTCTCATCCTAGTGAGTTTTATTTCATCGGACAACACCTTCCTCACATACCAGCACATCCTCTCATTTCCTCTCTGTAACTCCTCATTGATCTCAACTGACTGCAGATCAGGCCGGTGAGAAATGGCGAGCGGCGGTGCGCCGGCGACTCTGAAAGCTGCTGGATGCTTGATCCATAATTTAGAAGCGGCACAGTGCAGCAGAGCTCGAGCCTCTCGCATTCATTATTCATGCTTTCTGCTTAGCCCAACATTACCTGCGATGAAAATAACAGATCCCCCCTCTGCTTGATGAGGACGAGCAATTATTTGCACTGATCTTGCTCACGGATGTAATACTGCTTGTCTTTTGGAGCACAGAGTCCAGTTGGGCCTAATTGCTATATAAAAGCACCAGCAGAGGCGATGGGGAAGACTCTGTGTATCTTAGTATTGGTCAAGCAGGAGACACTATGGAGAAATTCTAGTATTTGGGGTATTAATAAGTTATTGTTTTCAGGATAATTGCTCACTAAATTGCTTTATTTTATATTTTACATTATTACAGTCTGGAGGCTATCCCCAAAGCATTGAAGGTTCATGATTTTAAAAACGGGGAATTATTTTCAAGTAACACTCAGATTTGAGTGCCTTTAGTTCTGTGTTTGATTCTAAGTGGGTCGGAACAACGAAGGATCTTTTCCCTCGCTGAGTGGTAATCAAATGAATAACACTTGCCAAAATTGAAAATCTGGCAACATGAGGATTAGTCTAATGAATTTTGAACAAAGAGACAGGATTTCAAGAGACGTTGGGGTTTAAGATAATTTATCCCCCCACCCCCTTACCCCCACCTCCCTCCACAAAAAAAGCCTCTGTTTAAAAAAAAAAGGAGAAAATAAATGAAGCCTACATGACCCCAAACACAGAGGTCCAATCAACAGAAGGCGTCTCCCTAATACAAAGAGAAAGGATGACCCCCTCCCGAGGCCCCTCCCACCTCCTACTTCTCCTCCATCTGTCAGTGTCATATCCGACAGGCAAAAGGGACACAAACACACACACTGTCAGACACTCTCACTGACCCAGTCAACACACCAGGCAGGAGGTTATCCTTAAATTGATGACGTCCTTCAAAGAAAACAGGACTTTAACATCCGGGAGACAGTGTTAAATAACGAAGGATATGCTGCCCTCTAATGAGTCAGATGGTGTTTGTTCATATTGATAATTATTATACTTTTCAAGTTCATCAGTTGCTTTGTGATTAGATTTCTATTATACCTGTTTTTCTGACTGTGTCGAACATATATTTAGGCATATTTAAAGGTTTTAGGAGCCACCAAAGCGTCCAGATTTACCTTTAGTGGTTCCAATATTACATTTTATTTCACTTACTGACCCTTCCAACAAGCTGAAAGCATAATTTATCTTCAAAAAGCCTTAATTCTGTCCTTAATTCCTGTCTTTTCTCCTATGTTGCTGAGATGTGCAGACCAAGTATGTAATGCTATGAAGTGCGCTGTATCAGTGACAGTAAATTACCCTCTGAAGTTACATTTTTGGGGAACCGAATTTGCAGAAGCTTAATCGATCTCTGAATCAGTCAAGATTGTACTTTGTGTGTTTGTAATGAAACTGTTTTCACAATAATATACGGGATGATTCCATACAATTACTTTTTAAACATGAAATTTGGCCCGTAACGTCTCTTTCCTTTTCCTAAAATGGATATTTTCTCAATTAAGCATATAGACTTTACTTTTCATGCAGTTATAGCCACAAAGAAAATCAATCCGATGCCATATTAGAGGAGAAAATGAACAAAATGAAATAAAGGGAAAAGACAGAAAAGAAAATTATGATCTAATTGTTATGTTTGGTCTAACGTTGCCTTCACACACACTGCAAGACATCTAATCAGACTCCATTTTTGCGCATTCAGCTAGCAGTTATTAGTTCCTCGTTACCAAATACATTTTGTATGGGGGTGGGGTGGCAGTGAGCCCGGTCCTAGAGAGAGAGAGAGAGAGAGAGAGGGAGAGAGAGAGAGAGAGAGAGGGAGAGAGAGAGAGGGTAAGAGAGATATCTCAGTGGGGGATGGTGTGTCTGTGTCAGTCTGAGAGTAATGGGTGAATACATATCTCGTTGCTTTCCTATATTCAATGCGCAGCCCCCCTTCCCCTGAAGCGAGCAGGTTTTTTTCTCATCTCCCGCACGCCCCCCCCATCTCCTCTGCGCATGTTTAATCAACCAGTATGGTTGCCATGTCAACCGCAGCGCAAAATCTGAGAATAGACCGGGTACTTCAGAGCCATGACCCACTTTACTGTATGTCAACAAATTCAGTGGGACAATAGTGACTGAGACACATTACACAGATAACCCCTCCGGGCAAAAAAAAGGGGACGTTACAGGCCAGGTCCGAAAGCTCAGCCACTCATTCCCTTCTCTCTCTCTCTCTCTTCTTCACGGAGGGATGGAGGAGTCTGAACACGACTGCGTGACTGCCGAGCAGCGGACGGGTCTTTTGTCTGTGCCGAGTTCACTCCAGGAACGGCGGAGCAAATGTCAAGAAAACTCAGGAGAAGACGCGAGGGTTGTTCTTTTGCTTTCCACGTGCAGCGGGGGGGAAATCATCTTCAACGTCTTGTTCATGGGCAGCAAGCACCCAGGGGCGAAGGGATTCTAGCCACATTCCCTAAAACATAGCATGTCTTCAGTATAGGATTGGATGTAACACCAATCTGTACAGTTGCATTACATTTTGTATTTATTGATTCCAAATGCAGTCTAACCCAAATTGTAAAGTAAGATAGAAATGTCTTACTTTTACTACATTTTTAGCTTTAGAAAATACGTATATATGTCGTAGTCCGAGTATTAAAATAGGACAATGCAAAATGACTCTCATGTTGAATGGCTGCATCATCATATTTTACTATATAAACTACCAAATTGTAAGATACCATCATTGCAAGGATCAGGTAAGGCTCTCGGGGAATGCTGTTAAATTGCATCATTATGTTTTGAACACCTGTTATCCTCTATCTAAAAATCAACATGAGGTAGTTATTCCTGTGAGAACAATGAGAAAACCCTCAGAAGTTCTCCACTAATAGCTCCGACAAAATTTCATAGGAACAATTGGTGGAACTCCCTCGACTTCTTCTGGGTCGGGCCAGGTTAGGATTCAGAACAATGAGTCCGAATGGGAGGGAGGGCCGGGCCAGGGGAAGGGTTATGCACTGTAGCATGAGCGCTGAGCACTGATACCGCTCTGTGAGTTGAAGCTATTATGTCAGAGTGGTATAGCCTTGGAAAAAAAGAAGAAGAAGCATTCAGGCCATCACGGGACACAGACTCCCGAGTGAAGTCTACGCCAATTTAATTCTTCAGGGTTGGAAGCTCTTTGAAGCAAGATGACCAACCCCACTAAATGCCCCAGAAAAACCTTCCTCCACTTCAAGATGAAAGGATGTATTCGTGAATGTTGTACAAATTGATAGTATCTTTAAAAATAATGGATTCTATACCCTTTAAATATTTTGAATGAGGTCCCAATGAATCAATTGAGGTCCCATGTATATCGACAAACTCCGTCTCACCATCTCCATTCAAAACAGCCTCTTTTTAATCCACCGTGCCTTTAACCCCAATACAAGTTTGACATTTATCACGGGAGCTTTTATTTATATAAGCGAATAAAACCAGGTGAACCATGAACAAATGCGGCAGCACTTGTGCATTGTGTCTGCTGTGCTCACGCCGGGACAAACTCTGCAGATCGACCAAAATATCAATGGGATGGTCGCCATGTATCGACGTGCCAAGTTAGCGGCCTGATCAAACCGATCAAACAGAAGGCCGAGCGGCGCCGTGCGGAGCGGCTTCTTGGCTGAGGAAGCGCTAACAGGTGTGCCTTTTTCACAGTTTTTCCATTCAGCGACGATTAACAACACCGGTGCGAACGATCGCCAGAACATTGTTTGGTTTAATTCTTGGATCTTGCGCCGATTTGCGGAACTTCTCTGCAAAACTCTGATGATTTCAGCTCTGCGTTCACATCGGTGAAAGCTGCTTTTTGCAACCGCAGGGCGTTGGTTTGATCCCCGTTGCTCATTGTGCCCTGCGGCATGTGGCGCGCACCGCTACATTTGGCTAGCAGCTGAAGGGAGCAGCGAGCAGCGCCCACCTGGTGCATCTGACTCATAATCTGAGATTTGCTGGAAGACAGAAGGGCATTAGCGTGCTGCGAGTGCACTCGTTGACACCTCCACCTTTTTCTGCGGAGGAAGTATTTGCAGGTTCATTCGGTTGACATGTGTTGCATTTTTTTTATCAGCAAACTTATATATTTTTCTACTTTTAACAGCGGCGTACATTTCCAATCGTGAATATTTTACACCGTTGTCAATTAAAAACACTGTAAATGTCCACACGGAGCGGCTCTTATGAAGGTAGACAATGTTGCGTGACGTTCATACGCTTTTAAAGTTATCATGGCTGAACAGAAATATTATCATAGTGCTTGTGTTTTAGGGGAACTTCTGCTGTGAGCTATGCTCGCTTGAATGCCTTTAGTGTTTCTGCCCAATCTCTGACTTGGTCTTTGATGGACTGTAGCTCGCTTTAGGCCAGCATCACAGTGACTTCTTCATGCTATCCCTCACCACGTCTATTTTATTTATTTTGTCTCTACATTTATTCATCAGCCTGTCTATTTTCATGTGGTTTCTGGTTGCGGCTTCCACCTCTCCTGAAAAGGAGCAATGACTCCTCCAAAGCGTTACCAGATATTAACAGAACGAAAGGCATGACATCAAAGTGACACGGAACGAAGCCTGACAGGGTGGTGTTATTGTTCACCATGCTTCATCAGAGCAATCATCTCAATCATCTGGTGTCTTCCAGTAACAGGAGCTGACAGTCCCACATGGTTAGCTGACCAGTGAGCCCCGCAACCTTGTCTTAACATATCTATCTGACACTGTTTCATGCTTTATCAACCAATACATCTCCTGAAATGTCGTCATGATCGTGTTGTAGCCGGGCAGTAAACGGGGACCTGCCTTTAAATCTACTTATAGCACTCCTTTTTCACCCACAGGGAAAACATACACAACCTTCCTAACCCAGTTAAATCGTATGAGATCGATTTAAAAACCCATTTGGAAAACCACTTGTCCCAAAGCGGTTTTTGTGTTCATATTCTTGTATAAGTGGATTTAATAATGTAACTTTTTAAAGGAACTGCTGAAACGGTGCATGTATGCAGCGACTGTGGTCTTAGCTTTTAACTGGCCTTAATCAAACTTTGAATGGGTTGGTCTTTTACTCCCCAAATGTTTCTTCATGCATATTATACACTTCTGTCAGAACCCATTCAGCTCTGACGGCTGGCATCGTCTCCGCATTAGTTCACATGTTGCGGTTCCATCGAAGAATGAAGAAAGAAAAAGTTTGAAGCAAATCATGTCAGGGAGTTGCTCAAAGAAACAGATCTACAGCATCCTTGTGTTTGTGGGGACTCGCGGGCAGTGATTCATGCGGGCATGTGGCCCAGGTGACCGCAGATATTCGTCAGGCAGCTGGAACAGATTGAATGTCAGCGTCTGAACTAACAGGTTGGTCATTCACTTTGTATCAAACTCTCGTTGGTGGGAATGTTTACAGCAGCATCACTCAGAAAACAACAGCCAACGTGGACAACATCTTTTCCCTGCTCGATTCTTTCAAACCATCAAAGTTCATCAAGCCACAGTAAAAACAATTACGTCATCCGCAAAAATGACGTTCCTCTTTTTGTGTCTTTGAAGCGTTTGCATGTTTTACAATCTTTTAGATTTTCAGAACAAACGGTTTCCTCAGGGAGCCAAATGTTTTAGTATATGAGACTCTCACTCTTTGTAAACCTGAGCATGACCCAAATGAGTGGACGTGGCACACAGAAATGCATGCGCAGCTTGCATGGCTGCATCTTTCAGTTGGGTGAGCATTTCAGTTAGTGGCCAAGGCCGGCAGTTTTTGCTTTCTGAATAGGAAAAAGGCCTGAGTACACACCTAGTAATGGCAACCAAGAAGTGCTGGATCAAAATCCTCTGAGGTCGGCGGCGCATACGCCAAACATTGCAAATCACCATGTCGGCCCCTTTTTAATCAAAGGGGAACCAAACAGATTTTAACAACGTATAATCAATCGTTATTCTCTCTCTGTTGTGGACGATCGCTGTGTCTTGTCACTCAATTTTTGTCCGTCTCTCTTCCTCCCACACTCCCAGACACACTGAGCTATTCCTGTGGTACTGAAATGTCATCAGCAGGAGTGGGTGAAGAGAGAATAGATAATGACTACACTTGGCCACTGCCATGGCAACCGTTTCAGCTCATGTGTGTGCCTGTGAGGAGCGCTGGGTTGCAGGGAGGAGAGGCGGGAGGGGAGAGGAAAAAACACAAACGAAGCCATGCCTGTCTCTCAAAGTAGATCTGAGAGGGAGTGAGACGAGGGAGGCAGAGACAAAGGTGTGTTCTTTAACGCGCGGCAACAGCATCCTGACGTACGACACGTGAGCGGATATTTCAAATAAAAAAAGGGAGCATCTTTATTCTAAATGTTGCTACCCACGGCTAAACAAACATTCAATACACCCCCCACTCTCTCCCAACTGGACACTGAATCAGTCATGCATTGAAGTTAAAAAAAATAGCAATTCCACTTTGCACAAAGCAAAAGCTGCATCTCTTATATTAGGGAAAAAATAAGAAACACCCCCCTGCTCCTGCATCAAAAACCCTCACTGAACACTGCAACCCACTGCTGAAAGATACAACGTCTGGGTATTTGGACACAAAGGGCAGAACCTGAAAGCTGATGGATTAGCGAGTGTAGAAGCTTGGGTTGCTTCTTCGCTGTTTGGTGTTTCCCTCTCAGCCATCATGACAAGCATGAAAGCCTTATCAAAGCAAACAAAGACAGTCCAGCCCTTCTCTGGAGCGGTTCACACCCCTCTCACTACCCAAACAGCACATATAGACGTGCACTCTTCAGTGGAGTGCTGACACTCAATGGACAAAGGAATTACCACAAACAGCTGCTCTCCTATTCATAAAGGGAAGGGCTAACATTTGTGCAATTGTCTCTGCAGAGGCACCGCTGGCACACTGAACAAAACACCCATGTCAGGTTTACTGAAGGAAATATTCCCAAAAACATGTGAAGAAATACTTTCTCACCTTTCTGGGTCTGCCCCTCATCCAGGTCTTCTTCCATTGTGCTGATTCTGTTTGTTTTTAGAGCAACGAGAGATATGTAAGAGAAAACGCCTGTTTGGCCAGATACACCTTATTTATTTTTTAGAGAGGTAGTCCACGAAGCACTTCCGCTTTCTTTCTCCCTGCCTCACTTCTCCACCGTCCCTACTGAACACCGAGATTGGCTGTCAGTTGTGGTTTCTGTCAAGCGTCCGAGCGATGCGAGGGATCACTGAGTCTTTGTGGTGCTGTCCATTGCGAGCTGCCGTGGCAAGTGCTGAAAACCTCCTTGGTCCCTGGTGGAGGAGGAGGAGGATGAGGAGGAGGGGGGCTGGATGGAGCAGAGGGTGGTCTCTATGGCAGGCAGGAAAGCGCATGTGCGATGGGAGGGGAGGGGAGTGTGCAGCTGAAGAGGCAGGTGTGTGAAAAATGTCAAATTAAAACACTGAACGCACCATGAGGATGGAGACAGCGGTGATTCTAGACCCTCTGGCTGTGTCATGTTTGGACAGGGGTGTTCACGAGCGCGGGTCACCACTAATTGCCCGGCCCACCCTAAACCCCCCTGGTTCTCAGACAGAATGGTCACGGCCGTGACTCTACTGCATTAACTCAACTTCTCCTTAAATAAGGGAGGGGGAGGGGGGGGATTCTCCTAATCCTATTAGTCATACAGATTCAATTATACGATCACCAAGGATGTGTCATTGGATTCCTATCATACAAATGCATACAATATGTGTAGACAGACACTGCATGATGAACGTTGTTGTTCATTTTTTGGGTGATTTTAAGATTCAAACTCAAGGATTATGTGTCTGCTCTGGGTTGAGGTTTTTTTTACAACTCATGGTCTTGTGCAACTCTTCAGATGGCCAATGAATTGTTTCTTTTCCTAATTTCCCTCCCAAAAAAAAAAGACATTTTGAGAAATATTTCTGCACTATTGAAAATAAGGTATAATATCTCGGAGGTTTTTGCAAACGTCTTGTATGAAGCAGTGTGGCAGCATGGTGACGGATGCGTAATACTGTATCCTATAAGTGTTTCAAACAAGTGTATTATGTATTCTGTATGCACAAGTTATAATTGAATTCAATACAAAACTAATAACTCAAGATTTGATACTTCATTGGTCAATAGGAATTTGGTTTGGTGAGCTCACACACGGTGGCCGATACCTTTTACTAAGAAAGAGCAAGGCCTAAACTAAACAACATAGCACGTATATATTGACGAATTGAGGGGCGGCGCGAGGAGCGGGAGGCCCAGAGGAACAATTGAAAGATCATTGAGGTACATTAGGCTGCTGTGGGATGAAATGTGCCGTATAAATAGAAGCTGACTTGACTTGAAGTGCGCACAGATGGGTGTATGGATGGATGATCCGACAGGTGGATTAGATGAAACTTTAATGATCCCTGTGGGGAAATTGAGTGTCTGCCGCAGCAGAGAACTGGAAAGCAGTCCATAAGGAGGCCAGCAAAGAGTTATGACAATGATATAAGTAAACACATTGGCTTAAATAGTTTGTAAATAATACAGAGGTAGACTGGTGCACGCAAATACCAATTTTGAACAGGTGAATTACTTTTCGAGTGATGATCTGACCAACCAGACCCTAACTGTCAAATAACGTAATGGATGATGGCAATTTATGGCGTAACTGGTGCAGAAACATATTGAAAGTTATCTTTCCTAAGCCTACAGTGTGTCCTCGCTGATAAAAGGAACTCGGAAGAGCTCAATTAGGCCTACTAGAGGAAACAAACCATCATCTTGATTTTTTGTTTATGCTAATTATGCTAATGTTTCAGAACGAATGTAATGATTTATTGATGTCAAAATGTATTGCTTTATAAATGTTTCATTACTTAATGCAACACATTCAGTTAATAATTGAATGAACCTACCGTAGTAGCATATTGTCTAACCGGATGGTCAAACCTCCTGAGTCCAGTAAGTACACATGTTTATTTAGATTTAGTAACAAAGGTTTTTATTAGCCCTGCCAGCAGCACGGCTCAAGGATGGCAATGTCTGTTCGTTGGTCGTGTTCAGACTCATTTAACCTTATATCTTACGTGGTCATGTCCTGTGGTTGGTAGTTTTAAACACAAGTTAAAAAGGTAAAACACAGTTTTAAAGGTGCTAAATATGAGATTGGGAGCATATCTTATTGCCTCTCAACGGCTCTCAACATGGCGGCTCGCTAGCTAACGGTGCTAACAGTGCAAACACAAACAACCAGACTGACAGAGCAAACAATGTTTACCTGGTGTGAGGGAGTTACTCTTTCGGGATGCGCCATAGGCTATGAGTTGCAACCACCGTATGAGAGCAGTGCAGAGCGGCGGCCATGAGCTAGCCAGTGGCGCACGCTCCCATGCACTAAAAGCACGCGCAGCCAGCCTCAATACGTAAATGGAGAACGGAGAATCCCAGATCGAAACACACGCAGAGGAAGAGCGATTTCATTCTCTGCTCAGGTAGATAAGACATTATATCCTGACAGAGCAGTTGTAGTTAGTTTGCAGCTGTCTTGATGCTCTTAATATTGAATTTACCTCCTTTAAATAACTCAAAATGTTCTTTTGTTATCGATGCAGTGTCTGGATATCATACCATATACATATCTATTTTATTCAGCTTTTAGTTGGGCATTGCACTACAAGGTATTGTTGAAATATTACCAACTGGTCACTTCACAAGTACTGTGTGTTGTTATAAGTAAAAGACTGAATAGAATAATATAGTTTTCTTTTGACCGGCTTTTGTCTCGTTGTATTTTTAATTTGACGTGCCCTTTCTCTTGTGAGTCTTAATACTAGGAGAGTGAGAGCGATGCAGTTCTCTAACATGTAAAAGGTATTGTGGTATCTTGCTTTCACTGTTCAGAGGTATTTGAGCTCACTACTCATCTATTTAGTACCGTAAAAGTCGGGTTACAAGCCGCTACTACCTTCGGTCAGTGTCCTCGTTAGCTCCCCACTGTAGCCAGCTCGCACTCCGCTAGCTCCCCGACAACCACCAAAGGTAGCGGGACCAGCCCCAGCTCGACACCAGACTCGGGCAGAGGGGACGCGGGCGGCAGCGGCGGCGGCGGCGGCGGCGGCGGCGGCGGTGGCAGCAGCAGCAGCAGCGGGGACACCCACTGGAGGTAGGAGCGGCTTGTAACCCGACTTTTGCGGTACCCCAGGTTGCTGAAATGTGTTGGGCTTACTGGATATTTTTTTTTTTACTACTTATCACTATTTAGAAACCTAAATACAAGCCTACTGTGTTCTCTTGGCACACTGTGAATACTATTCATTATAATACATGTGATACATTAAAATGTGTAAATAGCAGTAATTAAATGGAGTCTGTCAGCGAAGGAAGTGAATTAAATGCCAGTCTAATGAATACTGGTTTATTATGTGTTTGAGTTGTATTGTTTGCATGTGGCACGTAAAAAAAAAATACAAATAATTTGAACTTAATTAGCTTTAGTCTCCAGGGGCCAGCAGCTCGTTGGGGACTAATACATTAAAACTAAATTTAAATTTGTGTATGAATAAAAGCAGTATATTAGTGGTTACTGAAAATATATGTGTGTATATATATATATATATATATATATATATATATATATATATATATATATATATATATATATATATATATATATTTATATATATATTATCACATGGACATTTCTGACACGAAGTGCCCCACCCTTGGCCTGGATAACATGGCCACATACTATCTTACTGTGGCTTTTGTTAATGGGGTGGGATATTTGCTGTGGGGGAATGGGGGAGGGCCCTTTTTTTTCTCAGGGAATCCTTGGCTTACAAAGACTCACAATACCCCCCTCCCCTCCCCTCCCTGGGTAGTCATGTTACTGTCTGTGTTTCACTGACCCTCCCCCTGCTGCATCCCCTCGGCTTCGCCACTAGAGCTTCCTCCAAACTGTGGGTACCATGATGCCGATCGGAAAAATCGGCAGATGGTGAAACACTTTCTTAGGGCATTCCAGGCATCCTCGTTCTCTAACATCAGTTGCCTGGCATCTTAAAAAATAAAAAAATGTCATCACAAATGCTGTCGGGGTTTTTTTTACAAATTTTTTACATGAAGTGTGTTTTCATCCTGCGAGAACGTGCTCGCATATGTTTTGCGTGCCTACAGCACAGTTTCCTGTGCACTCATGACCAACAGAAAGAGTCAAAGAAGCTCACAGTAAGCTTATTAATGTCTCCTGGTCGCTCTCCAGTATGGGCTTGCTAGTTGCCATAGCAACCAGGACCTAGATATTGTTCGGTAGGAGAGGTGTGAAGATGTAGAATAAATATAAACGTCACCCTGTCGCCCTGGCCAGTGCTTATTATGTAAAGCAGCTAATCTCACTTCATCATTATTAGTGATTACGGTAATTTATTGCACTATTAAAAAAACAAAAAAATTAATATCTTGACTCTGGCTACTTCGCACTACGTACACACTTCATTTATTATTTTGCATTTCTATCGTATCACTTGCTGCCGATTCTAATTGTCTCTCACAATCGAGG
This sequence comes from Taurulus bubalis, assembly GCF_910589615.1. Classification (NCBI taxonomy): domain Eukaryota; kingdom Metazoa; phylum Chordata; class Actinopteri; order Perciformes; family Cottidae; genus Taurulus; species Taurulus bubalis. The sequence continues at coordinate 6,367,610 of NC_136601.1, read as the reverse complement.
TTTTTAGTCCAACGCAGCAAAATGTGTGAGGCTCGACACGCAAAAACCCAAATTCCGATGCTCATCTCCCAGCGCCTGCGGAAATCAACAGGCGACAGCGCTCGTCGTCTTAAGTGCTGATGTGTGTTCACGCCCGGTCAAGCTGAGGGAAATCAAAAGACACTGAAAGATTAAGGAGGTCAGGTTTTACAGCGCCACTGAGGGGAGGCAGGGGAAGAGGCTTTAGCAGCCATTGACTACCGAGGAGAAAGGATGGGCCGCTTTCAAAGAGGCCGTGAGATATATAGAGGCTGGTGGATCTGTTCAAATGTCAGTTAACCACTCCTACTCTCCTTTAAATGGTTGATGAATGGTTTTTTTTGTGTCGCGTTACAACATTTTGTTTACGGGTTAGCATCAGCTGTTGTTGGTTTTTGCGGTTGACCCAAATTCTGCTCTCCTCCTCAACCGTTTCCAGAGTCAAATTCTGGTGTTTAACACAATAAATCTCACGGTCATCGGTAGCTAATAGGCTGTTGAGGCTGTGGAGATCATATCATTACGGCATTGGCCTATCTCTATTGAAAGCCCGGGCTCTTAGACCACATGAGAAGCCAGGCAGTCAGCCAGAAACACTTATCATCCTGTCATCCGTTTTTCACTAGCTTCACAGCTCAATTGTGCTGTACGCTGAGCATCCATCCACGAGTGCTTGGAGATTTGGGGCCAACGGAGTGATCTCAATCTCAAAGTGAATCTGAGTGGCTTTGGCACCACAAACACTCGGTGTTCTCCACTAAGGATGCACAAAAAAAAGGATACAAGGGAGACGATAATATCATTTGTTTTTGCAGGATTCTCATGGACGCATACTCGGAAATGTAATTAAATTGGTTTGAAACGATACACCTAAAAGGAGAAGTCAATAAAGTCCATAGCCCTGTTCAGTTTTGCAGGTCAGATCAAATGGCCAGGTAATAACTGTACATTGTACGGTTGGTTTATACATCATTAATTACTGATATGTTCAGTGTTTAATGTGGAAACAGCAGTAACCATGAAGCAAATTAGTGACAGAGTTTAATAGTACACCTTTAGACAAAATCTGTTAATGCTGGTTGATCAGTACCAGCCGAGTAAAGACCAAACATCAGATTCATAGTACATTAAATACAGCTGATTCGTGTTTGTTTATCCCCATTTGTAGATGTGTTTGGCTTTAAGAGGAAACACACAAAAAAGTGTAAAACACAATTTTTATTGAAGCTTCAACCCGAAAAGTTAACTTTGATTGTCCTCAAAGATAAATGCATTTTGCAGTTTTCAGTTATCAGTTACATACAGTGGTTCCTCCAATAGTGAATGTAAATGGTTTGCCATAGTCAGGTAAAAAAAGAAACTCTCCATCGTGAAGCAGAGTTTAACCAACATTTGGCAGGTGCCGGATCATAATATCTTAGAATGCAGATTGAGAAGAAGATCTGACGCCTCAGTGAGAGGATCGAACGCAAGATGTACGTTCAGTATTAGGAGAAGGAACTCAGGAATAGCATTATAGTGAGCAACAAAAATGGATGAACAGCAGGGCCAGTCAATTACTGCAGCATACACTGATTTATAGCCTCTTGTTTTGTCAATGGATACACCTAAAGCCATGGATTTCAGTCTAAACCATTGAGGAGAGTGTTGTGCGTGACTCAATGCTGCCATCTACTGGTGCAAACGGACATTGGCCAAACAAGATGACAGACCTGCATTAAAACATTACATAAGGCATAACAAACAAGTGACGTCTTCTGTCTTCCAGAACAAATGCAACTCTCGTAAAAATATTTTGCTGCATAGCAGTCAAATGGGCTATTACTTGAATAATTGTCATGACATCAAGTGACACACACACACATGCATACACACACTGCAATGATAGAGCACAAATCTCCTTATAGTTCATTTAATAGTTGAGCAGGGAGCGTCTGACAGGCTGGTGCACCCTTATCTCCTTAAAGGAAACAGCCGCGCCGCATGTTGAAGAGGAGCTGAACTCTAAAACACAATAAATTGGAGAATAGATTGGTTAGGCATTACTGTGTCTCAAAGCAAACAATGCATTATAGCCAATTTGCAGAATGAGTGTTCTCTGCAGGAGAATATATGACTCAACACTTACTCGATGTAGTGTCTCCGGATGAAGCAAAGCACTCAGGATTTTTGGCTGCCAGCCGACACCGATTAGCCTTCACTTTCAAACGTCCTGTCACGAAAACCAAAGAAATTGTCCAAAGGAAAAACAGTTATAATAACACAATTGCATATTTGCCCCGTTACAAAAAGCCGGAGAGCACCCCTGGGTGACTGACCAGGGTTGAGGGCCCTATCTGCCGCCTTGTGCTCCAGATGCCTGTGGAGGATGAGCTTGGCCTTCCTCTGGTTGGTGCTGATGTCGGGCTCCGCCATGACCTCCGTCATCCTCAGGTTGTTCTTGATGGCCCTGGAGGCCGTGGAGCGGGCCAGAGTGGGGAGGAGCTCCTGGTACTCTTGGTCTGTGAAGTCTGACGCTGGGCCCTGAACATCTCTGATGCTGAGAAGGAGTTCGAAAGATTAGGATTCTGTGATTCTATTTGTGTTCTGGGAATAGCATTTACACACTGAGCAAATGTGCTGTAAGGCAACTGACATCCTCCACATATTGTTATGAAAAAATCAAAGGCCATTGCTTCCATTTTAAATAAGCAGTGAGGTGTATAATGTATAAAGTTACCTGAGGATTACACATATTATTGTGGAGTTTTATGTGAAGTCACATTGAACACATTCCTGAGGGGTATATACGCTAAACAATTCAGCCATTTTTTATTCCCAGTAGTGTCTCAAAAACAAGTGTGACCCTGGGAAAGCTTGTGAGCTAATACTGCTGACACACAGACCAATGCAGTCTAACTAACCCAACACTTACCTCCGGTTAGTTAAAATAGTATAAACCTCCTGCACCAACAGTTCGGCTGCTCCTGGTTTACAGTGAATGCTTCCGTCAATCATCTCTTTCATCAAGTGCAGATTATGTTTCTGTAAAGACTGGGACAATAATAATAACATGAATAAATAATGTTGGTAATCATCTGACTCACAATAAGAACTTCCTGTTTCCGATCCCTCAAGTACATGCAGGTATAAAGAAAACACCATAATGGGTCTTCAACATAGATCGTATGTGATTTGATATTTAATGAGTTGTGTTGTGTGCTGGTAGGTCACAAAGTTTGGGTTAGACACCTAAAAGTTGAGTCTTTTTTTATGCTTAGTTCATATTACATCAGAGGGAATCAAACCACATTTAAACCACGTGCCAACTAAACTGAACAAGGAGACATTTTTTCACTATATATATATATATATATATATATATATATATATATATATATATATATATATATATATAGGTTTCCCCCTCCTCTTACCCTCTCTATTTTGCTCCAGTTCCTCTGTTTGGCAGACAGTGACACTCCTCTGTCATATGACTGCATTTGAAAGTCTTGGTTGTAATAATGAGACAATATCTCCGCCACCAGGTAACCATTGGAAAAATCCCTGGAAATAAAAATTTAAAAAAAGCAGGGAGAACAAACTGTGTATATTCTCCCAGTGAAATCATATATTTGACCACTTTTCTGTCTTTGCTCCACTGGAAAACACAGATCTGTTGTTCTTCCTCATCAGTCTGGAGATGCTGTTTAACATCAGCTGGCTGCTGTTTAGTTTGAACCCGTTCAGCTGTTACAGCAGCCATGTGCTTCCATACCTGCATTGACGTGGGAACGTCTGCTTCACACAGCTGGCGTTACGTAAACATCAATGAACTGTACAAACTGACGTTACAACTATTTATATGAAGGTAGATGTAACGCTGGGTGAGGTGTGTGTGTGTGTGTGGTTCTTTACCTGCGCACGTTCTTCGGATAGAAAGACAAGTCGAGGCTTTGCAGCCATTTCACAACTTCTCTTGGCAGTCCTGTCTGTTTGGGAGCTAGAGCCATGCTCTCTGAGCCCGACGGGGATGCAGACTAACAGATACTGTTTATATATAACTATGTCCATGAAATCGTGCTAATAACTGCATCGGTTTCCTCTCCGAGGTGACGCTCGGTGCGCACGGGACTTTCTTTGTTTGCCATCACCACGGCAACGACACCACACACCTCGTTAGCGCTGACATGTGCAGCAGCAGACACGTTGCCACTCACATTATGTAGATAAAGAGTATGGAAGACCATTCACGGCAGTAAAAGAACACAATTATGAGATAAAAAGTCATAATTATGAGATATAAAGTTGAAATTATGAGATAAGAAAGTCGAAATTACAAAATAGAAAGAGATATTATGAAATAGAAAGTTGATATAATGAGATAAAAAGTCATTATGAGATAGAGTCGAAATTATGAGATAAGAAAGTCGAAATTATGAGATAGAAAGTCATAATGAGATAGAGTCGAAATTATGAGATAGAAAATCGAAATTATGAGATAGAAAGTCATAATGAGATAGAGTCGAAATTATGAGATAAGAAAGTCGAAATTATGAGATAGAGGGTCACAATTAGGAGGTAGAAAGTCGAAATTATGAGATAAAAAGTCGACATTATGAGATAAAAAGTCATAATGAGATAGAGTCGACATTATGAGATAGAAAGTCATAATGAGATAGAGTCGAAATTATGAGATAGAAAGTCGACATTATGAGATAAAAAAGTATAAAGTCTCATATCTCTATCTCATAATTATGACTTTTATCTCATATTTTTTTTCTTTTACTGACGGAAATGGGTTTCCACAGAAATGGACTTCTATAAAAGAACTTCTAATAACTATAATCTTTTTACCAATATACAATATTTAAGTAGAAAAATAAGACATTATAAAATACACAATGGCAATACAGTCACGTCTTAACGAACATTGTGAAATAGAGTGCAATACAAAATTAGAAATTCAGCCCGATGTTCTGAAATGTGCCTTCATGCTGCTATGTAATTCATGTGGTTTTGTTCACAATGCCTTTGGAGCTTTATTTTATTGCGGTATTAGCTGTTGATACAAACAACCTTCCCGCTCCGCTCTCTCCTGCTGTTCCACTCCCTCATATTTTCCATTTGGGACTTAACAATAAAGTCAGCTGCCTCCAGTTGTCGGGACTCTGAAATCCAAGCTTAAGCATGTCAACTATTTTTGTTTAAAAAATGTTTGTATTAATAATTCACCACACTGCATCTCTAAAGTCCAACATCATAAGCAACACATATTTTGGAATGCACCAGGCTTCAAAACTATTTTAATCATACAGTCGTGTGCAATACATTATATATCAAAAGCAAAACGATGAGTACTCCTTCACAAGCTGTATATTATACTGCATTTATATAACATTATAATCTCAAAGTTTTCAAAGTGTATCACTCTTTGGTAACTATTGCAACTATTAAGGCTTTTTTTCTAAATACAGCAAACCTGAATTACAAATAATATTGTATTTATTATATTTCTTTAACCACAATGTATCCAGGGAAGGCTATAAGCCATAAACTCCTTTTATAACCCCTGTCTGTACATTCATCCAGCTTCACAATACTAATGGGATGTCGGCCAGCTCAACACAGCTGGATGAGTCACTTGATTGACTGGTAGCCACAGTTGAAGGACGACTTCAAGGGTTTGATTGGCTCTCCGTGACAAAGGCATATTTCTGTAAGTCCCATTCTGTGAGTCATTTATACTGCAGGTAGTTCCTGAGCCTGTTGGGCAGCGGGAGGTGGGAGAGAAGATGGAGTCTGTCGCGGCCGATGCAGCTCCTGATGCACTGACGGCACAGCGGGCTCAGCCGTCGTGGCGAAACTATGAAAACCAGACAAGGACACATTGTAGGAACCGGTCCCATAATTCATGGACAACTTTCATATCTGATGATGACGTTGTTCACAACAACAACAAGGACCGATAAAGGAGAACATTCCTGCCAACTGCTATAAGACTTTCTAATAAATCACCTCTGGCCAAATCCTCCCTGAATTGAATCAATAACCCTAGCACCGCTTTCACATATACTTGCATCTTCTTTATTATTACATTTTCTTAAATTAATATTTCTGCTCTGTTATCTTATGGTATATATTAAGTGTATTTCCCATACTTAAGATTTGTTATGTTTACTATGTAACGTGCTTGCTGCTGCCACAAACAAATTCCCCCGGGGATAAATAAAGTATCTATCTATCTATCTATCTATCTATCTATCTATCTATCTATCTATCTATCTATCTATCTATCTATCTATCTATCTATCTATCTATCTATCTATCTACCTACCTACCTACCTATATATCTATCTATCTACCTACCTATCTATCTATCTATAATAAATGCAACAACAAGGCTAAACAAAATGTAAGCAAACATATAGGTCTGCAGTGCCTCACACTAAACTCGTTGCAGGTGCTCTTGTACCTTCGTATATCAGGAGGAACCCCTCGGTCAGACTGCTGGGCGGAGCCACGTCCACCGGCCTCTGGAGCTCTGAGTTCCTGGCGTTAATGTCTGCGCCGAAGTCCAGCAGCAGCTTCACTCCCGCTGTGCAGTCTTTCTCTGCAGCTGCATGTAAGGGAGAATCCAGGGATTTGCCTTTCTGGACACTTGCACCTGTATGGAGAACAACTTGATTATCCATTTTAGACACAGTTCAGATGGAAAAGCTCTGTGGCGCTATATTCTTATTTCATTTTTAAAATAACTGCCTTCCCCTGTTGCCCTCTACCTAACATGCTCTCATATTTCCCAGAAATTACTTTCAACAGCCTTGAGAGGATGAACGCGAACTTGTTACTTTCAATCAAAAGGTAGCCAGCAGTGTGCGCAGACAAATATGTGATCTGTCAGCTATGGGCTATATGACTGCTATGCCTCTCCTTACTCAAATTGTCACACGTAGTACATCTCTATTGGTGAGGCCAGTATCACTACTCTAATTACTGCATTTCATTGTACTAATCTGAATCTGAATTGTCCTTATATGATCTCTAGAAATGAACGTTTAGCGGTTTGAGGACACGCTGACAGACCAACATCCCCCGCTGGAGTTTACCATTGCCTTGATGATGCACATAACTGACAAAAAATAAAGCTGTTTTGTTGCTGCTGTGCTGGAAATGCCTGCAATTCAGTACTTCATTATGAATAATTAAAGTGAACTAGCATAAGGCCCAACACATTCTTTTAAATAACTGCTTCTCTCAAATAATACAAGAGTTTTTGTGTAAATGCATTTCCAAGACTTTTGAAATCCAATGTGTTTATGGACTTGTTACCATTTTTATGAACACATGTGCTTGTGCATCTGTGTGTGTGTGTGTGTGTGTGTGTGTGTGTGCCTAGTCTGTATGGAGATGCAAAGATCCACACTGTGCTGCCAGCTGACCTTCCCTCAAGAGTTTCCTGGCACACTGCAGCTCTTGGCAGACGCAGGCCGTATAGAGCGCCGTGCCCAGGTGAGGAATGTCCATGTCCACATCTGCCCCCCAAGTCACCAGAGCCTCCACACAACCGTAATGACCTGGCGGTAATGGAGCATGAAGACCGTAATGAGTAAGTGACAATGCGAGATAATTCTCCAAGCTGTCTGCTCGGGTCGTGTTGAGATTTATTCCTCAAGCTGTTTTTTCCACTGTGCAGGTTTATTAGCACAGCAAAGGACACAAACAAAGGTTGAACAACCTGGAGTAGTGAATTAGTCCAGTTGGATTTATATATTGGTTCATGTTATATTTTAATAACAGACATGTAGTGGTACTGCTAAGATAAGTCCACAGAAAACTACCTGATATTTTAGTGGCTGCATTCCGTCGTAATGCTAAATATCTCGTCACAGTGTACCTTTGCTCGTAGCTTCATGGATTGGTGATGGATGGTATGCAAGGCTCTGGGGTTTTGCTCCATTTTCCAAGAGAATCTCAGTGCATGTCACACTGCCCGCTGTACAGGCGTTGAACAGAGGGGTGGCTCCATCAATTGTGGAAGCATTGACCTGCAAACGCATTTTCTTAAATGGTTATTTTTAGGCCTTGTTTATTAACCATGCAAGTTGACTAATAGCAACAGCTTGGGGGGAACAGTTGAAGGGGAACTAGAACTGCATATCTCTCTATACAGTGACTGCAGTACACAAGCAGCATTGCTCATCTCTTACTTCTACCCAGATTCTCCCAGGCATGGAAATGACATTTGACCTGTGCAGCAAAGGCCAGTACGTGACTTACATTTGCTCCTGCATCAATGAGAGCTCTGGCACAAGCGACATGGTCTCCGACACAGGCCTCGTGAAGGGGTGTCACATGGTCTATAGTCAGAACATTCACACTGTGACCCTGGGAACCGAATCAAACAGCCACAGATATCAAGACGTTACATGGTGCATTAATACATGACCTTTGTCAGCCTCTATTGGTGAACACCAGGAATTGCACAAAAGGATAGCTTATCTTCTTTTCTCAACCAGACCCATTCCTCAAGTGATGGTTGTCAGTAATTGCCAAACTGCACTGTGCAGTCACATTTAAACAATGGCGATTAATACGCTTGCTAATCAAAGAGCGGACCCAATAGAAGGCTGGTTAAGAGCTAATAAATCACCGCGCAGAATACTGTAATGCTCTCACAGCTTTGTCATGAGCTTGTCTGTGGTAAGAACAGGGCTTTGTTGGCTTTGTGGCTGAAATGTCTTACGCTCTTGTCGTGCACTCCTTAATCTCTGAGCAGCTGAAATGATCCCAGTCTCTCATTTATCAGTATTTGGCAATGATTAGTCACTTTGTCGACGCCCTCGAATACTAATGGGTACGTAATACTGCATTTTATGGTTATTCTGTGCTGTGTGTATTTACTTAAACAAACAAACAAAACCGTGCTGTTATTGTCTAAAATGGTTATTGTAAGCTTCCCAAGCATTACAAATTACACCATTTTGTGTTGAGAAGTCATGGAGGTGGAGATAAAATATAATACCACGTATTTGTTGGGAAGTAACAATAAGATAAATACATGTTTCACAGACAAACTGTGTTCTTACTTCCATTCAAACCTTTTTCTTTAACATCTAATCCAGGAGTCTACATGGGCATTGATACAAATGTAATTGCACAGGGGAGCGTTACATCAGACCCCTTGTGACCCCAGATGAGAGGATGCACATCTCCTGAGGGATTTTTTTTGGGTTCTGCATACGGGAGAAGTTTGCCTTCTGCCAGAAATCTCCTGCGGTTTAAGCAACAGACCTACTCCGTTAGGTTTAGGTAAAATATCATGACTTTGGGTTGAGTTTAGAAAGCCCTGGAGGGAAACTTCCTCCGTGTGCTTGTGTTCTCTTCACCTGTAAAATAAGAGTCTTCAGAGCCAGGAGGCGGCCCTGAATCGCAGCATCGTGGAGGGGCGAGCGGTCGGCCCAGGATCCTGCGGGAAGAATAAATCAAGTCAAATACTCTTTTGATGTGAAGGTAATTAAGCATCATGTATGCACCAGTGAAAATAATGAAATACAATATCTTGATGTAATTCTTTTTTACATACTTAAGATTTTAGTTTGGTCAAATCTTGTCGATTCATCATTTTTTATATATCATCATTCCTTTATTGTTTAGCCATAATGGCTGCTTTGAGAAATCCCCACCACAAATCTAAATGTATCCATCATCTTGATATGTTTATCAATGTCATGCTTTACCCTTCATGTTCCAAGAGTTAATGCCTGGGGCAGTTTATTATTATGTGACTAATGATGCTTGAAGTCCAGCATAACTCAGCACATTAACACTCCATACACATGCGACCTGATGTACACTTGAGAAAGGATTTAGATTTTGTCAAAAAGCAATCTGATAAAGCACACCTGAGTCAATGTCCAAGATAACGGCTGCTGCATTCCACACGTTATCATCATCATTCTCAACTCTCTCCATTTTCATCATAATTTAGATAATAACCCGTCTAATGTTTTCTAAAAAAAAAAGAAAAAATCCAAGCTGCTTTATTCACCAAACCTCTTTTCCTTGACTGACATTCATTTGAAATATGGGTATAAAAGACCCCGCCACGGACATCAAACAGATTTCTGAGAACAAGGAAGACCATATCTCCAGGACTGTGACTAATACACTAAGCGTGGCTAATTAGTATTCCATGAAGTCGGTCCACTTTAAATTAAACATCCCCTTGAATGATGGATATAGATTATGTTGTCGCCGTGTCCCTCTTCCCCCCCCAGAATGTGCCTCCGAAACTGCCTGTCCCCCCGAGAGTGTGGAGTGTTGTTTTGGTTGCTGTCTGAGTGTGAAAGGGTGCACTGCATAGCTGGGAATGGAAACTAGGGCAGGATGGGGGTGGAGGGAGCGAGGAGCGGGGGTATCATGACTGCGTTCTATTAATACATTAGAGGAAAAGAGCTGCCAGCCCACAGTATCTTCGTTTAATATTGAACGTACACTTCAGGATGTATATGTAGTCATTACACTGATGGAAGAAAAGTCATTCATATCCACAGTTTGCATTAATGTGAATACATTTTATGGCTCTTATGCTATATTGGCAATGCAATGATAGCTCATTTGTAAACACGGGAATCGTGAGTGTGTGGTTGTGTGTGAGCGGAGAGGAACACAACTTGATTTTTAAAGGGTACAATTTTAGCATATTCTACCTATGACCTCATGCGCCTCCAACAAGTCCAACATGTTGCTTGGTGTGTAGTGTGCTTGTGTTGTTATTGTTGTTGCCTTGTACACCAAATGTGCCTTCAGCACACAGATCTGTATGCTCTAAAATGATGCAGCTTGTGGGACAGATAAACCACCGTAAGACAAAAAACAACCCTTTCACAGGCTTTTCAAGTTTCTCTCCTCAGAGTACTCACTGTGCTTTTGACCATAATCATAGAACTCTGCTGATATCCTGGCAGCCTCTTTGCGGTTCCCACGGACAATGTAGAAGTATGTCAGCAAGTTGAGAGAGATCTTAACAAAGAGCTTGAAGCAGAACAGTGCCAAGATGCTGAGGTAAACACTGGCCAGCCGGGCCACGAAGGGCTTATTGGAGAGTTCCTCTGTTGGGTCTGACATTTCCTCCGACACGTTACAGAGGGGCTTTGCTTGTGATGAAGGCAGATCAGAAAGCACTCCAAAAAGCACAAGAGTAGTCTGCTTTTTCTCCCAGACTACCGACTGGTTGGCTGATCCAGGCTGGAAAAAATGCCCTGCAGCTGCTACTGTGCCTGAGAGCAAATACTCCAATGTTGATGTACAATGCGTGTGTGTTTGTGTGTGTGTGTGTGTGTGTGGGGGGGGGGGGGGGCGATAGGGGTTTACACACAGTGGTAACAGTTCCAGTTGCAAATATGATATTAATTGCATACATTTGAGCTCATGATAATATTTAATTATGGATAAATTAGATATTTTTTGTATGAATATTTGCATTAATTTCCAATAATGGTCGTATTTCAATTAGGATAAATTAGGTAAATTAGTATATTTTCCATACATTTTAACTCATGGTAGAATGTAATTATGGATAAAAACTAATCAATTTAAATTGACCCTATCTCATTTAAAGCACATTTCATATTTTAATTAAGTTATTCTTATGGTTTAAGAACAGAGGGGGTAAAAACGTTTGTCTGGATATTCTTTCTATATTTTCAGTGAAACAGGGGATGGGAAAAAGTGATATTGTTCCTGTATATGTTCATATAACCTTCATGCCTCATCAACAGCTACAACCTTGGTTAAGTCGACCGAGATGATTTACAATGAGTTGGGGCCATTGGACCGAAATTTCACATATTCTGAATATTGTATTAGATAGTGATACGGGCCATATAACGATAGGCGCAGTGTTGGGGACACTGGATTTTATGATTATTGAGTTGTCAGGAGCTTGTCTGCACGTGTGTTTTAGTCCTGTCTATTCTGTAATGTTATGGTTATAATGGAGTTTTATCTCCAGCACTGTGCCATTAGATGACCTCTAGCTGTACATAAGAACGCCCTGTCAATCATCAATGATGAAGTGAGTGGGACATTTGGACACTTGCTAAGGGAACAGGATCGTTTTGTACATTAAATGACGTCGACACACAACAGTGTACACACTAGATTTCAGCTATTTCAATGAATATGGTTATTTTTCATGTTTATGATCTACAATTGCTGTTTATTGAATATTGTGTATTCTTAACCAGCCCTTTAGTTTACAGTCGGCCCATCGGTAAGTAGAGCAATCTAAATCACCCCTGAGGCCAGTCAGCTCGTTTCTGTTTGTTTAATATTCAAAGGGAAGTCCAACGATTCCCTCCTTAAGGTGTGAGCCACGCCGGGGAGCATCACATAAATGAACATTGCACTGTAATTGCAATATTTCATAAAAATCATCCAATTCTATATCATAAATGACTAACCATATTCATTTGAATGGCCAAAATCCAAAGTGCTTATTTTGTTGTGTATATGCATCATTAAATGTACAAAATGAGCCTATTCCCTAAGCAAATGTCCTGCTCATCCCTTTTTTTCTAAATGTATTCTGGATGTGTTTTGTCATTAATGATGGTCAGAGCTTTACCGTGAACAGTTGTGATGTAGAGGTCATCTCATTGCTTGATAATCCTGGTCAGCTTGTTTTGGATAACAAAAGTCAAGTGCCGTTACCAGACAGATATATAAATTCAGGATCAGGATGACACACTTTTTCTAAACAGCAAGACTGACTTCAAACCCCTTCAGTCTCCTAATCTAACTCTAAATCTAACTTTAGTTGTTCTAGTTTGGAAACCTGAGCAAAATAATCAGGGACATCATATTTTTTGGAGTAAAAAGGCCCAGTAAAGCTACGCCATCAGCAAATCCAAATAGCTTGTAATTGCTGTTCAGCAGTGTCATAGACATAGAGTACATAGAGGTAGAACACAGCCACCATTACCACAATATTACAGAATAAACAAGACAAGACTAACATACAGAGACAAGACAAGCTCCTGACATTTCAATAATCAGGAAAATGTAAATAGTCTGTGAGACTCCAGTGTCCCCAACACATTACAAATCATATTACGGGATGTTTCCCATCAGCATCAAACACAATAACCGAAAAACAAACATCCCACTTGACGAGTACCAAGACTATTGTTACAGGTCGTAGCAGTTCGGGGGCTATAAACAGAAAAATGCTTTTCCCCACACGCTCCAAACGGCAATATTGTTGCCAACGTAGACAAGTGCCAATTAAAATCTATTTCTGGCTAAAAGAAAGACATGACAGTAATGTGCATGGAGAGATTTATAATCACCTGGAAGAAAGCTCGTCTGTCTTAATTCCATTTTAGCACATGGGGTTGTGGTACCGAAATGAGTATTACAACAACAAACACTTGAACAACAAAAATAAAGTACCTGGGAGTAATTTATTTGATTTATGTCTTCCCAGGCTATGTATGAAAGGATTTTAAAAGGTTACACTGGCACAACTATACTGGCTTTTTTTCACCTGTTCTTCAATCATAAATACGGGAGAAAACTATTTAAATCACACTAAAATCACCTAGTTTACCCTTCCCTCAGCACTTCTGGCCTCTCCAGGAAGCGCCTCAGATCCCCCGCGCATGCGCTATAGATCATATCTAACTTTTATTGCGCCAATATCACTTTTGTGTTGTGTTTACTTCCCCTTTTCACAACGGCTGAATGTTTCTAACCGACATTGCTTCGTCAAATGGGGGGCGGCCACCCGTACCTAGCCCTTTTAGCGGCCGTGTCCACGTTCCTCTTCCCCCCGTGTTGTCTAAACGTGAGCTCGGAGGAGACTCGGACGCAGTTTAATGGCTCCGCGGCTGCTTTCGACTCATTCAGAGCGCAGTTCCGGCGCTTTTACGCGGCCGACGGCGAGGAGTTCAAACGCCGGCGGCTGAATTTCCAGGTAACGTGAACGCAGCACAGGAGATGAGAACAAGGGCACGTGGAGAGAAACTGTTGTCACTCAGCACGGTTTTTTTCTTCGTTTTTTTTATTTTACACAAAACAAACAGCCGCACACGTCACAACAGACGTCGCCCACTTATGCAAATGAGGGAAATGTGCTTTTATTTTGGCAGACGACACAATTTATTTGTAGATTAACGTGCAATGAATTACGATGGAATTACAACCCATCAATTAACTACTCCATTACAAGTGAAAGTCCTGGAATTCACAATTTCACTTTATTGGCTATTGTCCGTATTTGTGCTCCTGTAATATTAGGATATTTAAGTTTTTAGCATTGGCTAATATAATGATTGACACTTTGCGGCACCTGTTTAGCAAAAGTTATAGTTTTAAAAGTAAGTCTGTAACTGATGTGTCCCCCTTTCATGGTGCTTTAGACTCGATTGCCAGTTTATTAGGTACAGTTAGGTCAAACTAGAGCATGTCATGAAATAAATCTTTATGAAGGTTACACTGTTCAGTTGTTGTTGAAACTGGTATTGATTTGATTTCAAGGTCCTTTTGAAGGCGGTGAGTTTGAGTGGTTTCAAACTACTTCAAAGGGGTCCAAACAAACCTTGAACACTGACCTTTTTATAAAGGTTGTCCCTTGTTGTATTAGATTGCATTGGTCTAAATGAGGTGTCTAATATAGTAAACTAACGGCAACTGATTATGAGTATTAGGTCATTATTATTAAAGCAGCATGTCAGCTGGTTGAATTGGAGGTATGATTTATTTTATTACATAAAAGTAATTTAAAATGCTGATGTATTTTAGACTCACTCATGTTGTATTATCAAGATTACAAGAAAAAACAAATCGCCTCACGTTTTTTTTGTTCCTCATCTACTTTTCTGTGTTTCTTTTCATGCCAAAAATTATACGTAAACAACAACCTTTGCCTCGAGTTGCCTTATCACATTAACATTATCCCCTAATCTGTGATGCGTGTTATTGCAGGATGCTACAAAGCGGCACGCATACCTGAACTCTTTCTCCACAGTACCACGGTCTGCCAGCTATGGCGTTAACCGGTTCTCTGACCTCTCGCAGCAGGAATTCAGAGGTAGGCTGAGGTCCCGTCACCTGTCAGGTGAAACGTATTCACTTATTTAGCATCCGTCTGGTGGATGGTTTTAAATGTGCTGAGCGTCTGGGCCGAATCTGCACAGTCATTCATAGTTTACGAGCATCTTCGCATCCGTGGACTGACTTTGAGCTTGTATCCCGCCTCCCACAGACCTCTACCTGCGGGCGAGGGCAGACAGAGTCCCGCCCTTCTTGGGCCTGAAGAGAGAGAGGTTCCCACGACGATTTGACTGGAGGGACAGAGCAGTGGTGGCACCGGTCCAGAACCAAGAAGCGGTAAGGTTGACACAGATGGATGGTATATATATATGTTATATATTAGATGCTATATATATATGTGCTCTGGGTCGGGTTACGTTCAAACTAACAAATGCCTTTTTTTTTATCAGCATTTTTAGCATTGACAAATAAAGCAATCAGATGATGTCATAACAGGTGAGTAATAGACAAGCCACATCTAAGGGTGCTTGTAATAGGCCTCAGAAATGATCCAGTCAAAATGGAGATGTTGGTCCTAGACTCGTGTTATCACTTGCTTTTCACTCCCTAATAAGGTTGATGATGCCCAGTGAGAGATATTTTCAAGCCTCAGCTGTTGTGACAAATACCCATTTATTTAAAATCCTCTTCAGGTATTTTCTAAGACATAAAAATACTTAACATGGAATGATAATGTGTGCTTAATATTAGGCCTGTCACAATAATTACTATATCAACGTATTGTACAATGTATGGTAATGAACTCAATCATTTTCACGATATCGACATATTGTATGATATATGAGCATGACCTCCAATTGCTGTTGTTTTTTTAATGATATTGCCCGTTTATGCATGTTTCTTTACACAAGAGTGTCGCCGACATGATGCCAGAATAAACGACAGACTTGTCTGTAAACGGAGCCACAGAGTCCATTGTAATCATCCTTGTGATTTTGTGGTTTTATTTGTGTTTTTTTTTTTGTATTTAGGAGATTTTAATATCTTTTTTCACATTCCAATCCAAGGTCTGGATATTTTTTTGGGATATGTTCTTTGAAGGGGTGTGTGCTTACATTGTTTTGCTATTTAATTATCATTATGTAAGGTTTAAAAATGACAATTATACTGTTTGTAACAATTATTTATGGGAATGTATATCGTCGAACAAAATGATCATCATCATGATAATTTTTCTTCTTCTTCTAAAAAAAGAAAAAGTTCTATTACAATGAATTATTATAATTGTTTTCAATTACATCTAATTATTCTCCATCATTGAAAAATCCAGCATCTATACATGAAAGTGTATCTACTGCACACATTATGTCTCTTACTTCACTGAAAAGTCCAATCTCTATGTCCGTGTACTGGAGACGTCAACATTTCACATTGCACAATATGACTGGCTTCCAAACCAGTTATGAATATCACTAAAATCCCGATTGGACATCCACCAGATTTAAGGTGACCCTGAAAAAAAAAAATACTTTCGTTCGTCAGCCTTCCTGTGTCAAAGTCAAGGACATGCATCATTCTGCACAGTGAAGGTCAAACACCCAAGCGGAGTAACAATAAGCAAGCCGCGTATTTGAATGGACGAGCGCTTTAATAATGGTCAAAGGACAAACTGGGCCGTTAAGTGTGGCTTTAAGTGAGATGAAGCGGTTGCTCGTCCTCGCTGGAGGTTCACTTTCTGCTCCTTTTTTCTCTCCGTCCTTTATCTCTTTAGTCGGTCAACTCGCCGTTCGGGACGATCCTTTCAGTGTGAAACTGTCCCGGGGGAGAGACGCGGCCCGTACAGCAAACATCATACACCACCACATATTTTGTGTTCTCCTGAATCCAGCAAAGGTTTACCACTCCGGGGAGAACCTGAGCATGACTGCACTCGCCTCACAATCTGCTGCAGTGCTTTTTATTTATTTTTTCTCCTTTTTTTTTCCCGGTCCTGTCTGCGGACCTGCCTTGGCTGAGTTTCCACAACCGATAGATACTGTAGATGGATAAACAGAACATCAAATGCAGTACCACACACAAAGACACAAAATACCAAGCCAATCACATCTCATAAATTCTTCTTGATTCAGTTTTCAGTTATTTTGATTCCACTTTTATGACTCCAGTGCATTTCATCACTTTATAGGAGAGAGCAGACGGTCCTAATATTTTGTACACTCAGCGCATACTTATCTCCAGTGAACGCAATAATGACTGATTTTGCTTCTCAGTATTGATTGTAAGCCATAGAACCACACTGAGCAACAGAATATTGGATTTTTACATGGAGCGCTCAGGTTTTTCATCACATTTGTGGGAATTAATGCTGAGCAAGTGAACTCTGCCGCGTGTGATGCTGTTTAGAGAATGAGATTGCCCGTGCAAATGTTATACAGCTTGCATAATGAAAGACTGTTTGTTTGTCTAGTTCCAGGTACACAGTGTCATCTGTATGAGGTATGTTGCGTAAGAGCAACTTTTGCAATCGGAATATTTGAAATGACCTCCCCCTGACTGCACAGCTCAGTAACATTAACTGAGGCCGAAATGGAACATTTCCCTGAAGACGCAGCACACCTGAGGCGTTTCCGTCAGTAGATGGCAGCAGAAAACAAACAGTTCACTCAGACCGGCCACATCCTCTCACCTTAGCAAGATGAACAGCATCCACTCACTGTAGATTCCTATCTTCTGGATGAGGTCCCAAATGCAACCACATCCCAAGCTGTTTCTTTTTTGTATCAAATCTTTTAAGTTCAGTCTGTGCTTTACCCACCTGTTTGAACTTGTATCAAACTTTTGGGTTCGCCTGATGTCAATGTCATTAAAAGATGAATTACAACACTGGCGTTGGGCAGCAGAGGTTGCAGAAATTGAACATTCATTCACCATAAACCAAGTCTTGAGCCTGTTGAAGTGTACTTCAGCACAACATCAACCTCTGGCTGTCATACAGTGTGATTGTATTTGGGAGTTTGGTTCCCCTCAGCATTTCCTATGTAGATTATTTCTCCCCTGATTGCTGTCAATTGATCTTTTCCAGTGTGGGAGTTGTTGGGCGTTCAGTGTGGTCGGTGCCACGCAGTCCGTCCACGCTATTGGAGGCTGGCAGCTGGAGCAGCTCAGTGTGCAGCAGGTTCTTGACTGCTCCTCCCGAAACAAAGGCTGCAGCGGAGGCTCCACGGTCCAGGCCCTGAAATGGTTAAAGCAAGTACGTTGATCTTTTAAAAATAGGTTTCAGGTCGTTACCGGACGCTTCCTAAATGGTTTTACAGTGAGTACAAACTCCCAATATGTCACATACACACACTAGAGATGTAGCGAATGCTTGTGTCCTCCCAACGCGTCTGTTTGTGAAAGAGGCAACCTGTGGGAAGATATGCCCATTTAGCTGTGATATTGTCATGTATTTTAATTAGTGAGATATGTAGATGCAGTAGGCAAAATAAGATCGCTGTCTCTTGTCAGACATAAATTAGAAAACCGCCTGTGCCAGGAGCTTTCATATACAAGATAAATGGATGTTTTGCATTCAGGTAGCGCACTGACTGAGAAAAACTATTTTCTTTTCTAGACCCGAGTGAAATTGGTGCCTCAGTCAGAGTATCCCTACAAGGCAAGGACCGGGATCTGCCATGTCTTCTCTCGGTCACACGGCGGTGTTGCTGTGAAGAACTTCACTGCACACGACTTCAGGTGAAATACTCGTACCCCCCTCCCCTAGTTGTCTAGACGCAATAAAAGGCAAAAACAAATATGAATATTCGCTTTTCATGAAGTACCAAGGACGGAGCAGAGGTGAGGGGAGTTGGTCCTGCGCAATGACAGAGTGCAGTGTTTACTGTGTCAACACCACCACGGATTGCTTAAGTAGCACAGAGGTTCTTCACTCCGGTCACAATGACTGGCCCAGAGTGAATCGATTGAAAGGGAATCAGACCGTCTTTGTTTAATTTTAAACAGCATCGTGACTCTCGCTCATGCATCTGCAATGCCTGCTATTTGATGTTTGATGCAAGGGTCAGGGTCCTGCCATGAAGAGTTGATGAAGGTTTAATATTTAGTGAGCAGAGTTCACCAGATTGTCACATTTATTTTGCTTCACCCTTTTTTTGTATAGTTTCTCTCCTTGGATGTAGCTTTGTTTTATTCATAACATTTAGAAATATAATATTCGTTATTTCACAGCGAGGTTGTCTTAAAACCTAAATGTCAATCTCATGCAACTATTACAATATGTCTTCCTCTGAACAATCCACCGATCCCAGTGTGACACGTTGCCCCCGCCTTCAGAAAGGTCAGAGTACTGTATCATTGAGTGCATCGGGCTGCTGAAATCGGGCACTCGTGCAGAGAGAAGACACGGGGGTCACGGGGCCTCCTAAGCCGGACCTTTACTGCTGCATAGCAAGAGATAAACAGGATCATAAAGACCTCACCTCACCGTGAATAGAGTGTAACATGGCTTTATTTAATATAGTTCTGGCACAGACTAGACTCCGCAGCCCTTATGTCATGAACCTGGCGGAGGAGGGCTTCACAGCCCGGGCCATCCCAAGTGGGAATCATTTGCTGGAAGGACAAGATGGGATGGCAGAGGGTGCCTGCATATGTCAACAGAGAGAATGAGGAAAATATTAGTTTTATGAATGAGAGGGGTGGGAGAGAGATGATACGCTGACCCAGAGACTTAAGTAATGTTGCTCGAGGGATGGTTTTATGATTTTTGCAACCCTGTGACTTTAACATAATGGCTCGCTTGATAATCCCACAAAGAAGCGAGCAATCACAGTGCCAGTCTTTCCGCCTCGAGAGTCAAATTTTCCGCTATTCCTCCTCAGTGGCCAAGAGGAGGCAATGATGGGTCATCTGGTGGAGCGTGGTCCCTTGGCTGTTATTGTGGATGCTGTCAGCTGGCAGGATTACCTGGGTGGAATCATCCAGCACCACTGCTCCAGCCAATGGGCGAACCATGCCGTGCTGGTGGTTGGATACAACACAGTCGGTACATGCAGACACTGACACAGGAATGAGTGATAATTCAGGAAAGGCAACTGGGATTTTAATGTGTTACTTCTGCTAACATACACCTTTTTAGGTCAAGAGCATTTTGCAACCCTTAGGGTGTGTGGAAGTAATTTAAATCTGCTCTAGGCAAGATTTTTAGATGGGGGGGGGAAGAAAAAATGGCAGTCTTAATCACAAATTGCTGCTGCAACAGAGCAGACTGTCTCATCCTCCATGATTAGGTTTTAAAACAAAAGGGGATGGAGTGAAACCTATTTTCAACGAGATGTTTAGTTTATTACTGACCCCCAAAATCACAATATTGTAAATCAAGTGAAATATTTGTTACAAAATGCAGGTTTATTATCTAATTTTGTCAGTATCGTAGGGACTTGTAGGGACTGCGTTGGAAAGATTTCATTATGTCATGACACTGGTTAAATATTTCTGTAGGTTTACGAAAAAAACCTTTGGACTCCATTGTCCTGTTTGTCCAAGTTATGTGAACACGGTTTCTAAGTATAGAGGTTCTGATTATTCAGTTATCTGACTTTTGCGCCACAGGGCTCAACACACAACATCAGTGTGAACAAAAAACGTTGCGAAATGTTGAATTTAACGTGCGTTTTTTAACAGCAGTTTCCAGAACATCCTCTCAGCTACCTCAACGTTTTATTTCTTGTCATTGATCAGAACACATCGGTGTTTGATATTTCTTAACATGAATTATTTCACACACACTTGTGTTATGTGGGTTTTACACAAGGATATGGGTGATTATGTAACAGCCTAAAGTGGTTGCAGCTGCAGTACACACACACACACACACACACACACACACACACACACACACACACACGCACACACACACACACACACACACACACACACACACACACACACACACAGTGTGCCTAATGCTCCTCTGCCCTGTAAATAATTCAATCTGGAAACGCATGTTGTCTATTTTAGGGGATATTCCATACTGGATTGTGCAGAACTCTTGGGGAGCTTCATGGGGAAATGAGGGATATGTTTATATAAAAATTGGTGGAAACCTTTGTGGTAAGTATGATCTTTGCCTCTTGTCATCTATTGTTTATCTCCGTTTAGTATGTTGACTCTATTTTGCTGTCCCCACTATCCCCTCAGGGATTAATACAACATCCTTTGGTTTTCTCTTCCCAGGTATCGCCGATTCTGTGGCAGCAGTTTTCCTTTGAGTGTGTGTGTGTGTCACTTCTCAAATGTCACTTTAAATAATGTCTTTATTGAAATGTCACCATATTACATCACCAAAACAAAATAAATGACTTTAAACACTGATGGATGTTGGCTCATACCTGAGGACAACTGACACAACAATAGTATAATACGATAAGTGCACAGTACAAAAATTGTTGGAACCATGTTTTGGGTGATTGCTTAATACATATATCTATACAGAGATCAATCACTGCATAAATACACAACAAAATGAATGTAACACAATATAAGCATACTATACAAAACACATTATTAACATTATGTACAAATGATATAGTTTGTGTTTTACATTTACAAGCTGCAACTTGTTCTAGTTTAGATGTTGGCACTGATGGATGATGCAGAGGTTTATTTTAGTTGTGTGTACACTCGTGTCAATAGTCTGAAATGGCTCCCTCTCTGACTCATTCTCCATGCTGACATGAAAGATAATGCGTTTGTTAAAACCCATCATAGCCACCGGTTTGATTGCTGCTCTCACTGATCCATTTGCTTTCAGGTCAGTCACGGTGAATTAACATAATTGCATTGAGAAAACATCTGAGGAATTTTTTATCAAGGAGCCATCTGCTAAAGTTGTCACCGGTCGAGATTAGAGATTAGAGTAAAATAGTGTAATTTGGCTGTCACAGAGAGATGCGGATGTGTTTTGCTTTTTTACCTCGCTCGACATTAATGTCAACACACTGTTATTTTTCTACATTTACACGTCACAATCCCAATACTACAATTCTGGATCTAGACCTTCTAGAAATCCCAACCAATAATAACACCATGATATCAAATGTCTCTCCATAATGGCATTTTTTTGGGTGTTCTGTCAACCATGACAAATGACCCCCATCCTGTGCCAGATTCACTCCCAACATCTTTTTTTAAACTGGAAGCCCCCGCCCACCAAATTAAGATGCAAGATGCTCCAAAAACGGCCATCTGTTTTTCAGAGTTTCCTGCATCCTATGTGGTAGTTAAGCATTGTGCAAAAATGAAGACACTTTTTTCTAAACATAAAACCTTTCAATGTATATATTTTTTTCAGCTAAATCTGCCTGCTGTCATGCATATCTGATGGCGGTCGAAACGTTGTGTGTCCTCTCTCTTATTCATTCACCTTGTTTTCGTCTTACGCAACCTGCCACTGACACTTTTCATCTTGTGCAAAAGGATCGAGACGGCTGAAGCGCCCGCTAGTCTGAGTCCTCGCTGCTGAAGTAGGAGCTGTCGCAGCATTCGGCCATGTAGAGGAACTTGTGAACGTTGGGATTCAGCTTGGGGACCCAGTGGCGAGGCACCAGGAACGTTGCCAGATTGAACAGATCCACAAACACTTTGTAGCGGTCACTAAAGGGAAAGAAAGTCATTGATTAAATACTTGACTCGTGTACTCTCCCCGATATATAATTGCGCATCTGTTACAAATTGGACTTTCTGAAGGACAAAAGCAAAATTAAACTGCTGCCAAAAAAAATTCAATGCATAGCGAACAAAGAACTTGTCGTCGCTCCTTCCAAATGAACTTGAAGTATAGTTTGTGCACGCCAGGTGGAAGTGACCGTATGACAAGTTAATTTAGATAAGCGCAGCGTAGAGGTGTCCTGTCCTTATCTAAATTAACTGTGACGGGTTGAAGATACTTTGCAGTGCAAAGGGTTTAATCAGCGGGTTAAAGTTTAGCGCACACAATACCTGACAGTGGATCTCAGGTAGTGGTAGCCGGACGAGCCCCCTGTGCCGGCTTTGCTGCCAATCATACGATGCACCATGCATACGTGATTGTCTGAAAAGGAAAGACAGAAATATCCTCTGTTGTATGAGCGTTGCTTCGGCTCTGCGTGTTTCATTTGAACTGTAAATTGTTTAGGCATAAATGAGACATGGGGAAGTAGAAATGATGTTTCTTGGGAATAAGCTGTTGGATTGATCAGCAGGCAAAGAGGATGAATAAGATTCTTCCTGGCCTAACTTTAGCTCTGTAAACTCCATTGTTAGTGCTTGTTTTCCCCCACACAGCTGTGGCTGATGAGCCCATGCAGACTGACAGGGATGCAACACAAAACTTACATCGCCATTTCGTCATGAGGGTGTCAATATCCATGAGCGATGTGAGCAGCTGGAAAGGAACCTGGAACCTCGGCTCTTCCCTGAAAGGTAAAATTGCTGTAATTAATTTTCTTTCTTTCAGATTTAGGATATTTTGTACAGATCATGTGGCGTATGATGTTTCTGCGTGGTGTTGTAAAATGAGAGCGACTACAGTGGCTGTCACGTGACTCTTTGTGTGGCCTTGAGGAATCCTGCGGAGGTGTGTCACGGCATCGTAAAAGGTGAAAAGGAAAATGCTGTAAAAAAAAACCACGTACCTGTAGAAGTAGATCATCAGGGCGCCTTGGAGAGCCTTGTAAGAGAGCCGCCTCTCACCTTGTCAGCAGAAATGTAAAATGTGTTACTTTTTAAGCAAAACTAATTATCCTTATGTGATTTTGAGCCTAATTCACAAAACCATACATCGCTTTGAGACAATTTTGAGTCAAATCTAGACCAAACACACGTGCGAAGCCTTGACAAACACATTACGACATTTGACAGTCCGATTGTATTCCATTTGTAGAAAGCGCTCACCTTTACTGAAGAGGTGGTCATGGCGCTTTTCATCGAAGAGAGAAGTGAACAGCTCTTTCTGTTTGACCAGCTCAGCCATCATTTCTTCTTTGTCCTCAGAATCTGCCATTTTCTTTCAGAAAAAAAAAGGCCCCCCAAAAATATATATCAGTAAATAAAAAAATAACTCTGTCTCTGTCAGTCATTCTTTGCTCTCCAGGGATAAAGTTTGTTCTGCCAGCTGGAGTCATCTCTTACCTCGATTTTCTCCTTCTCCTGATTCAGCCCCTTAAATATATTGATTTCCAGCCTTTCCCAGAAATTGAATCCATCCGTTTCCAACCCGGGAGTTCTCTCCAGCCACTCCTGTGAAAAGACAGCCATGGGTTTTATCAGCTGTATGCCCTGGTGGGTAGCACATGGGCTTATCCAGAGCCAGATACAGCCAACAGAATGTGGAAGGAAATGCATGCAGGAAAAAATACAATGATGCCTTTTTGATTCAGTTTTTTGTGGTTGTGAGCTGTACCTCGACTAGTTTTAGGAGCGTCGGCTCCTGTTCAGTGGCGAGCAGCGTCTCGCTGTCCTGGCCCTTGAAGTTGTCCCTGTAATGGCGGCGGTTGTACGGAACCCTCAGGTTGTCCGGGACCCCGATTTTGTTCTCCATAACCCGAAATTGAAGGCTTTGGAATCCGGAGGCTGGAGCCAAGTATTCTCTACACGCAAAACGAGACAGAGTCATGAAGGAGTGCACAGGATAAAGCCCAAGTAGAAAGGGGCCAGACGGTATTAATAAGCTTACCGAAAGTCAAAGAAGTCCAAGGCGGTCATCGTCTCCATAACCGCGAACTGTTCCACCAGCAGTCTGAAGATCCTCACGATCCGGTGGGTGCGGTTGTTGACTTTGAGCATGTTGCGTTCGTCTCGGACCTGAAGGGATATTTAGGAATGTTGAAGGAAAATAATGAGCAATCACGGCAAACCTCGTACGCACATATCCTCGGAAACAGAGACACTAATGAAAAGTGGATGAAATAGTGGGAGGTTAGATTTTACATCAACATTTCATCAACCTAATGTGTCACTCAAAAAAAAGAGTCCATAATTAAAACTGTTGATTTAATTTAAATGTAGAGCATCAGCCAGAGTGATGCACATTTCAGATTTTTCCGCTGACTGACCTCCAAATCCAGATTGATTGAATAATAAGACTGGAATATGGCTTTTTTAACCGAGTTGCTGTGAGATATGACTCGTCCTCCGTGGTTTTTGTGCTATTTTTGTGCTCAATTGTTTTTTCATATTTTGAGCAAGGTTTAATCTTCATCTAAAAGATTCAAATTTAGTGATAGAAAATGTTCTTCTCTTCCTCAGAAACATCCAACTGGGGATACTTAAAAACCAGAAAAATAAAATATTTCTACTATTTTCGATCCATGCCATTTTACATCGTCATGAACAAGAAAAACTAAAACTTCTTTCACTCGAGGAATGTGACTTACGTGTCCACTGATGAAGATATTTCGCACCGAATCCAGTTCATACAAGATCTGTTTGAACCACAGTTCATAGGCTGAAATAAAAGACGGAAAAAAGTTTAAGCATCATAAACATTTAAAGTAGAACTTTACAAGTCAGGGTCAATTACACTGTAAAACATGCCAATTTGAGCAAGTTACTCTCCTGTGTTCAGTTGTATTAAAGTAAGAGTGAAGTAATTAAAGTGATAATTTAAAAAAAAGTACCCTTTTATGGGATTATTATTATTTTTGTGAAAATTTGCCAAGACCAAAAAACGAGTAGAAATAAAAGAAATCTCTTAACCACTATGGAGCTAGTTTTACCTTGATGGGTGACGATGAAGAGGTGCTCATCGTGGATCGTATCCGCCTTTAATTCACTCTGCAGCACCTGAGCTGAGAGTATTTTGTCGAGCTGCGAGTTGAAAAGAAATGAAGCTCTTAACTTGAATGCACAAATCTAAACTCCAGTTCTTGTCTATCTTTGACACAAATCATTTGACGGGTGGTGTTTCCTACCTGCAGGTAGTCTCCATAGATGATTCCTCCTTTACTAGCCTTGTTAACTCCGGCCTGGGAGGCATCCTCCTCTTCCTCGGTTATGGGAGGCTTGTTTTTGAATAACCTGCAACGTGAAAAAGAGAAGCCGTTTGGTTGTTATTGGATGTGTTTCCCCCATCATCAGGATTAGAAATGAATTGTTGTGCTGCATTTAGTTGAATTTAAAAATTAAAAATAACCAGATTAAAAATCCAAACGAAACATACAAATGCCTCTTCTCAAAGTACGGGCATCCACTCATGACGCGTGATAATCAGTTGCAGCAAAGATGTGTTCTTCTCCCTCCACTAATATTGACTAAAATAGCCTTCATGCAGTCCAGAGTTTTAAAGAGTTTAAAGACTCTCCTCATCCAATCACCTGCGAGGATCCGGCCTCCATCCGGCCCACCTCCTGTTGTTTACCCCGAAGGACCGACTTCTGGACTTTGTTTCACGTGCTAAAAGAACACCACGAGATCCTTATCAAAAAGAAAACAAACATATATGAATATATAAATGACGGAATATCGAATATATTCAACATGCGACGGTTTTAAATGTTAATTATTGCTGGAAACCTTTAGACTAGTATTCATTCAGACAACATTGCTGTCTTGGTCACAGGGTATCTGCAGTGTTGACTCTGCTGTTTGTGTACAGCCTCATATAAATGGGACACCTGATTATGTAAGCGTCTGTCTGAGAGCCCTTACATATGTCTGTTTGCATCGGCGGTTTGATGCCTTCGGCGGGGCAAACCTCATATGCACTTCATACCCTTTTTATTTCGCCAGTTTTTCCAAAACAACGAAGTGCGTTTCAAAAAAGAGGAATGAAATGTGAAAAATCATTTCAAAGAGCTTTTCTTTCAAAACCACAACAAAACAATTTCATTTCCATTTGACCAATTTTGATCGTTTTTGACAAGTCAAAAAGTCAAACAGACTCGTGTTATTAAAGTTAACCATGGTGATATTATTAAACTCTTTCGACAACTCTTCTTTTGACATTTTCGTAAAATCGTGAACACAAAGTCATCGTGTACGTTGAAAGTTAAAGTCATTGAACTCAACAGTAAATATTTACAATTTGGTTAATATGTTATTCCCCTCAATGCGTCATTGGAGGTGTGTCGCCACAAGGTCCCTGAGAGCATCGGTAGACTCCACATATAAATAAGAGTAAATGGAGCCATGTTCCCGTGAATCGGACAAACAAAAGCTGTGATGGTGGCCGTCTCCAGCTCGTCATCACTCCTATTGGGGATGAATCTCCATCTGTCATGCCTCGCTTGACCTTCCCTGCCCCCTGAAACCCCGGCCACAACACACAACCCCAACGAGAACTTTCCTTTTGAACCGCTGTTAACCCATTTTCATCAGTGTAAGGCTCAAAATCCTCAACCCGCTCTCTCTAAATCTCTCCAAGATCATTAGCGGCCTTGTTTTTCACCCACATTCTCTCTAGACTTCTCAAGTAAAGTCCCAACTGCCTGCGCAACTGTCCTCAGAAGATCAGAGGGATGATAACAAGCAGCTATTTCTGAATTGGGACGTGGTGCAAGCCGAACAATATAAGGCTGCAGACGAAAGAAGAGAAGCAGCACCCGCCCCAAAAGATGCTTTGTTCTGGTTCCTATTTAACTGGGATGAATAGGATGCAAGAGGACGAGATGCCTGAGACTTGATTAGAGCGTCAGTGTAAATCTTGAAAGCCTTAACAGACCTGTCCGCCTGATAGGACGCACGTGTCCCTGCGCACTATCTCCTGAGCGAGTCACTGATTATGAGAAAGCAGGGGCGTGGCCTGTTGTTGCCTTACTGCCATGTGAAACCCTCCAGGAACGTTGAACTGTTTTCCTCCATATATACCTTTCGCCCTTGAACTCTGCAATTGTGTTAAATGTCGGCCCTGCCACCGGCTTCCTTCATCTCCTGTTTAGATTTTTAGACTTTTTGTACTCTCTAACCATCATTTTAAGGGCTTCAACATGACTGTACTCTTGAACATAATTAATAAATGCAACATTTCTGGTTGTACATTGAGTTTTCAGTGTGTACATACTTAAATTCCCTTCCCTGTTATATACTTTTCACACATAACATAACCTTTATGACAAAATTGTATTATTTAATTTACTATACTTTATAATATACTATACACTTTACTATGACTGGGAGAAGGACATGCTCCTCGTCCATCAACTGAACCTTGGAGAGAGACTCAGCAACTCCAGTTTCCTCAGTGTCGACAACTTGGCGGACCTTTCCTGGTCTCACCACACTGACAGCATCACTAAGACAGCGGGACAACGGCTCTTCTTCCTCCGGAGGCGGAGGAGGTTCAACCTGGAGCTTCTGCAGACCAGCAGCATCACCAGTAAGAGAGTCCAGACCAGCAGCATCACCAGTAAGAGTGTCCAGACCAGCAGCATCACCAGTGAGAGTCCAGACCAGCAGCATCACCAGTGAGAGTCCAGACCAGCAGCATCACCAGTGAGAGTCCAGACCAGCAGCATCACCAGTGAGAGAGTCCAGACCAGCAGCATCACCAGTAAGAGAGTCCAGACCAGCAGCATCACCAGTGAGAGAGGAGCACAGACATTCCAGAGGGTGAAAAGCATCACCAGGTCGGAGGTGCCCAACAATTACATTTTTTGACATACTATACTATGAATTAGCTAATACTTTATTTTGACACGCTAGGCTAGACTATGACTTTTTCTAACAATTTTTTTAATATATTATGTTTAATTTTATTTATAACCTTTTTCTGCATACTATACTCCAACTTTGTTTTAATTAGTTTTTCCAACTTTTGTTGAATGACTATAGAATGTCGTCTTTCAACAGACTATACTAGGACCATATTAAGACTTCTTCTCGGATTTTTTTCAGAATACTATAGCGTGACTTTTATATGGCTTTTTAGTGCATACTAGGACTTTTTTGTGACATAATATGACAAATGTATGGTATACTAAGACATATTTTACACTTTTTATGAACTGTACTACGATTTTTTTATGGCACTATGACCACTTTCCAATGACATTTGTTAAAAATCTGCTACGATATCGTTTACAATTTTACTTTTTTTGGTGATATTTTCACTGCATACTATACTATGACTTAATTAAATGTGTATTATATACAATGCTTTGACTTTACATGATTTATTCTTGCCATACTATACTAAGTCTTTTTTTCATAAAATGTTCATGACATGTTCATCACTATGGCTTTTGATAAAACAATGTTTTTTCATAAAGTTTGACTTTTCATCAAACCTTTTCATGACATAATATTATTACTTTTCAACATGGCATACTAAACTATGACTTCCTTTATAGTAAAACTCCTAAATGAATCTATCTATCTATATATATATATATATATATATATATATATATATATATATATATATATATATATATATATATATATATATATACATATAGAATATATATATATATATATATATATATATATATATATATATATATATATATATATTGTATGTATATTATATAGATAAACTACACTAAGGTTTCTGTTATTCAATATACTACTACTACTACTTTTCATGGCATACTATAACTTTTTTACGACATTTTTATAGCAGAATACTTTATGTCATTTTATGACATACTGTACTTTCAGTTTTTTTTACAACACTTTTGTAACATAGCGCCTCGCAGGCGGAGATGCACGGAGGTATTATGTCAGTCCGCCTGTCCCATTCTCATGAAACAGTTATCTCAGGTACTATTCACCTTTCATTGCATCTGCCACAAGCATCCAGCTGTACTCGAAGGTGAATTGATTAGAATTTGGTGGTCGAATGTCACTTTAACCTCACAACACACATGTTTTAACATAACTTCAGAATTCATGTACTGATCATGACAATTTCACACAAATGTGTAATTGGACAATATGATGAAGTGATGCCATTTTGGACAAACTTATGTAAACTGCAACTTGAATAGTTGGCGAAGACAAACAACTGTGAGGTAGTACTTCTTGTTTTGCAGTAAATTGGTTTGTATAGCATGCAAACCAATTTACCAAGCATTTAACCAAGCATCTAACAGAAATAATTACTGGGTCATGAGTGCAGGTGCTCAACTAATTCTAACTAATAAAAAGAAAGAGCAGATTTCTTGTCAGTTTTTCTAATTATACATCCGTCGGCTTTTTAACTTTTCCATTCTATTTAATCTGCCGTCACTTGAGTCGGAGAGAAATGTTTTTACTTTATTAGGTTCAGCTTTATCACAATTAAATTCACATTTCATATCAAATCCTGCAAAGAACTACTTAACATGATGTGCTCTGGAATACTGGTTTGCTATAGTTCAGTATATTACATATCTCAAATTTGACTTATCTCTACAGGTCCTATAGAGAGACACATTGTCAACTAAAGGGGACTAAAAGACACTTTTTATTTTTAACCAAAAAAAAAACATGTTAAAATGTGTATCATCAGGGGAAGGTGGAACATGAGAAAACTCCACCTGTTGTTCATAACCATTTAGTCAGCTGGTTGATGCAAACGATTGCACATTTCTAACATCACATATTCACTCCACTCTAAAATCTCCTAACTCTCAGCTCACATGACCATCATTTCATTTGCGTGTTAAGAGTAGCTTTTCAAAAATTCAGACCATGAATCCCAAATCAACCCCCTTGAGCTATATGACGTCAAACTCCGGAATCATATTTGATGTTTCGCTTCCTCTTTAGTGCTGTAGTGCGTCCAACATGGGACGGACTACAGCATCCTGTGTGTCAGCGTTCCATCTGCTTATCTTTACGTTACGTGCATAAACTGTGTCTCAATTGAATTCAGGTTTTTTTTTTTTTTCATTGCTCTGATGTGGTTATTGCGTGATGCGTTTGGGTCTTTGAAGTTCTCGTAGTCGTGCCATCTCTTTTATACAACGCTTTGAAGTCGGTCTCGTTGCACTGTGCAGTCATGTGCCGCACCGTTGCTGCCTTGGCGGGGCCGACTGTGGCCACAGTGTGATACTGCAGCAGCACTGCGGATCATTTTAATACCAGTGTTTATCAATTCCATTTGATGCTTCCTTTAAATTAACCTAGATTTTTTTTTTAATTTTCTTTCATCCGGGCGAGTCAATCACTGTAAAGTCGATGAAGTCGTTGAAGCTTTTCGGCCCTCTCTGAAAGTGCAGAGATGGCTGCTGCTATGATGCGTGTGCCGTTACATGACACGTACATTAAGCAGTCAGCCGGAGGACTGGCTGACTTTGTGAACTATGCACCATGTACCACTAGGGAGCATCAGAGGACTTTTAAGAGAATTACACATTTGATTTGATGCTTCATATTTGGCAGAGATGAGTTTGTGTTTAAATTTTTTTTTTTTTTTTTTGGTGGGATTTGAAAACTCTTTGTATGGATATATCAAAACAAATGGGGGTTCGTAGAAGTTCACTGTAATTTCAGAGTGAAGGAACAATAGACAATAGCTCAGAAGGGAGCTTTAAGAAGACATTTCATTAGCAGTCAGTGAAGGGGGTGGTATATCCTAGGGGAGCCTGATGAGAACTTTGAAGGCATGTATTTCATACTTTGAGCTGAGCAACATCCAACGATATGTAGCTTTGTTGAGCCCTATATGTCATAAAACATTATTTCATTTTTTAAAAACCATATAAAGAATATGCTGCATGTTGGAGCAGCAGGGAGCAGGTCAAAAAACAACAGCATAAAACAAGCTGTGAGCAAAGAATATTCTGCACCCATTTGGTTCGAAATTCTCTTTGAAGTTTAGTATGAAAAAGAACTTTCATGTGAAGTTGTTTTCAGAATTATGACTTCTATCGTCAGAACTCTGTGCTTTGATGAATAACACTGAGCGTGGGAAATATGATCACAACCCAAATGTAATTCGGGGAAAAAAAATTGCGATTAAATGTTCTCTCAAACTTATACCTACCTGTTGACCGAGTAGATTGTTTTTAGGCAACTGTCCATATTTCTGGTTAGTTACACTCAAAATCTCTTCAGCTACAATTGACACACTTTCAGAGTTCAGAACGGCTTCAAGCAGCCGACTTCAAACTAATCCTGCATTTGTCTCCTTTGGCTTTGTAGCTCAGGAACATGTATTTTTAATTTTTAATGTCATTTGTGATTTTGATTTTGGAACGCTGGGGCCATGCATACTTAAAGACTTTAAGCGTCGTTGATATACAAATTAGTGTCTGAGTAACCCGCCAGCGAATACATTTCTCCCCACCTCTCATATTAATTGTAATACGGAACAGTTAATTAGTTGGATGATTAAAAAAAAAGAGGACAAAAAAAGCAGAATTTCCAATCCAAATCTTAAAAAAACAACACACCAAAAGAGAACCCCAATATCATTTTAATCCATGAGTGCATTTAACATTCAAAAGAAGTATACCTACCGAGAACATGGACGTGATCTATATTTGAATCCACTGTAACCTTGTTTATGTGAGATGGGTTCATGAAATATTTGTGTTGATGAAATATTCATTGGACAGGAAGCCAGGTCAAAAGGCAGTATGCCCAATAAACATTAAATTTAGTGGAAATAATAGTTGATGGCATGTTATAGATACATCACCACTTGTAAATACTTGTCACTACATGCACAGGTTTCTGTTAGTTACTTAAACAGAGCATTGTGAAGAAGCCCCACATAGCCATATTAGAAGGAACGTAACTTAAACAAAAGAAATGCTTGTCTGAAAAATCAAAAAAAAAAAAATCAAAATCAGCTGGACTTTATTTGTCATGTATAAACACAACATAAATTACTGTTAATATGACTAATACAGACATTTATTCAGTTTCTTAAAAAAAACGCCATAAAACTCTTGCATAATTTACAAAACATGTCCCTGTGCTATCCAAGACACATCTGTGCCTCTTCCACCCCAACAGAGTTTGGCGTACTATGTCCTTTTTTTTTCTTTTTTTTTTTTTCTTCACAATGAATATTGGGTATTTAAACATGGAAACTGTTCATTTTTTTCTGTTTAAAAGCATCTCAACGAGAATAAGACATGTTTTCGATGTTTACAGTGCTAAATCTGGTATAGATAGTGGTTGTTTGGTGAGGATATCTCTTACGTCAGAAAGTCTCTGATTTTATAAACAAACATTTTGCTCAAGGACAACGCTTGATCTCCGAGTGTGAAATCTTGAGCCCCATACTTCTAGTGAAGTGCAGATATGCATAATGTAAACATTTCCTTTGCTCTTATAATACTTTCTGTTGAGCCAGACTTTTCCTTGATGAAAACTAAACCCCCCCAAAAAAGAACATAAAACACATAAATTAGCTCAAAAACACCACTTTTCCTCTGCTTCAGAGTCCAGAGTCCAAAAGGCTTGTGCAACAGAGGAACTGACCTGTCATTGCCATGGTAAGGCTGGGTGTAGTTATATATTTACTCTTTAGTCCCTAGGTCACAATGCACAGCATTGCTTTTGACCCCTTGTATATTTTGACTTTTCTATTATTTTTTTTAATCATTATTATTATTTTTTTTTACAAAAACACACGACACTCAGGGGGTACATAGCGGCAACCCTTGATTACAGTTGCTTTTCATTTCGTCCGCTTGTACGTCTCTACCAAGTCTCTTTGGCAGAAAATGCACCTCGTATTGTTACCTTTTCCCAATTTCACTCTGCCGAAGAAAGTGAATGTTATTAGCGTTGTCTGACAATTCTGGGTACTGCTCAATGGAGAGCACGTAGTACCCGTCGAACCCCAACACCTTTCCACTACTCAGAAGCTGCCTTTTCTCGCCCTCTGTCCAGGGGCGCACCCCTTCCTCGCCGTCTCGCACCCGCTGCTGTTCTCTCGCCCAGGCGCCTGCGAGGGCGCGCTGGCGAGCGAGCTCAACCACCCGCGCTTTCTCCTCGTCCACCGTGGACCCGTAGCGGATGTGAAGCGCCAGAGCGCCGGCGCGGATCTCCACGTCGGCGAAACGCCTCGTCCGACTATCCATGACCGTGGTGGATTGGGAAACGGTCACGTTGACCCCGTTCTCCAGAGTTTTGTGTCCGCTGGTGAGGTGCAACGCGGCGAGGTCGGCATCTGGGAGGCCCGGCTTGACAAAGTAGTGCGTGTCCCGCCCCTCTATGGTGAAGTGGAGGTCCTCCAAGTAGAACGCGTTGTTGAGGATGGTCGCCACCTTGATGCAGTCCTCGCTGGCCACGTTGAGCGTGTGTGTGTGAACGCTGCCCTTGTAGATGGCGAACATAACGGCTCTTCCGATGGGAGACATCGCCGCCGAGAACCACAGCCAAGACTTTTCACCTCTGCGACCTCGAGTGAGATGGACCTCTGGCAGGCGCTCGAATGACAGCAGAGAATGGGCTTGCCTGGTTACTTCTTGCTGGACCCCAGAGATAGACTGTAGGAAAAGTGCAGTGAAACGTTAACACTTGAACATGGCAGAACCTGACTCTCCAGGCCATTTAGAACCAGCTACGGCTCTGCTTCAGAGGGTTTTTCAACCCTGTCTAAGATAATGGTCTTTTCAAGCTGCGTTCTCAAGCCAAAAGTAGATAAATCTCCCATGACAATTTTACAGCAACACTTTTTTTTTCTTTTTTCTGAAGGCCTTAAGGAGCCTCAAATGATTATTTAAACAGAAGCAACACAAAAATATAACATATTAGGCCAGACAATGTTGAAATGTGTGTAACTGTTTACCAAAACAACAAGACAGGGGAAATTACAATTTGTGCCTATTATGCATTTATGGAAATATGGCCCAATTAAAATTGATATCCTCTGTAATACATAGCAATGGCAATTAAGAGATGTCAGCGTCAAAATACTGATGTAAGAGAATAACAATGGACTGTTTTTTTGCATTTTCTACACTTTCTCATCATAATATCTGCTGGCAGGAGGAGTGCAGTATTTGTTTATTTTGTGTTCGATGTGCATATGATTTTACCAACCGGCAGATCATCCCAGCGCTGACTCTTCTTCAGCTCATAGGACGGCATGCTTAAATCAAACTTTGGGACCGGAAACCCAGGGATGGTGTTGTGAAGATGAAAGCCAAAGGTTACAAGCCAGCTGTTCACATCTGTGCAAGAAAAATAAATGACGCTATTAGAAAGTTATACCTGAAATATACACAAAAACCTTTGTACAGTACCTTAATTCAACATTTGTATACTGTATATTAAGGGAAAAAATATTTTAACACAATTTCCTGAACAGTGAAAACTGAGCATTCCAG
The DNA here is from genome assembly GCF_910589615.1 of Taurulus bubalis. Lineage (NCBI taxonomy): Eukaryota > Metazoa > Chordata > Actinopteri > Perciformes > Cottidae > Taurulus > Taurulus bubalis. The sequence continues at coordinate 6,332,304 of NC_136601.1, read as the reverse complement.
TTTGATACCTCTCACTGAAATTCTTCAAAACCTTTAAAACCATTTATTACAAATAAATGTATATGAATATTAATACAAAATAACTGTCTTGGATTTTCAAGCTACGCAGGCGTGAGGTTCTGCTTTATTTGTCACATAAGATAGTCAACTGAAAATATATTTGGGTGAATCATCAGAAAAAAAAGCGAAAAGTTTGAATATCGAAGATAAAACGAGTCATGGAAGCAAAAAGAATCAATAATGACAATAATCATTATTGAAGCCCTAATAATCACTAACAGCAAAATGTCTTACCTGCAACATATTCTCTCATTTCATGGACTTTGCTGATCGGATTGTTATTTCTGAACATGTATAAATTAAAAGGAGCTGGCTCTTTGCTAACTCTTTGCCAAGTCGAGACATCCGGCACCGTCCACCGCCCAGACATTATGTCATAATCCTGCTCCCCGAAGTGTAGCAGTTTGGTCAGGGGCTCGTAAAGTCCTCCGTGGAACCCGAGCACGAGCTGGAAGTCCGGGTTCGAGTCGAAATAGACCTCGCCGTACGCCGTGTACTGGACCTGTTTGACCAGGAGGCCGTTGCTGGTGAAGACAGCCAGAGGCGTGCCGGTGTTATCGCAGGCGATGTAGAACTCCTCGCCGCTGCTGATCTCCATCGCAAACAGGTGGCCTTGGAGGTCATAGTAGAGCGAGGTGATCTCTGAACTGGAGTGGTTGTATACGTGCGTAATCCTGGCCGGGTAGCTCAGGTCGGCGTAGAAGTACTGCAGGTGTTGGCCCAAGCTGGTCTTGGTGGACACCCTGCGCCCGAGTCCGTCGTAGCGGTACTGAATAGTCCAGCCGCTGCTCTTGCTGTAGACCCGCACCAAGAGCCCCTTGGAGTTGTACTCAAAGATCTCCGCCCCCCTCTGACGGAGGAAGCCATCTTCATCCATCCTGTATTGGATATCTCCCAGGCGGGTGATGCGGTCTCTCAAGTCGTAGCGCAGAGGGAGAAGTCGGGCGCTGCTTCCCGCATTCAGCAGGTGCAGATTTCCATTCAGGTCATACGTGTAGCGCCACATGACTTTCTCGTTCAGGTACACGGTCTGCAGCTGGCCGTCCACGTCGTACTCGTAGGCGTACTTGGTGGTGTTGGCGAAGGGGCCGATCTTGATCTCGCGCTTGATGACCCGGCCCACGTCGTCGTACTGGAACGTGATCCAGTACATGAGCGAGCGGAAGATCTCGTACTGGATCTCCTTGATGCGTCCGTGGGCGTCGAAGTGCTTGGTGTAGGTCATGACCGCGGTGGATATGATCTGATTGATGTCGTAGTAGATCACCCCAAACTTCCCAAACTGCTCCACCTTCCCTGAGATGTCGTCAAACTGGTAGAGGTCGATGGGCAGCGGCGTCTCGTTGATGACGCCTTGCACGCTGGTGACCCGCAGGCTGCTGTCGTAGGTGTAGTCGAAGCGCGCGTTGACCATGCCGTCCTCGCTGAAGCGGAAGATCTGCCGGTCCACCAGGGGACCCACCTGGCGGTACCGGATGGAGCAGATGAAGCCTTCGTTCTGCAGGTTGACGGTCTTCAGCACGCCGGCCGTCTCGTCGTAGGTGAAGCTGACCCTCGTGCTGTCGTACAGGATCTCGGAGAGTTTGTTCTGCCGGCGGTACCGGTACAGGATCCTCCGGCCTGTGCCGAGGTGAGACACCCGCAGCAGGAGGCCGTCCTCGCTGTAGTCCACGGCCACTGAGGCGTTGCTCTCTGGGGGGTGGTACAGGTTCCTGTAGTAGCCCACGGAGCGGATGGTCTGCATGGTGTAGCGGGCCACGCTCGGCATCGTGACGGCTGAGAGCCGGTCCAGAGAGTCGAAGTCGAATATGTACTGCCGTTGACTGTGGAGCAGGAGGACCAAGGACTAAAGGGAAGAGAGAAAAAACATATATATTATTAAAAAAGCAGTCATTTTCCTGGGTAATAATACTAATACATGATTAATGCGAGTGCAGCCAAAGTGAGCGGATATTGGCTGTTTGAGAAACAGGGGAGGGGAAAAAAATCCAGCAGGTAGCATTATCAATCACTGTTGTGAGGCAGCGGCTAGCAATTGCGCTGCACACTGTCTGCTATCTTTTAATGCAGAATGCACGGCTCTAATTTCAAAGTTATCGCAAGTTCTTTTGAAAGTGATATATTGATTTTAAATACAGAGCTTCCGCCAAATAAACAAGAACGCTGGGGTGTGGGTTTCAAATGCTGTGTTGTGGGTTCAACAGTTAGCGAGTGTGTAGGAGTCGACCCACACACACACACACACATGAATGTGACATAATGCAAGTTTACTTTTTACGCACAGGGACCAGTTTAATTAATTTACAGTGCATGCCGTTTGGAGTGTGGTCCGTCTTCTAAGGGTTTACCACCCTTTCTGTTGAGATGTCATGCCCAGTCATCCGTTGCGACATAGCGCTTCCCTGTGCTCCCTGAGCTCTCTGTGTTCCTTATGTCAGACTGTTGACATTGCCTCTCCAGGTCACGCAATGAAAGGTTGCGGCCAGGAGTGGCTGATGAAATCTCTGTGTGTTTCATAGCTGAGCATCTCAGTGCAACCTTGAATACGGTCTACAAAACAACTTTTTTTTTGTGTGTGAAAGAGATGGACAGTGTGATATTTTTGCTGTTTGACATGATGAAACAGCAGAATGCAAGGATCAGAAGACCTGTCAGTTTTGTGGATTTCAGCAATTTTGTATATCTATGTGTATTATATGTGTCCCTATATACGCTCCTTAAATCACGACGTACATAACTGTTTTTTGGCAGGGAAGCAGATTCCTATATTTTCCAAAGACTATTACAAAGCTAGGAGAAGGCCTGACAACTAAAAAGACTGGATAAATCAATAACTATTTCCCAAAACAGAAGCATATTTGTAGTTGCAGCGGTCAGAAAGGAGCACACATACTTAGCGACTGTATTTAGCCGGTTATTAAATGTGAAAAACTGCTGCTCTCGCTGGATTTCATATTATTTTCGCCTGCCAATCGCCCAGTGTGTCGTCTCTGTCAGTCACTCTTAGTCAATCAATCTCAATTGTAGTCTCTGGTGTGCCGTCACTTAAAAGCAGTGGAAAATAGTCATTAGAAACAGTCTTTGTAGGTTTCAGCTATTTAATTAAAAACATGTAAATAGCTGAAACCTAAACTAATTAAATCACTGGGACCACAATCAATATGAAGAATAGATGTTACCACCTAAAGAATTGTACCAGAGTTAGCTTAAAGCTAATTACAGTATATAATCCCAAAGCAGCTCTTAATTAAAACACACAAACGGTGATAGAACAGCGCTAAACAAACAGGGCAGGACACACGACACAGATATAAATGCAGCAGTTCATAACACGGTTAGTCTTCCAGTCCGTCCCCAGCTTTGCACACAGTGATTTAATACTCTTCTATTGTACACGCACTGTATAAATTATTAGGGTACTGCCATTCAGGGCTACCGACTACACATCTAAGACACGAAATATGTTACTATGGCAGAGATGGTAATCATCCCCATTGTTTAAACCATTTATGGCCTGATTTCCTCGGTAAACTCTGACATACGATGCTATAATTTACATGCTGGGTGGAGGTTAAAGTGCGGCTCTCTCTGAACATGTTTATACCTAAAGCTTGTAAATGATGCTCATACATCTGTCGTTAGCGTACAATGATTACTGTGATCGCTAAGTACCTGTAAGAAGCAGAATTATGTACCAGCAGCTGCTGATTATTGCAAAATAGGCCTCTTCAGGGTGACCTCTGCTAGGTCAGGGTCTTTATTCCACCCTGTAGCGATAATGACTCCTGTGAGGTATATCTTACGCATCGCCTCCTCGGGTCATGTTATTTCCTCACCTGCTCCAGGTACGTGTAACTCCATATCTTCCCATCAGCAAACACCCTGGAAATCAGGCGGCCTTGGCTATCGTACTCCATTCTCTCGGTGGTGGGGCCTCTCTGCAGGGCACTGATTTGCCCGCTGCTCGTGCGGCTCACGTTCACCGGCAGTAGCTTACTGCTGGGCACCCAGAGCACCGGGTGGCCCGATGTGTCGTATATAATCTTTAAGAGGAACTTCCTGTGGTCGTCGTAAATCTTCTCTGTCCTCAGGGTGCGATCGTAATCGACAGAAAGAATGTTCCGTCCGTTCACCTGTGGGAAAGATTTGAATTTAATAAATGCGTGAGGCAAAACAACTGCAGCTACTTCTATTACTGCAACTTCATAATGAGACTAACAGGTGACACTTAATCTAAACTACACAACCGATGTGTATTGACTACACAATTTAAGAAGAAACGCTTGATTGTGATATCACTCTTTAAATTGAAACCATTTCCACTACAGTTGTCACAGAGATTAACACCTCCCTCATAAGGCTCATTTAACTGAGTCACTCTGGTGATTATTCAGGTAGCCTTAAATCACAACCTCCTAAATTTAGAGGAGACAAAAATTACTCAGAGGGAAAGTAACCACCAAAGTTAAGTTCATGAAGGGCCATAAATCATAAATCCGTGGTGTCAGATCCTAAGCAGGAGGAAGGAGGGGAGGTGGACTTGTGTACATTAGAATATTGATAACCCTCTATATCAGGAACTAAATGTTCTGGTGAAAAAGAAATGTAGAAATATTTTTACAATGTTATAATGAGGACATGATTTGAGACGGTTTGATCTGACTTGTGCAGCTGATCTCTGACCCTAGTAGTGTCACTGCCATCCTCTATCCAACACCGAGGCAGAGCCACAGGGAACACACACTTTTGTATTCATGGCAAAGCCGATCATCTGAATGTCCCACAAGCAGGAAAAAGAAAAGAAAAGAAGAAGAAAAAAAATCAAACATACCCTCAGCTTGCGTCCAAACACGATAACTTTCCCTCTGGCTTGTTCTTTGCGGAAGCGCCACTCAACCAAGTTTTGCCCACTTTCCCCTGGCAAGCTCATGTTGCGTCTGGCCACAGTCGGGTTGGCAGCGCCTGCCAGGATGTGGGGCTCTGTCTGGTAGTGGGTGTCCATCCCGTTGGCATACGTGATCCTCAGCGAGTTGTCAAAGCCCACTTGATACAGGCTTCTACATTGGTCTATTGATGACAAACAAAAAAGTGAACAAAAATGCAACTTAGAACAGAGGAATAAGCAATTTTTTTGTATGTCTCCTGATGCAATCATTGGTTGTACTTAATTATGCTTTACATCCAGAGTATTAATTCTGTTTTAACTCCTTAGCATTTCATATTTGACAATTTCTCGGATGAAATAAAAGGACATGAATGATGTGCGGCAATAACTGGACCATCTGGGTCTGGCGGAGAGTAGAAACCATTTAGAAACAAGGTTGATGTGTCTTCCCTGACACCCCAAACCCACACACTGAGAGAGTAATCATTTACACTGTCGTCTGTCAGACCCTCTAAGCTGTAATGATGCACGACTTAAGCTTACTCAACATTGCCCCAGCGACCCCTGAAACAATGACAAATAACCGCTGCCTGACTCGGCGGGGAAGACGAGTGCCGCGGTCTTACCCTGAGCCAGAGTGTAGAAGGCGCGGATGGCCGAGGTGTTGGTGGTGATGCTGATTTCCTCCTCCGTCATGGAGCTTTCGATGTCCACCGTCAGAGCGCTGTACATGTCCGTGTACAAGTTATTCACCATGCCGGTGGGGAACGTCACGTTCATCAGCCGTCCTTCACTGTCGTAGCTGTTTGACGAAGGGAGCGGGAAATGACAAAGCATTGATATGAGATTGCTCTCAGTGCATTTAATTATTAGATATTTTATGCTTGGAGAGTAAGTGCCCAGACTGTCACTTCCCATGTCAATTTGCAGAGCATAAGTGACAGGGCGTCTGCATCAACCCAAGGCGCAGACCAAATATTTGATATGGGAGAATGACACATCCCTTCAGCCATCAGTTTTACGTGTGTGTGTGTGTATACATATAAAAAGCACACTTGTAATTAATGCAATGATTGATTTGTCATCATAATCTCAACTGAATGCTTTGCTTTATTTTTTGTTATAGTGGGGATATCATTCATGGCGTAATGTGACATGACAGCAAATTACACAAGAGAGGCAAATTCAATCACTGAGAGGCCATGGTAGCAAAATAAAAAATCGTTATGAAAGAGCGGCCAGGTGGCTTATTATAACGAAATATAATGAGTTTGTCATTTTGTTTAACTTTTCAAAAGTGTCTTCAAGCAAATTCCTATTGTTACACTGCAGCATTATAGGACACACAGTTCGGGTGAAGCAAAAAATAGGAAGAAAAAGCTGCAGTTATTATAGTCTAACTGGGCTATTTTACAGATCTGAGGCAACTTTTATGATTATTATTAGGTTTTCAATTAAATATACACCCTAAAGCAGTTTGCAGGTAAGTGTGGTTCCCAATTATAGAGTCAACGTGTACCGAGCTGTGAGACAAGAATGAACACACTACACTCACAGCAAAGCTATTATTTCCTCATCTTTGTATCTCATAACTTAAGGTTTGAATAATAAAAAAGGAATATAAATATTAGTGTCAAGCATAATGTAGTAGTTGTAGCTCGCAACTGCAAGACTGTTATTACTGCCTCTTTATCCATGAGAAATAGGCACTACTTTTTTAAATTCTTCTTAATAATAGCATTCTATTACGGCATTCTGCCAAAATGCAAAGAGCAATTGTTTTTCATAAGTTGTATCAGTATGCACACAGTTGGAGGTGTGTTTTAATATGTTACCACGGGCAAGACATTACAGTCCAGTAGTGTTTAGATTCACACACAATGCCTTGCCGATCCCCGTTAGATTCAAGATTCAAGATATTTTTACAATGAAAATGAAAAGCTTATTTTCCTCCTTACACACAGAATTACAATAAACTTAAGAAAAAAAAAAAACATTGCTATAAATACTAATAGTATAATAAAATATGTAAAATAAGGCACCAAAAGATGACAACAGTATTGCACAATCAGTTTCACTGAGTGCATAAAGTGCACTTTACACATGGTACTCACTCGTAGAACGTCGTCCAGCCGATCTCGGACGTCTTTGTCGCCAGCAGGCCGTTGTTCCCATGGTAGGTGAGCAGCACCAGCTCCTGGCCTTGCGCTGTGAGGGTCTTCAGCCCGCCGTTGGTGCCCATGGTCAGCCAGATCACCTGGTTATCAGGGGCGACGATACGCACCGGCGTGCGGTTGGGATCCCGCCGGATTCTCAGGGTGTTGCCGCTGCTGTCGGTCACGGCCGTGATGTCGTTCTCCGTGCTGTAGCTGAACGTGTATTTCAAGTCGCCGGTGAGCAGGCTGGCAGTGTGCTGGTGGGTGCCGTTGCTGTCGAACACGTACAGCTCCTGGGCGTCGGGGGACGCCGCCTCGAACGTGTTGGCGTTGGGAGTCGGCCCATTTCTCGAGATGGCCCGGATGCGGATGTTGCCCAGGTCTGCCACGTAGAGCGTTCCATCTGGAGCCGCCACTAAAGAAGACGGAGCGTTGAGTCTGGCGTCTTTGGCGTAGCCGTCCCCTGTCTGGTAACAGTCGCAGTTGGCATCGTTCTTGCAATCGCATTCGGAGGGAGACCCGGCCAAATGCGTTATCTCGCCATCCACAGAAACCTTCCGGATCCTGCTCATCTTCCTCTCGTCCGTCTCCGCGATGTAGATGGCCCCGTGGTACGACACGGCGATGGAAACGGCGGATTCTATGGGGGTCAACTGGGCCCGTTGCCCTCCGGCCACGCCGCGCTCCAGTCCGGCCAGCGGGCAGTGCAGAGGCCGGCCGGCGGCGATGCTCACTTGGCCGTTCTCCGTGATGCGCAGCACGATGTTGTTGTCCAGGACGTACAGCGAGTTGTCCATGGGGCTGACTGCGAGGTCGGTGGGCCACTCCAGAATCACCTGGAACACAGGACATCATCATCTCAAATTAAACATTTGCAATAGACGGTAATACCAAGCTTACTCCCCCGGTAATCACGACCCATAATTCATTTCAATAAATATCCATTTTGAAAGTCCTTTTGCCAATAAATGAAATGTAGCAGTGGCTCAAGCTCATATGCACACATTTGCATGGTGGGTTTGTCTGAGGATCAGCAAGCAAAAAATTTAATAAAAATTGTTATGTGATGTTATAAAAGAAGCTAAACTCTGTTTCACTTGGCTCCGGCAGACAATATATCCCCTCTTAGAAGAACACTCTAATCCGTCGATCTCAATGGGTGCAATAGATCTCGTTTATTATTGAGACGTTGACTGGTGCAGGAATTAAAGGTGACACTTTAGTGGCAAGGGAGTCTCTCTTTTCAATATGATAGTTTGTCTTAGAATATATAATTTCAATTGGCTTGAAGCGAGAAATAAATGATATATATTATACCTTTGGGGTATAGGATTAATTCTTATCTTGTGCTAGCGCTGCTGATACATGGATTTGAAAGGATAATTCTGGCCAGTGACAGTTAAGATAATTTTCCATTATGCCCTCTATCCCCACTAAACATTTACATTTCATCATGCTGCTACTGAGATTTAAAACTAAGTGACGTTCCAGGGGGTTAGACCCTGTGTGGCGATAGTATAGCGTGCTAACTGATGCTGTAGCCTGAGAGGGGAGCGCCCCATTAAGTGGTCAATTAAGTGGATCAAATTAAATCAAAATGAAGTAAAAAAAGATAGCAGTATTAACCACATCGTGAAAAAAATAAAATAACAAGTAGATATTACAATCCAACGCTTTCACCACAGCCAGCTATTACAATCTGCTTGTCAGACATGTGTCAGGGAATAAAAAGCGTATTTGTAACAGCACAAATGATTGGCCTGGCCTTCAAATACATAACTGTGTCATTAAAACTGTCAAAACGCTCCTGAATTGTGCTTTTCCACAGGGTGATTAATAATCCAACACACTGCCTGTAAGGCTGCCACTAGTTAAACCGCACTGAGCCAATTCTCTCGCTGGGACGCCTGAGGATCATACGGTCTCGCCAGAACCATCTTTTTATTGGCTCAAACCAAATGACTTGGTAAATTAGCAAAAAGTGACAAGCTTAATCCTTTGTCTTCATGTTCTCTTATGTTTTTCTCCCCTTCATGTTCTCCCACACACACACACACACACACACACACACACACACACACACACACACACACACACACGTACAGATTGCTTTCTGTTCTGTTTACATACAAAATGGTTTAATGCTGCCAAAAACACGGTTTAATTCCCCCGTCCCAGCTCTTATTTGCGTTGATGCTATTATTATCTAACCTCTCAAAAGGACACAAGGATATTTGTGATATCTGCTGTCGGGGTCATTCGGTTTTGACTGTTGCAGTCCTTCCTATCTACTTTGTTGAAGTGTTTTGTTTGTAAGCTGATCTGCATTAGAACATCAGAAAGCTAATTAAAATGTAAATTGCTTAGTTAAAAAACACCGCTACGTTGGTGCAGACATGTACGAGGTGGCAGAACCTGATCCTGCGGCAATTACATTCACCACGGCCAATACACTTTACAATTCACTTCCTGCAGAAACAAGATAGAGAGGACGCTGCGAACGCATCCGTTTTCGTATGCATGCGTTCACAGCACAGCCCTTTTTTTAAATATTGTGCTTCATTATTCATCTTAAGTCAGATCTCAATATTTTTAAAGGAGTGAAATGAGGAGTCATATTAATGTTGGACCGCAGAGAGCTGCTCTTCTCTTCTTCTTCTTCTTCTTCTTCTTCTTGTAATGCTATTCGTATTGTAATGCTATAAGCTATTTTAGCTTTTATTTAGCTTTTATGTCACCTCATTCACAGAGTTAGTACATTTTTGCCGGACAAAGCCAGCTGTCTTCAGGTGCTGCTGGAGAAAAAGGTTATATGTGCGGTGAACTCGCCGCCGACCGCTTCTTCATTATCATGGATGGTGTGAGTGCCTTCAATCCTGAGTATTTCTAGTGGAACACCAAACACTAATTCAGCTCCAGCCGCATCAAAACAAGTCCCCCAAACTGAGTAATTATTCTTCCCTCCATATCATCTGCCGTGACCTGAAAACTCATCTCCTCAATAAACACTTCATGTCTCCACTTCCTGCCTAAATCACAGCTTCCTCCTTGCACATATTTTCTTCCTGTACTTTCAGAGAAAATGCTCTGCTCTTGTCGAGTTGAGAGCAAAAAAAAAAAAAAAACATCCTCTCTGTTTTCCCCCTTCACCCAGAGCCTGATAATGTTGGTGTAGCAACTGGAGCTCATTCCACTAATGTCGCTGTGTGTCTCTCTGGACATTTTCTCAACCAGGAATTTCACATTGAGATTACAACTTTTTTTTCTTTTTTTTATTAAGCGGCCTAGTCAAGAGAGACAGCAACAACAATGTCACAAGCTGACATCATTAAGTAGATCACAAGATCAGAATTTCACAGAAATGGGATTATAAAATCAAAAATAAAATTGCCAATAGGAATCATTTAAAAGATACCATCACTTGAAACTAACTGAACAGAACTTTCAGGCACTTTCAAACCAACCAAGGGAAATTTGACCATAAATAGAAAATAAGTAAGGATGATACTATCGAACAGTAAATGAATTACACTAAAACATCCACATTGTGATAATCTCATAAATAGCAGCCAGAAGAGAGAGCATACAATTTCTGCAGCTATGATTCAAATTCCCGGAAAGAAGCCTTTTTTTTTTTTTTGCAATTTTAAATGTAATTGCGGAAGGTTCCAGAGAGAGGGAGCAGCATGCAAAGCAGCTCTTCCACCTTGCTGTGAAGACTTTGGGCTCCGTTAAAAATGATATAAACGATGGGGTAAATAAAAAAAAATAAAAAAAATAAAAACCTATGCATGTCTTCCTTTTGCCCAAAGAAGATTAGCATTCATGAAGCGATTAGTTATACTGCATATGTAATGTGGACATATATATATATATACAATTATATAACGCTGCATATCAATGATGAGTCATGGGTGAGCGAATTGAAGGCGGTGAGAGCGGTGGGTGGCGCTGTGACTATGCTCTGTGTGACATGCTCTGTGTGACATGCTCTGTGTGACATGCTCTGTGTGACATGCTCTGTGCTGTCGGGCACATCTGTGTACAAGTCACCTGGTTTATGTCCATGCTGTTGTCACAGGTCAGAGGGCGGGCCGATGTCAGGTCGTTGGAACCCAGGAAAGTGGAGATGATGCCGTTCTGGTCCACCTTTCTGATTGTGGTGCCGTCAACGAAATATATCAGTCCGTTCTTGCCCACTGCGATGCCTGTGGGCATCAGGTAAGAGGAGGGAGGGAGGGGGAGGGGACAAAAGAAGAGAGTGGATAAAAAAAAATAAAAAACAGTACTTGTGATAACATGAAAACATGGTAGATATGCGGCATCTATGCGTGCATGACTCAGTGGACAGGACACGATGGATACATGTGTCAAGCTTGCCTTCCCATTATTCAGGTCACTGCAAAAAGCACAGCCATCAATAATTCACGGGCTGCTTTTCTGGTATTAAATTATTTCGCAGGCAGAAGTGGGAAAGGCTGTATTCATACGGTATATATGCACTTGCCACGTCTTGTAACCCTCCTCTCTAAAAAGAGGACCTCAGGACCGGGGGGGGGGGGGGGGGCGCGGGGGGTGTCAATGAGTGGCGCGTTTGTGAGATTTTTTTGACATCGGCAATCATCAACAATCTGCACACCATTTGAGAAATGAATGAGCGAGGGAGCGGAAATGACAGCTTCGGCCAATTTTAGATGAAACGAAGGGGTGAGAGACAGGCCGTTGCCATGGTGACAACTGCGGACTAAATTGTCTCAATGATTGAGTGTCAGCTCAGAGTTGTAAGTTGCAGCCGAGTTGCAGTAACCATTTGTCCCAAACTGGGAAAAATACAGCAACGGGCCACGGCAGCTTCGACATCACTCTCTCCGTGTCCCCGCGTTGCTTAATAGAGACCAGCACCTATGGGAATTCAATCATGGCTCCCATGCAGAGGCACTATTTTTACACTGCACACATTGGTTTCAACACGCCGTGGTTCTGGGTTTTTGATTCTAAGATCTGCAGGTACATATTTGCGGAGTGGAAGATTGTTCCTTTTTGGTTTCTGAAGGATTTAGAATATCATGAATAAGCATGAAATCCAGTTCTACCCCGAGAACTTGATTTATTTTTCAATGAAGTCTTTAAAAGCTTCTATGGAAGGTGAGTGGTTTGGTTTGACCTGTGGCTAGGTCTGCACAAGATTGCTTTCTGCTAAAACATTTACGAGTTGAGGGAGCCCACAGTGAATCCTTGGAAGCTGGCTATTTGACAGTCTGAGATTCTCAGACAGATGAAAAGTGTCACATTTGAGCAAAGTTCACCAAATGTCTGCGAGGAGAAAAAAAAAAATGCAGCCATCTGCTGTTTCTTCTCTGGTCTCGGCTTCCACCCACTCCATCATTAGAGTCGCTCCCTCAGATTGCCTTCACTCAAGACTTTATCACCCAGCTGAAGCTGAGCTATTGCGTTTGGCATTCAGAGCGGGCAACAACTCGCGCAAAAACAATTCATCTGAGCCTTTTTTCATCCAGAAGAATTTATGGAAAAGTGAGCAATCCAACCACAAATGGCACAAATGGCCATGTGCTATTTGAATGTGGGCAACAGGTTGTGCATCAACTTGTGGATAGCTGCTACTGTCAACTTTAAAGGACGGGATACTTTCACAAGACCTGCTTCGGAAAAAAAAACTTCAAGGATCAAAGTTATTACGGGAATACAGCTAAATATATCATGGATTATATTTCTGGAGATTAAAACGACAACAATAACCTTTGATAGGCGGCGGCAGAAAAAAAGCCTTAATCCACAATGCTTCCGTTTATTTTGGTTTTTGTTGACAGTCCTGCTTACTTTTACACACGACATGGCACAAAACTAAAGACTACCCGGACATGGCACGAACCAGGATGATACACATACATTTAAACTAAGCAGTTTTCCCTCCTGACTGAGAAAGCTATCACTGCGCCCCACCCCACCATTAGGGTGCAACATCTTCATTAGTCCTAAACGATACCTTTGGGTCCGGTGAGAAAGGCCTCCGGGGCTTTGCCTCCGTCGCCGCAGTGGTTCTCATCAAAGGGCAGGCAGTGCTCCCCGGTTCCTGCCACCACCTCTGCGTTCGCCTGCAGCTCCTTGGTCCCGGTTAGTGTTTTCGGGCGGTAGATCCTCCGGGAGTTTGTGTCCGACACGTACAGCTGGCCGCTCACTGGATCGGTCGCCAGGTAATACCGGTGTGCCGGGTTGTTACTGCATTCAAGAGAACGACTCAGTTATATATACGATACACTTTGGGCTTTTTTCTTCTACCAATGCAGCTAAATAGTCCTTTAAATAGTGCTAATGTAATACTAATGTAGTCCAAATCAATAATCTCTGTGAGATACCTGAAACAACCTGTAAACCCCCAACTGGGCCCTGATGAAATATAGCTAGATTTTCACTCCCAATTAAACGTTTAGAGAAAGGAATATAATCAATCCCATTATACCTCTCCAGAGAGCGAACATTGGCTTCGCTTTGCATTCAATTTGTTCAAGTTGTGTAGATAGATAGATACAAACTTTTGAAATTACTCTGAACATTCAAAGGAATTTAGAAAGGCGTATAGTAACATCAAGTCCTGCATACTTTCGTACATTTTTTTAAGTGCAATGGAACTAGGGAACCTTCTTCAAAAGCAATTGCATTAAAGGAGATGACAGAAAGTTAATGCTAATGCTCAATCAGGTTATGTTCTAGCATTCAAGCTTATTTTCTAAAACATGGTTAATTGTGTGTAATTTGTTCTTTTCCAGTCCAGTTGCAGCATAATATATACACCTTATTATCAACTTTAAATTAGGAGCAACACTGTCATGCACATGCATAATGAACTGAAGAGGGTAGTAATAAAGCCTATTGTTAACGTTGTGAAAAACCGTGGGCTTTTGTGAATGAGAAATTAAAAAAGCAGAGAGTGAGACATGGAAGGCTGAAATGGTGGAACAGGATCCCGCTGCAGTGGGCTTCCAGTTTACAAAGCAGAAATGGCAACTTGTGCGCCAGATCATTTCATTTGTTATCACTCCCCTGCGGGGAAAAGCCTTTGGACATTACAGAAATGACTGGCTTATGTTCACAAAGTGCAACAACTAATGACACTGCATCTGTTTTGGCTTATTTGCATTCTTTTTGCTGTCTCATAATGGATCCATGAATCAGAGAAGCAAATGTGTCATGGATAAGGAATCAAAAATATTTTACAACGCATGATTGACTGATATTTAGACTCGAGGAAAACCAATTAAATTATCATTTTCTGTGAGTTCCTTGAAAACAAATTCAAAATGCGAAACTACTAAGCGTTAACCTTTCTATTAAGCCAGAGTTGATACATAGCAGGTGCTTAAGTGTCATTAAAGGGCTAAAAACAGGGGCAGTTAACATGAGAAATAGCGTGCTTTACAGCGCAGTCGTAAACATGGCTTCTCTGGTTGTACTCCAGCTTAATGGTACTTCAGTCAATACTGGTTGGCTTTGGAAGTGGGATAATGCGACGGCAAAATAAATGTGGCAATGAAACATCTTTATAAAATGATGAAGATGGAGTCATAAAACCTGACAGCTATTATGAGTCAAAGTAAATGCCCAAAATAGGTGGCTGTCATCAAGTACGGATTAAGAATTCAGAAAGACGTATATGAGTAACCCTTTTTTTTTTTTTTATGTTCAACCAACCGGCAGGGGGCGGGCACTAGGAATGAAACACCTGTGTGACTTTGTGCAGTCCAATATAACAGCCCTGCAATGATGGATTCATTCCTGTAGCTCCTCATGTGTGCATGGCAGTGATAGGTAGATCCAAACAATGTGACCTGCGAGCTGATTGGCTAATTCAACACTTGTTGGGAGGCGGGCTTTCTAGACGAGAAAAGCCACGTGAATGCATGATAATAGCTCCTGTGTCCGTTCGCCGACATGTTTCAGCTTTAACACGTTTCTTTAGATAAATGCATTGAGGCCACGTTCATTTTAGATCTGTTTTCTAAATCAGTGTAACTTTATGTAGTGATGTCACGCGCTGTGCCGAGGCGTCGCCGCGTGGGTGGAGTAAGTCAGGATGTTTTCTGTGAAGCCCGTTTCGAGGCTTGACACTCAACAGGTGTTAAAAAGGAAATAATCCAAAATGTACATAAATAGTAACACTAATAATACAATAAAATACTAATTAAAAAAAAATGGTTGAGACCATTTAGGGTACAAAAATAAAAATAAAAATGAACTGACTGACATCAACAGAGCTACACAAATGCCCGCTGGAGGACAATCCAAACAAAGTTTATTCTGGTGACTGATAACGGGTCGCGTTACACTCAGAGCTGTATTTATCTTCTCTGCTGGGCATGTCGGCCGTACGCGTCGGAATTGATCAAAACTGTATTGCATCTGACCAGAGCAGCGATAATTCAATGAAGGGAAAACAATACATCTTCTAGTAAAACATCGGGGGAGGAAACTGCTGCTGCTGCCTTCAGCGGGCAAATCAGACAAATTAGCTCAGATTTTGAATTAATAAAATAAGCCATATATTCATATGAAATACTATCCGTTGTCACACCAGAGACGCTACCTTGACAGCCAGCCAGACGACCTTCCTCGAGTTTACTCTGTGCAGCACCTCTGGCCCTGGCGGCCATGTTGAACACTGGGACAACCTAATTGTGCATCTTTACTTGATCTGTTCCTGTTGTTTTAATCATGAATACAAAGCAGTTGTGTAAGCCCCTCTGGATAAGAGCATCTGCTAAATACCATCACAGCAAATGTAATTATACCGTATGACTCACAATGGTGCTGTTCATCGCAGAGCTATTGTATTAGCGTTACACTAGCTGCATACGTGTTGATTGGATACACATTAACTTCCTCTTTTCTATTTATACCTAGAAATACTTAAAATATGTAAATGCAGTGTGTGTGTTGTAGCAATTTCCTCCATACACACATTGCGTTGTTTCGATGTAATCAAGCTTTAATTGTTGTGTCATAATTACACGTGCTAATCGCTGGTACTAAAGGCAACTGTAAAAGAAAGAGTTATCCATATACTTATAAAGAGGGTGAAACAGATGGTGATGAGTGAAGAAAGCCGAAGCAACGTGCACTAAGATGATACACCTACCTGTGTCTAAAGTCTTTATTTCTATGACAGGATACAGAGGGAGCAGGAAGAGAGGGAAAAGAATCAAGACAATGAAATTGGTTAACTTAAAAGGATATTTTAACTTCTTGCTTTAATGGTTGTCATTTCCCCAATCAGACGGTTTTCTTGTCATAGGAATGACTTAAAGGCTTTTAAAGGCAAGCTTCTTTTTTTTTTCTCCCCTCAATATCTAGTGAGGAGAAAGCAAAGCAGCTGAATCTCAGGAAGTCAGAGTATCCCCTTGAAGAATCAACACAGACGCTGTGCCAATCGGAGGCAATGACAATCCGTTTGGCAGAAAGTGGAGAAGCCGGAGAGTCACAATCCACAGAGAGGGAAATATGTACTCCTGTCTTCATAAAACCCCATCCTGCATTACCGCTGCTCTTCTCAATTTGGCCACTCATATGGAAATATTGATTCTACCACTTGATGCATTGGCCACTGAAGCCAGAATCGAAAACACAGAATTTACGTTAACAGCATTGGAAGGAGGTTCAGGGAGTCTCATATGGAGGATTTGGACTTTTATATATAACAGGCGTGCATCACACATTCCAAAAAACTGACACCACTTTGGTCTTTAAATGTTTGGAAGCGACGAGCACCGAATAAAACAAAATAAGCTGATATTTTGCAAGCAATGAAGATATGGTGTATTAGGCTTTTTTTCTTCGGTGCTGGTTTTAAACCTGCAACTGCCATCTAATGTGAACTAAATGTGTCCTGCGTGTATCTTTTATGTCAGGCTGGATCTAATTTGGCCAAGACAAACAAGTTTTTGCAGTAGTGTTTTTTCTCCTGGTAAACAGAGTAAAATAGTTGCTTGGAGACACAAAGCATTTCTTAAACCATTATTTATCTAGGCAAGGGTTGCTGAGCGTGCATGTTCATTTACAGCAGCACCGCGCCTCCCATTCATAGCGTTACACACACATCCTCACACAAGAACGGCCCTGCAGGGGCCGATGCCTGCACAGGTACAGCGGCAGGTTTTCCTGAGATAGAGAAGAAGGTTTTTCAATCACTTCCCCTCTTAGATTTGATTATTTGCTCCTTGTAATCTCAACGCTAACTCACAAACTTTACTTAATGTAAAAAGTACACATCAGCGTGCTGACATACGTCCTTTTACGGCAGTTTTCATATGTACGCGTCTCATCGAGGATGATTGCCCAATGTACATTTAATCAACATCTGCCACTTTGGAATAAGCCAACTGGTCGAATGAGAGTCATTGTCGACAGCAGCCAACTTGGCACGAGGGAGTAAATCATCCCAATTACACGCTGAAGACAGGATGTCTTTCCTAATTATGAAGACGAATAGGGAAAAGATTTCAAATTTCTATGGGTAGGGGAAATATGTGTGTGACTGAAAGTCTGTCCCCCAATGCCATTTTAGTTTGTCTCTCCACACTGGAGACCAACTGTAGAGATGTGGGATCCAAAGCCTTTTATACTGTGCATATTTTACTTCTTTAAGGGGTCAGCTCCAGTGTGCTGCATGCTTTTTATTTGTTGTTGTTGAACTGGAGATGGCAAACAAATAATATATATATATATATATATATATATATATATATATATATATATATATATATATATATATATATAGGACATAATTTATGATGTAGTTTTTGTGTGAGATTGTTTGAGATGTTTCTATGTTTTATGTGTTTGTTTTGACTTTTTTTGCCAGGACGTCATTGTAAATTGAGAACTGGTTCTCAATTGACTTATGTGGATAAATAAAGGTAATATATATATATATATATATATATATAAAAACACTACAATGAAGTATCAACCGTTGTCCTTTCAGGTTTAAACACCATAGAAACATATATGGTTCTTTTTCTTTGTATTGCAAAAAAAACATATAAATCACAAGAAAATATATTGAAGTTGCACATCAAATTAAACATCAAAGCATTCGCTACAAGAATCAGTAAGCTATTTAACAAAAAACTCAAAGAGAAAGAAAGATAATCATAAAAGTATAAAAAGTATTGTTGTTAAACTTTGTTTTTTACTGTGTTCTCGTCTGGATTTTCTCTGCACTAAACCCTCGCTAACTTTGTTCTGCTTCGTTAGAGATAATGTTCACATATTGTGTCATGATTGAGAGCTTTAGACCTTACGAATGCATAATTTTAAAGAAATAATCATCCTGAAAGTGCTTTTTTTCCAGGCGGACCTGAAAACTTTTACTTTTTGCTGTGTGTCATCTTCATTTACTCTTAACCAGTAACATATAGACTGATATTTACACATCTGAACAACATCTCACATTATACTTGTTTATTATAACATCAAAAGTATTTAAATAGCCTTAGTGATTGCAGAGATACACCCTTTTTAATTTGGGTATGCAATTTCGAGCAGAAGCCTAAAAATAGCATGGCGCTCAAAAGGTTAAAAGTCAACAGGTTGCACAATAAATGTCCCAAACTACTTTGTGTAACATGCTCTTAAAAAACAACAACAATGAGGCCAGGCTCTTACCTGAGCTCCATGATGCTTGTGACATTGCCCGATGGGTAGATGCGGCGGATGTAGTTGAAGTCTCCGACGTACAGACTTCCATCGATGCCCCACGCCAGCGCCACGGGCGCCAGCAGCTTGTTGCCTTGGGCCTGGCCGTTGCAGCTGGGACACGAGATGCTTCTGCGCCGCCCGTTCCCCATGACGGTGGAGATCACAGGGGGCTGGAGGGAGATGAACTGGTTCTCCCCGCTGCCTTTGTACAGAATGCCTGGGAAACAAAACAGCAGTTATTTGCAGGTGTGAAACCATGATTGATGTTTGACACTGGTAGCAGGCACCGGGCTCATTATTTATCCTCTCCAGAGAGGCATCTCTCTTACACGAAGGACAACAAATACACAGCCAAATGATGATACCAATATTTAACATAAAAAATAAATAGTTTGACATTTGGGGAAATGAGCTTGCTTGATTTCTTTGCCCAGAGCTAGAGATGATGCAAAGTATGCCCACCTAATTAACGTTGTGTTTCGCTTGTTTAATCCGAACACAAACACCCACATAAAAGACAACTTGTGGTTTTGGAGTTTTTCTCTCTGTTTCCAGTTTGTTATACTGAACTCGGCAAACCCCCTCTGGTTCCAGCTGCATGCCTAACACGTGTAACCAGCATAGCTCTTCTTATTGAACTCGTGGCAAGACAGCAAATTAACACATTTTGCAAGACATGCACGAAAGAAATGCCTTGCTAGTTTTAATTAAAAACACCCCTCTATTAAGGTTAATAATTTACCTTGTGAAATGTCAAAATATACCGAGAAACCTATTGCTATAAAATTACCCAAAGTAGAACATAATGGGCTTATTTATGCAGGAGGAGATTTAATTCACTCTAAATGCACAGGAACTATGCAGTAGCTGACTAATTATTGCAATCCAAATTTGGAATCATCACACAAGTTAGGGGAGCTTAATTATGTTCTCATAATCACTTTTACTCAACCGTAATTCAACATTTTGTTCATTAAAAACAAATGCAGTACGTCTACGACAGCTTCATCTTGAGACTACGTTTTTTTTCATGAAAGTTAACCAACTACGGTTTATACCAGTTTTGTTTACGTTGTGAGTGAAGATCAGACAATAATGTGATTTAAAGGCAGTAGTGCACGGAGTGCAGGCAGCCAACTGACCATCAATCCAACTGATACGCCGCCATACGTCAGTCCCTTGCAGGACTATAGAACCGCTTCAGTGGGTTCCTGAAAACTTTACACAAAGCTGCATTTTATGCACAAAAGAATTATTTTAAATCCACGTTTTCCCCAAGTCATAGAGTAAACATAAATACGGTGAGGTGAGCTCCCCACTATCAATGCATCCATCTCGCTGAGGACTCACCAAATTCGGTGACTCACTACAGATTAATATTTTAACAAGAGGCAGATATAACTGGCTTTTTTTGGGGTGTGGGGGGGGTGGGCCTGATATATTGGGACTCTCTTCAAAGGGGGAAGAAAAAAACACATCAAACGGGAAGAAGTGCATGCTGGAAGCCCTTAATTATTCACCTCCAGCAACTTGTTTGAATTCACACCGCCTCTGTCCTAATTAGTGGATCTATGACACCGTGACCGGCCACATGACACCGTTCTCCCGCGGCGTTATCCGGCAAGCCATCGCAAACCCTCCATGTATGTGAAATCGAGCATGCAACTGTGCCGCTTGTCCCTTTGCTGATTAGTTCCTTTCATTGGCTTAATTGATTGAAGGGCAAATTCAAATGAAGGCACGGTCTGGCGAGACTCCCGACAGGACGATCTGACCGATCCGTCTTTTGTGTCCGAGAGCGTTATACACGAGCCTCTAACAAAGACAAATAGGTCCGGGGGAACGGCTTTATGCGTGACGCCATCAAACGCGCGACCTTGGGACTTTAATTGAACTGTGATCCATGCGTCTGCTCACTGAAAGAAACACACGGCGTGATGAAACTGGAACTGTGCGGAGAGAGAGAGAGAGAGAGGGCTGACGCTGCACCCGGATAAACATAGCTGCAAATACCCCCCAAAAAATATGCAACGTAATCTTGACTGGAATTTTAATGTGTGTTTGTGTAATAGCTCCTTGAACATTCTCCAGGAAAAAAAAGACAGACGTTGCTAATATCCGGGAAGGCTAATGCAGTGTGTAGGACATGGATCAGCGGCAACAGTCTAGCAGTCTGGCTGACGTTCACTGCTCAGGTCATTTTGGCAAGCCGCCGCGGTCTTCTCTATTTACACTTCCATCACAGCTTACTGTACACACACGTCTTACCATCGGCTATTACACGGCGCGATGCAATGGATTAAATGCACTTTTCAATCATCAGCTACCCCCCGCCATCACGCCACACTTAGTATGGAAACTATACTCTCTCATTTTTTATCTTTTTCACACACACACACCGAATTTCTACTGCTCTCGACTTAGAGTGAGTGAGGAGATTAAGCTTCAGTTTTCTTCCCTCAAGGACACTTGGTCATGACACATTACCGCTGATGATTGTAGCGAGGATCAAGCTTGTGACGTCTCAGCTGGAGTGCTGCACTGATGGGACTTTGGCTCCTGACTATCCGGTGCCCCGGGCTAAAGAGGGGGACTCCTACAGTGTCCAGACTAAAATGGCTTTGCAGTCATGCAATGTATTTATAAATATCATTTTTACTTTGGCTGAAATCTATAAAACTGTGAACAAAACTTTTCCCCATAAATAAAACAGTGCTTCTGTTGTTTATGTGAGACAAGCAGAAATACAATTTGGCAAAGCTCTGTTTTTTTTTTTCTTCCCTTCTGCACACGCTGAAACAAACTAGTGCTCCCTCGACAGATTTTGCAGAGGAGACTTCAAGTCAAAGTATGGCAGCTGAATGGATCAACCATTAGGAATGTGTCTGCTCATTGAGGAGTATAAACGAATGTGTGGAGGCGGGTTTGAGTTTTGGATAGAAGTCGCTGAAAGAGAAAAGTCTGTGCTTGGTTTGGCGCAGTGAGAAAAGGCTTTTCAGAAAGTCTGAGAGTCTCTTTTGCTCCAAGATCACTCCAACGCTCCACCCGGTCAGGTCTCAGCGAGTGCACATAATGTAACGGGCATGTCACGCAGCTCCTTATTAAAAGGTTCTGCAAACTCCAAATCCAGAGCGTTATGATAGCATCAAACAGCTATTTGCTATATGAAGATATACTCAGGGTTCATACACAATTTGACCAATGGATTTCCATGACTTTTCCATGATTTTTAACCAAATTTCCATGACCAAACATTTTGTGAAATCTGGGTGTAAACATGAAAAAGTGAGAAAATGTAGTATTTAAACTAACAATGAGGATTTCAAAGCATACAGTAAACCTTAAATGACACAAATGAATGAAAGACAATAGTTTGATTAAAAGAATAAACATTTATATAGATGCCTGTATGTATGCCTGCTTATATTTTGAGCGTCTTTCTTTTAAAAAGCATATTCATTATTTCAAACTCAGCGTAAATGAACGTCATGAACACATGAATATAACACATTTACATGGCTTTTCCAAAACCTTTGGGATTAGATTTTTTTTCAAGGACTTTTCCACGCCTGGAAATAACCATTTTAAAATTCCATGACTTTTCCAGGTTTTCCATGACCGTAAGAACCGCCAACAACCGAATCATCCGTCGCTATGTTGAGATCCGTGTGGAGGCAATCCCTAAATCATAGGTGTCGATCCAGACTGACCGCAACATGGAATTCAATAAGCAAAGTATTGAAACCATCCGAAAATATTTTTTTAAAAAGCGATGGATGTGAGTGTAGCGGCGTGAATCAAACATGACGCCCATTTTCTATCAGAGAATAAAAACGGAAAAACAGAAAACTCATCACAGAAATATTTGCTCAAGGACAGGACATTGCCGTTGCTCTGCTCTCTTCACATACTCTGACGAACTCCTTTACATAGAACCAATAATTTCTCATTACGCTGTCGCAAACTACAAGGCCACCCTTTTCTGAATACGCTCAGTTTCTTCAATTGATTCCTTTCTTAGAATCATTACAGAAGGAAATCATTCGTTTGATGAAAGACTAATTTGAGTCATGTAGTAGGGGGGAAAAAATGCTTTAATGCCGACATTACGGCTTCCAGCGAGATTAATGGTACAAATGCGAGGCCGAGCCTCCGTACCTGATAAAAAATTTAAAAAAGCCGAGGCGCCCTGAGCAATGTCACCTTGGTGACAGAGAGAGAGTGCAGAGATTGGTAAGGGGAGGAGCGGGAGTGTGTCTTAATTGCACCCTTTCCTTCATTGTTCTCCTTTGCACTGTGTCATCCTCTCAGATACCACCCAGGCCCTCGCGGATCCACTGTGATAGAGGCTAAAAGTGAGCAGGAAACCACTCAGTTTTTCAAATGCAAGCATGCTGTACAGTGGAGCGCATGCCAAGATACTGAGGCTGTGTCCAATAAGAATCGGCTATGTTCTCCTCGATGGAGACAAGCTGCAGCTATACCCACTTGTAAAGAAGAGAGGAGGGGCATGGAGGACATGACTAAAGCACAGACAGCAGCAATTTGCCTTATCTGGTTCGACAGGCTCTGGATCGGTGCCGAGAGAGGGAGACGGCTTCCGCTCGGGTCTTTTTTTTTTTTGCTACAAACGATTGAGAGAAGAAAAGTCCTCAGATGTTTCAAAAGTGGAGTGAAAATGAAGCAGGAGTCACAACAAAGAGGGATGTCTGGGGCTAAAAACCGCTGTGCAGCTTGCACAGGACCAGCCGCTTGCTAACATGTCGGGTGAGGACATTAGTCAAGGTTTACAGCGTGAAAGAATCAATACTGGAGCAGCAATGAAGGCAAACAGTGATATTTGGATTCATCTTCACCCCGGACTGAGGATATCGAACTGCATTCCTTGCCCAAAAACCCACATGGGCCATAAATCTCAAATGTCAAAAAGTGGCTCAATGCGAGACTGAGTAATTCAGTTTGGATTAGAAAATGCAAAGGGGATAAAAGACGCCGCCGACTCCAAGCCTCTGTAGTAAAAACCAATGTGTGAGGACAATGAGAGATAGGATTACAGATGGGGCAATAATACTTTTATGTGAACACGGTATAAACTAGCATTCCCAAAAGTCGCTGACAAAATCATTTCACAGTCTTCAAGAGCTCACTGTCTTTGGGTTGAGCTAATGCGATAGCAGCATGCAACCCTTTAAGCAAATTGATTGAGCTCTTGTCAGACGCCGGCACATGAGACAGAGCAACACGAGTTGGCCTAACTATTTTTGAATCTTCCAAAATTAGTTTGACTCTGCGATTTATTTTTGGGGTGGTGCTGTGATAGGACAAATGTGGAAAGAAGAAAAAAGATAGAAAAAAAGCCTTGGGGAGGCTGCAGCAGTTACCGCACAAGAAGAAACTCGACACCATCTGGTTGTTGTTTTTATTTCTGTCATCATCGTTTCCACGTACAAGCAGTACATAATGATTTTTCCTGAACAGTGGCGTCCAATTTTCTGATAAATCCAGACACGCGGCGCGACTCAGTCTAATAAAGGATGCAGCCTACATTTGCATATCACACATGCCGCATCTATCTGTTGATCGCGAGAGCATCTCAACAACAACTCCAACGGCGATGCTGCCACAGTGAAGGCTTTGGAGATGGGTGTGCTATACTTTGAGACAGGTGAGATGAAACGCAACGCCCCGGCACCAGTCAAGCTAGAGGCATATTTCAATGTTCTTTTTGCACACTTCACAAACCTCATGTTTTGGATGGCTTGACAGATTGGGTTCGGCGATGGGCCCTCGTGTCTGGTCTTTTAATGTTCAACAAAAGAAGCAGGACAAAGTGGCACCGGGGTTTGAACAAAGTAAAAGGAAGGCTCAGTTTCAGAAACTGGTTCCCTGACATGTTTTCCACAACCGCATCCGACAAAAGATAGTTTGCGCAATCTCTGAGATGTGAGAAGACTGTTATACACGCTGAGTGCATGGATGATATTACTTTGCAAACCCACAGAGTATTAGAGGATGAATAGCGCTGCCCTTGCCAATTGTGGGTGTGCACGTATGATGCTATAAAAGACCGTATTCAGGATGTAGGCAGTTGTAGTTACATAATCGGTCCGCCTTAAAGAACACGCCTCCTCGAGTTGCCAAAATATCTGGAAACGGAAATAACTTCTGAGGTTTACTTGAAGCTCGATGAACCGGACCAGAGAGACAGTGGCTAAAGCCAGATGTATGATGTTGTGTCAGGCGGTCTGCAGAGGATGTGGAAGGATGCGCTGTGGCTCCACCAGAGCTCACGTAAACCCCCTCATATGTGTAACTACACATCGGGGCCGGGGAAGATGCCGCACAGCGACAACAAGCAACGTGATTGGTCAGCTCGGCCTGCTTGCGTTGCAACGGATGCATTTCTGATGGCAGGGGAGATTATGAGAATACATGTAGCAATTCAAATTCAATATCAGCTGCTTGAATAAATTGAAGAAAAACAGGAGTCTGTTTTCATGCACAATTGGCGGCACAAACACTTTATTAATGTGCTGTTTAACAAGTGAACCTCATTAACCTCTTTACCCTCAACGGACCCACCGGTGGTGCTTTAAAAACGGCACTATTTCATTCACACGCTGGGGTGATAAATACATAAAATTGAATAATCATTGTATATTGTGTCATTTAGGAACCAAGTCTCTGCAGAACTTTGATTATCAGGCATTGCGCTTGTGAAATAAATATATAAATGTAAAGTGATCCATCTATCTGAACCACATAATCCAAACGCATGAGTGACATAATAATTACTGGTAACTTCATGGTGTACACTTAAGTGATGATAGCTGCTGATGGCAGACCTGATAGAAGGCTCACTTAAAGCTACATTTGTAAATCTTTGCTGCTTTTTGACGAGTTTATATCTATTTTTTTTATCAGCAATCAAAAAAAGGGTGATGCCCTTCCCACCTCTGGGTGAGAGACTCTGAGGAGTGGAAGCTTGTGCCGAGGCTCACTAGGACGTTTTGTAGGGACGTTAATAAATACTGGTATTGTTGCATATCTGGTCATTTTGGGCCCTCCTGGTGATCGTATGAAGGAACAGTATCTTGAAATGGGATTTTTTTTCACAGCAACGATGGACGTTGATAAATCTGCACTTTCTTGGTCCTTCAAAACACACTTATCTCCCTCAGAGTGATGGGATTTAGTTCATCTTTTATACAGCAGAATGACCTCTAAAAACCTGATGATGGCTGAACATAAAGGAAGTAGTTAACAAGACGCCACGCAAACACGCCACGCCGCACTTCTCAATGCCAACTCTCCCACGCACCACAAACGCACCTCGCTGCATCTGTAATGCGACTGTCTGCAAACTTAAAACTGAGGAACGACGGATTGAGAACAACCGGTTCATATCTATTCATAACATTAGCTGTGTCATTTGCACCGCTTTACGGTTTCTCTCCCCGAATAATGGAAATAAAGTTGAACGAGAAGGAAAAAATCAATCATAACCATGCCATGCAGGCTCCTCAGCAGTGATGCTATCTCTGTAAGAAACAACAAAGGAAGCCCCCTGACTCTGTGGCTCACACACACACACACTCACACTCACTGGCTGGTTCCAGGAAACACATTACTAAAGGCATAATTACCAGTTTCTCAAATGCATTCGTTGCTCACACAAGCGCCGACTTATTTAGTTTGACGCCAGTGAAAAAGAGGAAATCCTATATCTGCCATTTGGAAATGTGATATTTAAATTATACCTACAACTTTGCAAACGCAAGTGATTAAGCATGTTGTATATATTCAGCAGAGTAAATTACATTTCGGGAGCGAAGACGCACATTAAACGCCCACTAAAATGAGGCAAACCTGCATGTGAACAAACACCTAGACCACAAACTCCTGACAGTGTGAGACTAAAGGACTCTGCCGAAGACCCTGAATGCAATTTTGAATATTTTGGAGATGAAAGGGACACAAATGGTGTTGGACAACTGGAACAATGATGGTGAGCTGGAGTGGATTTAATGTCAAAATGCACTACCCTGAGGCCCTCTGCTTATACTTACAGTCACATTACTGCCTCCACATTTGTAGCACAGCACTGAATTTACCAGATTACAGTCCCGGCAATGACTCGGCGCTGTATATATATATATATATATATATATATATATATATATATATATACACACGATAGTTTCATTCTGCATGTTTGACTCCCTCGCCTCTCTGCACCGGGACGACGAAGACAAACTCCTGTCCATTTATTGTACTCGGCGATTAAAGCCAATCTGATTAATGAAAGAGCGAGAAATTCATTTTGCTGATTGAATTAATGAGAGAATTAAAAGTGACGCCTGCTCATCAATAGCGAGGGCCTCCGCGTGCGACAAAAGGCCCGCCGTCTTCCCAAAATAGCTGAGTCGTGTGGAACCGCAGAGCGCCCCGCGCCCCGGTGACTTAGTCTCTGATTTATTCTGTCATTACTGTGAATGATCGGCCCTTCAAAACTCTCCTCTATTATCTGCCGATGGGACGACGAACCATATTTCATTTTGATTCAAGTATTTATTGCAGTGATTCAGGGTTAAGACCACCTGCCTGTAACCCTAAGAGGCCACCTATCTCTGCACCCCCCCACACACACCCAATACACACACACAAACACACTCGCACTAGATATATGAGCGTGTCCTTACCGTTCTGGATGTCCAGGATGTGGTGCTTGTCTAACATCCACCCTCCCATGTTGGAGGCATCCAGTTCATAGCCTTGTAACACCGCCGTCCTCTTCTCCCAGAGCACCACATCCAGGCAGGACTCGTATTCATATCCCACCGACACTGAAAGTAATGATGGCAGATGCCTATGGTGAGCAAGGTTGCAACCTCCTTACCTGACACTTAAGGCAGCAATGAGCCTTGCAGCCAATAAGACATTCAGCACACGTTGCGATCGTCTTCCGTATTTGTGGGTTCTGCTTTCTCTTTGGCTGTGTCATTCTCTCCAACTGGGCTGATTTTAGAAGACCTGTGGGGGTTCTGTGTCTCAACCTGCACTGTTTGGATTTGATGCTCTCTCTTCTCGTTTGTTTTATCTCGTGTAAATGCAAATAAAAACGGCACATGAAGTGGCGTGAATTATTTGAGCGACAAAAGATGGAGCGCGTTATGGGAAATGTCATGAACACTGCGATATGGTCGAGTGCGCTCTGTTGATTGTCAGGGCCGTGAGTTTATTTTTTTCTTCTCTCTGTAATATGTAAGCTTGAGTGCTCAAACATTCATCCTTCTTAACAAAATCCCTCAGACCTTTTCAGATTTTTAAAAAGGTTTTCTGCAAAACATTTCGATGGAAGTGCGACTACATGTAGTTCTGCAAAATCCCTACACTGCAATGTAAGTATATTTATTGAATTACTAGTCAGAATATCTCATTACACTTAACATAAGACACAATCTTATGTTAAGTAACATTTCAGTGAAATATAGGGACTTTTTTTTTTGTCTCTAATTTTAAGCTTTATTTTTTAATCTCGCGGGAAATCTGACTATCATTCCATTTGCAGATTTGTTTAATTCATTATTTGTTTCTTGCTATTTTTAAAGAGGCCTTTTTCCCCCCAGTGTAATGTATTATAACTCAAGCTGACACTTAAATTATTATTAGATAAAAAACAAAAAACATAAATAAGATTTTCCATCATCTATGATCCCATCACACGATTCTGTTATTATTTGTGATGCTGGATTTATTTCCTCAGGCTACTGCCTCATAGGCAATATTTTAGTCAGCGCACTGCTTCTGAAATATCATACATGCAAAACAAAGAAGTCAGCAGAAGAGCAGTGGCCTTCAAAAATGCAGCAACGGGGGAGGATTTCAGGATTTCATACCAGCTGCTCAATCTTTATTGCACATGGAAACAAGAGCGGTGCCCGGTTAAATAATCCTCAATTTACAAAAAAAAAAAAAAAAAAAAAAAAAAAAAAAACTAAATCAATCTTCAAAAGTTCACCCAAGGTTCATTGCCTGGAGGTAGCTTGAGTAACCGAGTGAACCTACGCTTACACAACATCTCTGGCCGGCAGCTTCACAGCGGGTACTCACCCACAGCCTCCGCCAGGCCAAAGACCTTCTGATTGTAGGCGTCTGTTTTATCCCAGATGAAGGTGTACGAGAGGTCGGGGAAGGCCGGGAAAGATTTCTGGAACTGACGGCCCATGACGGCCACCATCAGGTGGACCTTCATCAGGCCGAAGGGGAGACGGTCGTGGGTCAGCAGCACCTTGAGGATGGGCTTGTAGCCAGCTGCCCTGGAGCTCAGGTAGACCAGGTTGAGGTCGCTGCCGGGTATGGCCACTTGCTCATGGAGGACCTGTGATTTTAATTAGCAGTCAGACTGGTGCCAAATACACAGTGTGGAGTACGGACTTAAGAAACAGGAGCAACAGGAGTTTGCTGCTATTTAATGTGGAAGGATAACTCTGAGTAAATAATGGAAAATGACGTGATATTGTAATGTAGTGCACTTCCTACGTTTAGCTGTTATCGCTCAGGCATTCATAAAACATTTGCGTAAGAGACATTTTGTTTCACAGATATACAGGCTTATCATTTATACATATTCTATGCCGCACAGTCGATATATTAAAAACAAGTTCTTACTTATATACCAAACTCCAGAGTCCATATGTCTGTGTGCAAATGTAATAACTCTTGGCAACAAAAAAAAGCAACTCTAGTAATTGACGAGTCTTACTGTCTCTTCACTGTTGAGTTCCAGTTACTTTAAACAGGTTTCACCTCAGATTGCCACTGAAGCACGGCCAAATGTATTTACCCTCAAACATAAAACAGATCTTTTTTGTTCTAATCATATTTAGAGCTGCCGAGCCACATTTTGCATTCAGGGATTTTCAAGTCTGATTTGAGCCAAATGGATATAAACCAAATCCTGAGGCATGTAACCTCCGTGCGATGTGCCCTCGGAATTTATCAGCATTACTGTGAGACAATTTATGGCTTAGTATTTGTGGAGACGCCTCAGTTCAATCAAAGCTCAAAGGCAAACTGAAAGGCAAATCTGACTGTGTGCGAGAGAAGCCATGGTAAAAGGAAGATAACAGTATTATTGTTACTCCTTGTTTGTGTATTTTCAACACTGCTGCATGTAGTGTTGGGATCAAACATGGGTCGACGTATTAAAGTCATTCAAAACGATCAGATACGAGCACAACAGTGGAATTGGGCATAAAAAGCCCCGCGGCGGGATCTCACCTGGGTCTCGGGGATAACGGGACTGTCCTCCGGAGACGTCTTGTACAGAGTGGAGAGGGGCGTGGCCAGGATGAGGGGGCTGGGCCGGGCCAGGCCAGTGAGGTAGCAGCTGGGGATGTCGTTCTCCTCCCGCTTCATCACCACCGTGTCCATCACGTGGAAGACGTTCCAGGGCAGCCACACCGTGCGGTGCAGCGTGGGGAACGGGGCGCGCTCATAACTCAGCGTCAAGGAAGCGCCGCCGTTGGCCAAGAGGTCAAACCTTTAAAAGAGTACCGTGAAATGAAAAATGCGCCACTGTTACGATGTCGTGCCTACTCAATGAACTGCTTGGATATGGGAACATGGTGACAGTGATGTGAAATGACCTACCAGAAGACTATAAATAATGGTGGAATTTGAACCTGGAAGTACGGAAGCCCGTTTCCGCGACAAAAAAAACAAAAAAAGAGATGAAAAGTCATAATTATGAGAAATAAAGTCGAAATTATGAGATAAAAAGTCAGAATTATGAGATAAAAAGTCATAATAATGAGATAGAAAGTCGAAATTATCTCTTTTTTTTGTGGCAAAAATGGGCTTCCATAAGGAAGTGAGTTGGGGTGCATCTGAATAAATCTTTTTAATTTCTCTCTCCATCTGACTTCCTTTTATCAACGTTATTACTGAAAGCAATGATGGCCATAACTATGGAAATAAGCCCCCGGTTGTAATAAACTGGAATTTCATGTTAATAAGTGCAAAGTAAATATTTATTGCAGGACTAAGCCTGAACAGGCTTTTTTCACTGGAATAAAAGACTTCTCCTCAACTAAGTTTATCCCCCTATTATCATTCACTGGATCTAATTCATGACTTCTGTTTAACCAGGCATGGTATGAAAAGAAACTTTATGGTAGAATTTGGTTTGGAGTCATGGGAGTTCTCGTTGGTGAACTGGTTTTAATTAGCACGACATTACTCAGGGATAAGTTACTGGTTTGGAAATGAAGGGCGAGTCTTTGAAGTGCTGCTCTATATATTCTGCGAGCTCCACTACCCAGGGGGTAAAGCATCTGTCTGGTGACATTGCATGCATTCACATGCACAAAGACACACACACACACACTCACAGATTTCAACGCTTATGCACGTCTCTCATGCACGCACTTCCAATTACACACACACACACACACACACACACACGTACACGCACACACACACACACATACACGCACACACACACGCCAACAGCCAAGCTGTGCAGCTGACCTAAAACAGCTTCCTTCTCAAGCTCTCTCCACTTTGGGCAGTGGGGAGCTCACAGCTGCAAGAGGCCAGGCTTTGATGCTGCCCCCCCCCCCCCCCCCCCCCATCCCCCTTCTTAACTCCACTGAGCGGATCTGTTGGCTAACCAAGTGTGATTATCCCCGACCATTTATCATGCTCCTTGTCAGAAGAGTTACAGGGCGGAATATCTGAAGAAATCAGCTAATCCTCAGCTATCTGGGGACCCGAGGATTGTGCTTCATAACAACAGCTGGGCAATTCGGTGCCACTTATGAGCCTTTTATTCTGTACTGGCAACACTCAAACACGACCTCTAGCAGCTGAATTTGAACGAAAGGCTCGGGTTTACCGTCTCGGCCAAATAAAGCTCCAACCTGAGGCGAACCCGTCCTGTGAAATATGACATGCTTTTGTCTTGTATGTGTTTGCGCTGCCGTTATTAAGAACCCGTCTGCGCTAACAGCAGGAGAAGGTCAGACAGTAATCCCATGTTTTACTACACTGCGGGCAGATTGATTCTACCCTTGCTGATTCAATGCATTTTAAACAGCCCGGTTCAAAATGGCCACCACCACTGTGACATTTGCATGAGGAATTGTTCTAGGGCACAATGTGCTGCGGTTTCAATTTGTTTTGAGCACTTTTTGGATCACCGCCAGGACGACTCTCCCACTGTTGGACAGCTTTTTTTTCTGCTTTTTTTCCACACTGGTCTAGGGGACAGCAGTCCGAGCCACATATAAATCGTTCGCAAGGGCGACGGTTGAACCTGCGGGCTGAGTGTACTCGTGTTTGTTTGCACATGTAAATCAGTGTTGACGGATGCAGATGGATGGCTGCGCGCCGACACATGCCGCACCCACTGATGCACGTCTGCGCAGAGTGTCTCACTTACATGCCGTCCTGCCGCGTGACGGTGTAGCCGTACTCCGGGTAGTGCAGAAAAGACACGTTGACTCCAATCAGCGGCGTCCCGTCTCCCGTGAGGACCTGACCCCGGATGACTGACGCCAGGCTGAGTGGGCAAACAAACACAGGGAGGAATGAGTGAACAAACGAATGCCAGCCGGCGTCGACACGCGGCCACATCACCAGTGCTGCAACACAACTGTCATACCCGTTTGCCAGCGGCACCGGCAGGGAGGTATGATTTACTGACCGCTAGGAATACACACACGTCACGGGTTGTTATTCATGGAAATGCCACCTCACAGAGCACCGCTCTGTCTCTGTTTACTGCTTTAAAGGCCCATAATTCAGTGGGATGAGGTTTTTCCGGACATGGAGGGCTGTTGAGATTTTTGCCGCACCTCGCACGTGTATTGCAGCATTAATATTTCAAGAGAACACAGAAAAATGGATGGCTTTTTTAAGCCTTATCTTTATTTCAAGTATTATTAGTTTGAGACGAGGCATCAACACTGCACATTATTTAGCCAACAAGGTTCAGCTGTTAGTGAGTCTGCGAAATAGAGCCAACTTAGTAAATTAACCAGCAAAAGGCATACCAAATGAGATTCATGAGCGAAATATTCACAGTGTTATCACTCTGACCTCGCTGAATTAAGAATTTCCCCTAAGTATCTATTTTCAAGAGGGAGTGATCCAAAACGTGATTATGCTCGCAAGCACTTTTGCTTCCAATAGAGAGCCTCTTGTCAGTGTCAGAGCCGAGTGTTGTGCTCACTTGTGTGATGCATGTCTGTGGTAATACTTATGATGAAAGATAATATATCAACAAGAATTGTGTCAGAACGGGCTCTTCAACTCGGTTACAGATATCCTCTTCATGCGAGAAGTTGCAAAGTTCGGCGGCTGATGTGTCAAGAGGCACTTTGCCGGAATTCAGACAAACAAAATGCAATGCTGGAGGCAAACTGTCAACACCCAAAATAAAAAAAATAAACAAAAAGCAGGGAGAAAAAAAAGAAATGCGATAATCTGAAAGAATCGCCACAGCTCTTTAGAAAGGCGAAGTCATTAATACGTGTAGACGTGAAAAGAAAATGCATTTTGTTTACAAGAAATGTAAAAATGTGCAGTCGTGAAAAGTCAAAATGTTAGACACATTTAAAGTGGACGAGAGGAAATGCATGCTCCCCTTTTAGAGGCTTTCCGAACAATAATCCCCTTTCCTCTCAGTATTTGGACGTAGATTCACCCTCAGTGGCCGCGAGGGTTAAATGCTTCACTTAAGGGCACCTCGGTGGTAGTTTGTCTCGCATTGGGGAGCATTACTCATTCACTTTGCTCATCCAGATTTACCCTGCTGGCAAATGGATTTGCTTCTGGTCAAAAGGCTCTCCACCTCCAGCATCCCCTTCCCTTTGCTTTCCCCCAAAAATAGTGTTTTATTTTTTTTCGGGGGGGGCATTTTTGCTTCATGAATCACAGCAACGGACGCTTCATACATGATTAATAAAGCCTCAGATGTCCTCTGCGATTATTCAACATGACTGCGGGACCTTCAGGTGAAACCTTCCCCGGCGCTGCTCCTGGTTCGTATATCTTTAAGTGTGAAGTCGTTTGTTCAGCCAGTCGTTTGTTTGATGGTAAAAAGGGGCGACAATGCGATATTTCTCCATCAACATTTAATCATTCCCTACTTCTCAACCATAGAGACAAATTTTAAATGTGTTCCCTCTGCATTTGTCACTGGTGGGCAAAAGATGTCTCATTTTGCCACTTTGTCTGCGGGTCATTACGTATATGAGACTGGGATGATCAACAGCTTTAGCCTCTGTTATTTCCCTCCTCCTCCACGCCCGGCACAAGCATCTCCCATCCTTTATTTACCGGCTCAGGGAACAAGGCCACTTAAGAGCCCCGGCGAAGGTTCACTCTTTCTTTCCTGTGTCTCTATTAATCTTTTGAGAGCATACTAGAGGAGCCAAACCCGCCAAACAAACGCTAAGTCACACCACCTGCTGAAAACCCCAGAAATGAATCACGGAATTCATGCATTCTTATCTGTCATTGTCTCACGCCGGCTGGAGATCGGCACCATCTGAAGAACCCAACGGGAGGCTTGTGTGGGGGATATGTGATACGGCTCGGGGACGAGTGGCGTATGAAAAACACTCAACCACAACACATGCTTTATTCTCTGTGCCATACGAGGGACACGTTTACTGCAGTTCTGAAACCTGACCGCACGCCAACATCTGCACCGTCTCTTTTCCAATGGCTTCTCAAAAAACAGGAGAGGAGCGACCTCTAACTGTTTCCCATTTCGGGAGCATTAGACATCAGATACACTACGGAGAGACATACCCGTCACCGCTGCGTTTTGGAAGTCTTGATGCCGCTCTGGCTTTGTTCCAGTGCTTCACAGACTTTTTTATAATGTATACTCTGCAAAGGCTGTCAATAAATTATTCACCTTATAACCTCAAATGGATGTTTGAAAAATGTGGGTCTCCAAACAGACTTTGCCACTAGTACATTCTACTTCATTATCAGACTCTCATAGGAAGAAAAAAAAAGAGGTAATTAATTTAGTCAAATGAAGGCATTTTTGCAAAACCTACAAAATGCACGATGCACTTTTGACTACAAAACGAACTTTTACAAGGAGATAAAAAGCCAAATGAGTATTTTGAGCAAGAGAGCTAATGCCACTGCCAGACATGAAATCGACAGTAAGCTGAAGACAATGAGCATGAGGATTACTGAGAACCCGGCTGAGAAGGGGGGGCTGGGTGGGGGATAGCCTCATTCTATATTTTCACTAAAGCATGCTATTTACATAAGGATTACTTTAAACTATTGGAGAAAATATTCCCAAAGCCTTCTGCACACAGTTGGCAATCATTTTTCCTCCCCATCAGTCACAAAACAAACGCCACTCGTTGTGCTGAACAAATGTGGGAGTTTTGCTGAGGTTTTGGTGAAAAATTCAACTCTTGTCTCCTCATTGATGGAGCCCAGAAGTCTATTCATTGGGTAAGATATTCTCTTCCTTTATATCAAACATTTTTTAATCAGTTCTTTTTACCTTGAATACACATCTTAAAACTTTAATTCTTGCAAAAAAGCTGAGGAAAATGGGGAAGTCACACTGCAAAGGTGTCACCATGAATAAAAAGCCAGCTCCAACACGAGAAGGTCGCAGGTTTTATTAACGTCCACCAATGTCAAAATGTCTTTGAGAGACATAAAAACCTCCTCTGCTCCGTGGGTAGATACTATGTAGTGTAATTAGGCAAGGTCATTTATATATATATATATATATATATATATATATATATATATATATATATATATATATATATATATATATATATATATATACAGTGTTGGGGTAACGAGTTACAAAGTAACGGATTACAGTAACAATGTTACTATTATAGGCAATGAAGTAAAGTAACGCATTACACTCAAAATATTGGTAACTACACTACTTTACTAGACCTCAGGAACGCACTTTCCTGCGCTACCCAAGCCATTTTTACCAGTCCGAAAAGTTCTCTTTTAGTGGCGCGCGAGTCACACGACACTTCTTGCATGAACAATAGCAACAAGCTGCTAGCTAGCGCTGCTGCTGCTACTGCCCGCGAACCCTCTGCCCAAGTCAGGTGTCAAGCCTGGTCCCGCTACCTTCTGGTTTTCGGGGAGCTAGCGGAAGTTAACGGAGAGTTAGCGGGGAAGTTAGCGGGGAAGTGACGGAGCGCTAGCAGGAGCCCCAGCTGGCTACAGCGGGGAGCTAACGGGGACTCAGACCGAAGGTAGTAGCGGCTCGTAACCCAACGTTTAGTAACTAGTAACGTGTAACTAGTTACTTTTTATGAGTAACTACCCCAACACTGTATATATATATATATATATACACACAGTCGCACATTTTAGACACAAAGGCAATAAAAAGTCCTTAAGATAATCATATACATAAAATAAGTTATTTTAACAAAAGAGAAAAGAAAACAATAGAAAAAAAACACAGTATGTATTATAAGAATGTAACATCTTTAAACGCCCCCAGGAAAGGGAAGGTGGCAAACAGAAAAGTTTGGAGTCTCGATGTAAAAGAACAAAGGGCTGCAGCAGACCTCGAGCGTACTGAAAAGTTTACACCAGATCTGTGTTGCACAGAAAGTGAAAGCTGCTCCTTCATGTTCGGCGCTGACCCCGGGGACGGCAAGCCAGGCCGTCCCCGGTGATCTGAGAGCTCTGGGACGCTCGTAACAGAGCAGCACATCGTGTATTTTGGCCCCCAAAACCAGTCGGTGTTTTGTCGGTCAATAATAGTCATATTTTCAAATCAATTGTTGAATTCATAGGAAGCATGTGCAAAGCTCTGAGAACTGGGCCGACGTGTTGCACCAAGCTGCAGTCGCCTGATTGATTTTCTTTTGTTACAGAGAACTGTAAAAACACTGTTACAATAATCAAGTCCAATAAAACAAGATGCTCTAAGTTGTGCTGAGACATGAGTCCATGAAAGCAAGCTCTATTTTTAAGGTGGTAGTAGTTTCTGGCACCAAAAATGCACGCATTACTTAGCATAACTAGCTAATTTAGCTTAACTTAGCTTAATTTAGCTAACGCATGAGGTTAATACAAGTTATTTTCTGCTTAACGTTATGACAACTAACTTTATAAGTTGCAGTTATATTGAAATATTAATGTTGTATTGTGTTACCTTGGTGTTGTTGCTGGAAGTCATGTGTCATGGACGTGATACGATGCATTAAACATGCGCTCAGCAGGCTACTTCGTTTATTAACTAATGTGCCAAAAAATAAAGACTGTTCAATGTAAGAGAGTGGAATGTCAACGTTACCTTATTGATGATTGATTAGTGATTGATATGTGATTTTCCACCTTGACACATGTAGATGGGTCCCAGCGCCTGAGGTGCCCAAGCACAAGCTCAGTGATGGGATGCTACTGGGAGAAACTGCTTTTTTTTCTGAAATTTCACAAAGAATTGGGAGGGTTGATACAGGCCACTGCCTTTTTTAGTGTGTTGGGGGAATGTCCTGAGAGAAAAGAGGTACGGCTCGTCTCCAGGAGGTCAGATGCCACGCAATTAAAACATTCTGCACAAAGCTTGTGCGAGGAATAGCAAGACAGAAGGAGAAATAACTTAAATGTAACGCTATCTCCTCCAGGGTGTCATGGCTGATGGGATTAAATTGTTTCATGGAGATAGAATTAATTTCAAGAGGAAGCATGGGAGACATGGACCTTTTGCCCGATACAGAGGCACTGACAGCCTGTCGGATTTCTTCCATTTCTAAAGAAGGAAGGGAAGTTGTTGAATGATTTGGTAGAGTTGTTAAGGGTCTACTGATATGGGGGGTTTTCCTCATGTCAACAGCTTCAAATTAGGCACAAGCATTATTACCATTTTTGGTAATGATAGAGAAAATAAATTGTCTCGCAATTCAGTTTCAAGTGGGACTCTGCTTCATGCCTAACAATGCACCTTAGCTGTATTGAAATCCCTGTAAACATCGGCCTCTCATGGCTTATTGCTTAATTATTTAATATCAATGACATCCATCCATCTTCTAGTTCATTTCCCCTTTTTTAATATTAAAGTGCTGATTACCATGTTGGCTCTTTGCAGACCAATATTATTGTTTTTTTCAGTTAAAAAAGCTTTCTAGCAAATATTAAAGAGAAGTCTAGTTAAATGTGCCGGCCTTAGATATTCAAATATACCATATGATGTGCGGCCCTGTTCATGATCAATTGGGTTTCTGATAAAAGACATACATTAATGTGCAGTGAAAATGGTCTCCTCAGAGAAATGTTTGCTCTTCTTTTCTTTCCAATTTGGAAAACCACATGGTCCCGTTATCTCTGCGTGAGATACCTTATCCTCACGCTGTCACAGTCATAAGGGGCTGTTTTTAGCGAGGAACAAGCTCACTCTTAATCTTGACTGCTGAAGGAAATAAACGCTCGTGGCAGCGACACCACTGTAAACACACTTGTCACCGTGACAGCGGAGACAAAGAGATGTGAGATTCTTTTGACGTTTTTTTGGAGTGGCTCCACAAACACAGGTGTCTCCCGACTGGTAATGAGGCGGCAAACAGCCCAACGTGATGCAAATAATTAAAGAGCCGTCAGGAATTCATTACGCCCGCTCACCTGCCGTTGAACGGGTTATCCCAGGGTATCACGTGACTGCCGCTGGGTCCAATCAAAAAACTGACGCGCTCGTAGAAGCCCTTGGACGTGGGCTGGGCGGACGAACTTTGGCCCTGGCCGGCGATGGCGGCGGGGTCAGGCGAGCCGCGACAGTAGGTCTGACCCTGGCAGGAGATTTGAGTGCAGCAGTCTGGGTCCATGCAGTCGATGAGCCCGTCTGGGGAAACAGGAGGCTACAGTCAAGACTGGGAGGTGGAAGCTGTGTTGACCGAGACGCATTAGTGACTTTGAACGTGAACTTAAGTCCATTAAAGATCCTGAGCTGACATGAAATTATGAACTATTTCAAAGTATGTCACTTACTATGAACCTCAAAAGTTCTGCGCTTGTCGATCAGCAGTTGATGTACACACACATACATATATATATATATATATACATATATATATATATATATATACACAGTCTAAACCACTCTTTGTAATTGATCTACTGTATATTTAAAAGCGTGCTGTTTAACAATCTGCTCTGCTACAACATTTGAATTTTCTTCCCAGTGATGTTTTATGTATGATTGATTTGTTTTGTTTGTTTGCACTGTCACCGAGGAGCCACATCAAAGCCACGTCTTCTCTCTCTTGCACAATGAGAGTCACACACCAGCTTTTTTCCGACGCTAAAAGACGATTTGTACGAGGCTTTTAATTCTCCCTACCTCCCTCGTTATCCTTGCCATCTGAGCAGAGCGTCTCGGTCGCTACATCGCATCCCAGCCCTCTCCACCCTGACTGGCAGATGCAGTGCCAGACGTTCTGATCCAGGATGCACCTCCCGTTGTTGTTGCACAGCCCGGGGCAGCCGTCTGTCAACGCATCATGTACGTGTCAAAAAAGCGGAGTAAGTCAGAAACAAGGAAATCAGGCGGAGAAGGGGAGGAGGAAGACAAGAGCGAGGGGGGCGTTTAGAGTGGACGAGGGGGGGCAGAGGAGGGACAAAGATGATAAAAGACAGTACTGAGTGAACATACAGTACGATACACCTCTGACAGGACTTGGGATGTGGGGGAGGGTGTGAGGAGTTACTGTCGTTTCACAGGAGTTTAAGAAAAACGAGTAATGTGTGGGATAAAGAAGAGGAGGAAACCTGCTGAGCTGCTTACAGCTTAAAAGGCCAATGGGAGACACCGTGAATGTGTGTTGACTCACATCCGTGTGGCAATTGGAGGTTTATATTTGTGTTTAAATCAAAGAAAGAATGATTCTCCATGAGTTCACATTACTTGTATTTTGGTTTGCGTAAATTCTCATATTGTGCTTAAAATTGAGGGCGATGTTGCATTTGTATCAAGCTGTAAAGGGTTTCCGAGTAAGTTCAAAGTTGCCCAAATCCCATTTAAGAAGCAGAAAATCGGTCACTGTCTTGGAAGTGTATTGCTTTCGCCCGAAAATAATTAGAGTAGGAAAAGCCTATTGCGGAAAACACTCATGTGAAGTAACAGCAACATCAAAGGGAGAGGGAAGTATATGTGTAAATAAGGGAAGAAGGGTGGGAAGGAGGGGAAGGATCAGGAGTCTCCACATTTACAGAAAACAGAGCACTTGCTGCCATATCGCATTCCTTCTAGTGGAGGGTGAAGACAAGGAGCCGAAAACATGACTAAACCACACCAGGTTTGGGGCGTTTAATCTGGCAGACACAGGGAATTAAGACACGGGAGGTGGTGGTGGTGGTGGTGGTGGTGGCGGGAGGAAAAGGGACCGTGGAGTCTGTGTGAGACTGGTTAAGACGGACAGGAGATGAGGAAACATATCGGGCGAGCAGGATCACAGCAGAAACATTATGATCGACTCGGACATAGAACAGGTGTATAAACGCCGTGCTAGGAAAGACAGAGAGCAGGGAGGGATTGTTTGTGACAATCTCTCTTGGGGGGGTAGTGGTTCAATTTACCTTTATATCCTATCTTGACTGCTCCTATTACACAACCGAGGAAAGGGAAACATTTGGAAAAGAAAATTACTTATCTCCTTGGTGGCAGAGAGCTAAGACTGACAAACACATTTACTTTATTGTAACTTGCAGGGAGCACAGAAAGTGAGAACGGTTGCTGACATAAAGCTGATGCACCTGCCAGCTTGCTTGAAATAATTGGAAAAAAGAAGCTTTGCAGGTGGTTTTCCCCATGATTAAGGTTGGCTTTGCCACGTTTTTTTAGTTTCTGCTCTAATTTCAATCTCTCAACCGTGTATGTAAATCATAGTCGTTATGGTGATAGAGCCGAATAGCATATTACTAAGCATGAGTGACAGGATATGACTGGAAAGTTCACTTTTTTTTTCTTTTTAAGCACACAAAGGTGTTCCGGATCAGAAAACATCTTAAGAGTATAATTCTCAAAGCAAAGTGAAAAGTGTTTTTACCTGATACTCTGGAATCCAGGGCTATACATGTAAGCCAAGAGGGAGTTGGATAGAGATAGATAGGCAGACAGGCATACAGACATAGAATGGAAAAGAGAAACAGGTATAAGTAGGAGTTAGGCAACGAAATGCAGTTAGAAAAAGAAAAAAAAGTTGAACATTGCTTTGAGAGAGAGAGACAAAATAGACAGAAGCTGCAGGTTTAGAAGAGCAGATTCTTGGAGTTTAGCTGCAGTAAGAGTCTGACTTGGGAGTGTTGACTTAACAAAAAAAAAAGCAAGTGATTAATCAGAATTATAGATGCTTCCATAGTCAGAATCACATTTTTCGGTGAAAAGCGCCCTTAGATGGTGTTTATACTTCTGTCCATAGGAAGCAACATGAATGAATTCCTCCCCTTAAGCATTGTAAAATATTCATTGTTAACACTCTTCCATCTGCTTTGCCTTGACAAGGCGAGGCATCCGAACACAAAGAGGAACACATGGTCTCTCTTGATATCTGGTTGTTA
Source organism: Taurulus bubalis (assembly GCF_910589615.1). Classification (NCBI taxonomy): domain Eukaryota; kingdom Metazoa; phylum Chordata; class Actinopteri; order Perciformes; family Cottidae; genus Taurulus; species Taurulus bubalis. The sequence continues at coordinate 6,290,904 of NC_136601.1, read as the reverse complement.
AAACAGACTCTATTAGCCAGTTTCATGCGGGCCGGCTTCTAAACATTTTACTGTCTGCTTGTCAGGAGGTATGTCGTCTCACCCTCAGTCTATTATGGACGCATCACAAAGCAGCATGCTCATATATACTGTATTTATATATATATATATATATATATATATATATATATATATATATATATATATATATATATATATATATATATATATATATATATATATTTGTTTTCTATGTTGCCGTCATCTCCAATTCAGTGATTCCAACAACTGCACGGCAGTGAACCAGCGTCACGCTAAGGCGAATCAAAAACACATCCAGTGGTAAACTGCAGCGCTGAGAAAGCAGTGACAATGGGTTTAGCCTTGCATATAAAACAGGATCTAGATGCCGGTGACAAAAGAATGGCCGAGGAAGTCCTCTATTCAAGCCCTGTCCATGTAATGTGATTAAAAGGCGCTTTGTGCAAATGGCAGTTATTCAGGGTTTGAAAGACAAAATAAGCTCCCGGTTCTCCAAGAAAAGGTAACGCACTGCCCATTCATCCCCGCCGCATCGAAAGCAAGGAGTTACTTTCCTGGCGGGAGCCTTAAACAGGAAGAAAGAAAGGGAAAATGGATGGTGCACAATCAGCCCTGAGGAGGGGGAGATTAATACGATCAGTAATGTGACCCCTCCAACAAACTCCTCCTGCTTCCCCTGGGATGGATCGGCGCTCTGGACCGAGGATTGCTCATGAGAGAACTTGTAAATACATAATCAGGGCTGAGTAGTTTGGAGTGCCAGATCTTTGTTTCACAGAGAGTATGTTGTCATTGAGGGGTTGGAGATGACACTCGGGGGATTGCTGTTTGATGCGGCGTGTCAGGGTTTAACGAGAGGACCTTTGACAGGGGGTAAGGTGTCGAGGAAGTCGGAGTTAAAGGTCAATAGGAAGTGACATCTCAGAACTCATTATCCTCATTAATGCCAGGTGAAGCACTGCCATTTCAGAAAAATGATATTCCAAAGAGGCCGACCCGCGGCTTTCCAGCTCCCTACATACCTGCCCTTGACTCGCTAATACAGGAGCATCATTTCAGCAGTCTAAGAGGTGAAATATCTAAATGGATGAAGGGGAAATTACAAAGTTGATGTGGTGGGAAGATGTTGCAAAAAAAAAAAAAAAAAACTTTTGAAAAGAGAAAAATTATATTGGAGAATAGCAACGGGATATCACATTCCTTTGTAGTTGCCGAGGTTAACAGGTACAAATCTGCAACATTTTGATTTAACATCAATGAACATTTATATAAATATAATGATGCAATTGAATACGAGTTTGTCCTCCAGTATCTGTCACAAGGACAGCTACTGGAGAACATTCATTGCCACCTGCAATAAGACTTTATAATAAATCCCCTCTGGCCAGATCCTCCTTCAATTGAATCAATAACTCTAGCACCGCTTTCTCGTTTAGTTAGTGCATTTTCTTTTGTCATTTAATTTCTGCACTGCTATTTTATTGTATTTTATATATTGAGCATTTTTCATACTATTTTTATGTTTACTCTGTAACTTTGCTTGCTGCTGCAACAAAACACACTATCTATCTATCTATCTATCTATCTATCTATCTATCTATCTATCTATCTATCTATCTATCTAGCTATCTATCTATCTATATACTCCAATAAAAGCAGAAGAATATACACTGAAAGTACAATATTTCCCTCTGAAATCTGTTGGGTTGAGAGCATAAAGTAGCATGAAATGTTAATACTCAAAATTGTACTTATGTTAAATCCTCAGCTACTTTCCACCAATGACTGTGGCCGTTCGAGATTCAGAAATCAAAACATATCAGTTCCCTTCTGCTCAGTGAAAATATCCCTATAAGGTTTTATCGTGCAAAGATGCTCGTGTGGAGTAGGAAGGCTGCAACAGAAGTGTGTCACGATCTTTGCATCTCCAACAGATGCTCTAAAACCTGCACAGAAAACACTGACATTCACACTCCAAAAGTCGCCTGTCCTTAAATGAATTTCCCCTGTAGTTCATGCCCTTCTGTCAAGTGTGTGTAGGTGTGCGGCGCCGCATGTGTCACCGTGGCTCACCGATGGTGCAATGTTCACCCGTCCAGCCCTGATGGCAGTCACACTTGCCCTCTCGGCAGACGCCGTGGTCAATGCAGCGTGGGTGACAGTCCCTCTGCTCACAGTCTGGTCCGGTCCAGCCTTCCTCGCAGTGACACACACCGCTGATGCACAAGCCGTGGGGACCACAGTCCACCACGCACACCTCTGTAAGCGAGAGAGAGAAAACACAGTCATGTCGCTTCTGTTCTGTGAAAAAGCCCCTTTTTTTTATTTCTTCTTCTGTACTGGTGCATTTTTATATTCTGTGTAGATGCGTCTGAAAAATATTCAGAGAAGTGTTGACGCGCTTGGGTAAAGTTTGGCTAAAACGTTTAATCGTAAACTAGACACATTTTTCATCACTGCTCCTGGAAAAAAAATGTTTTAACGAAGATCCTGTAATTGTGAGAGAAAAAAATTACCTGCTGTCTGAAAATATTTCATCTGAAGAGGCTTGTAATTACTGCCATCTATAAAAGGAAGTTTTAAGAAGCCATACTTTAAATGGGGGGAAAAACAGCACTTAACTGCTTCTTCTGACTTTATGGATCTCAAATTGAGATCTGTAAAGCAAAGCAAAAAAATAAAATGTGTATGGCACGATATGTCAGGGCATTGAAACAGGTCCCCAATCAACTTTTATTTGGCCGCCACTTTGCCAAATTACACAATGAATAGTGAAAAAAGAGAAGAAATCTTCCCCCAAAAAAGTAATCTTGATATATAGTGCTATGACTTTTATGGGTTCCGGCGATAATAAAGTCCCTTAAATTCACAGTTGCTTGACATTTCATTTGTAAACTGCATTCTCCACAATACAGCAACGCCGTACCGTCAGTGTATTATAAAACATATTCAAACGTAATGAGTGCATGTTAGAACGAGATAAAACTTTAAACAGTAGGAAAAAAAAAAAGAAAACACTGTGTGTGCGTCCGTATATCGCCAGATGGATCATATCTGATTCTACGACTCATTCATGTAAAATCCACACAGCAGCAAACTATGGAGGACGCATATTAGCTCATCAACAAACAGGTTCAATCAGTGTAACGTCCACTTTCTTTCCCCCCCATCTGAAACGATATCAAAGCTTATCAAACGAGATATAGGTATTGCTGGGAATCACGCAGTTGAATGATAGGAGAGACATTCTTTAGATGTAAGAGAAACACCAGTTATTATTGTAAATTCTCTTCCTGCCGCCACTTTTAACTCATCTTTATCAAAGGCTTCAGAAATTTCATAGGCCGCTATATTTCTTTCCATGCAGTGCAGACGCCCTAACATAAAATAAAACCTGTCATCGCTCAAAAACTCTGAAGTCAAAAGAACAGCAAAGCACAGCAATTACTTTGTGCATCTAAACACTTCCAAAACAACCACTTTTCAGCTTTTACACAAGCTCATTTGCATGGCGTCTTGGCAGACTAAGGCAAGGGTTATGGATTTAAGCAGGTTCTTATGTCTGGACTCAGAAATGTTAGATCAACATGATTTCTTCAAGCACGGAGCATCGAAACACAGCAGAGCATCTGGTATGAAGCCGCGTTCGAAAAGCGGAATTCAAAATGATGCAATCCATGGGTGGTAGGTAAATCAGCCCGCAGCAGACGCGAGCTAGCGCTCAACAAGCAGTGAGAGCGCTTGCTCTTGTGAGAGAATAAGAAATGTTCATTTACTGGAACCGAGAGCTTCTATCAAAGCTTTCCAACAGAAGAGCAATGAAGCTCTCCGTCGTGACGGCAGCCTTCAGTGTGCTGGAGGAAAGTAGCTCAAGTGTGTCCTCAAATTGTAAGTGACTCGATGCTCCAGGAAATTTGGATGGCCCCATAACCGAAAAGTTTTGAAAAACTTGGTGTAGCCTCAGGGGGAAAGCAAATAAGCCGAGAGACATATAATTCTCCCGCATAAATGCATTGAGCCGTATCTACTAATTTTGTTCATGAATTTTTTTAAATTTTTTAAAGATAATCCATGGCCATTGCTTTACCCACCCTCTCCTTTTCCGAGGCTCTTTTAGCAGTCCGTTTCCAGCTCTCTCTCAATAGAGTTTTTCTTTGATTGAGAGACCTTGGATGGTTCTGATTAAGTCGGGCCGACACTGTAGAATATTAAGCATGCCTCTGGAGGGGAGTCATTTGATTCCAAAGGGATACCTTCTTCCCATAGAATCTATGCAATCAATTTTTCATTAGTCCAAAAGTGTTTATCTGCCTTTAACATGCCCCTGACTCGAGCCGGATAGGGGTGGTGTGCGGTCGATCCGTGCTGCTCGCTTGTTAATTAAAGTTTATTTAATTGAAGAAGAACCGCAGCATTAATTAAGAAGGACCGCTCCACCCGCCCAGGTGGGTAAACCGTAACTTCTGGACCGCATCAGTTCAGTCAGTTCTAGTATTGACAAGCCTGAGATATCTTGTTGAGTGGAAGCATTGTGTCTGGAATTCTAAAATCCTTAACAGAATAGAAAATGACCTCTCTTTAAAAAAAAAAAGAAAGAAAGAAAGCAGAACACAAAAGAAAAGAAAAAAAATAGAAAAAACCCTGTTCATCAAAAAAATCATTCCTCTTGGGCACCAACCAAACCGGCTACATGCTGCTTCAAAAGCTCTCTCGTGATTTAATTTTTCTCTTGAATTTCAGCCAGGAGAAATGCATTCAACAGCTTTTTCTTTCTTTCTTTTTTTATACTGACAGAAACAAACTGCAACTTCTGCTTTTAATTGTTGGACTCAGTGCGGTCCGTGTGTCTCTCTGTGGGATCCGCACACAGAGAACGAGTTTATTCTGAAGCAGGAAACGGCGAATAAATCACCTGAGCCTCATGCACAGATAACAGATGGGAGGGGCCAGCCTTTGAACTAACATGTCACCTACCTGTGAGGAAAGACACACCCTGTGAATACAAAGCTGGGAACAAATGAAGACGCTCTGCCGCGAGCAGATGGGAATACACGATTGTCGCCTCTCCTCCAATAAACCTGAAGCTGCAATAAAACACACTGGCAGAGGTTCTGGACAAATCTATAAGTCATTTTTTTTTAACGCAACCACACATTGGTGTTGAATCTCAAAGAGAACATGCGCTGGGTCTCACTTGAGGAATGTGTGGAGTCAGAGCTTTGTCAAAGCATATGCTCCGTTTCAAAAAACCAAAACTTTAAGCGTGTGATCACACACACAGTTTGAGTTATTCAGGCCAAAACAAAATGAAGCAGATTTATTTAGGTCCGGACTAGCAAGCAAATAAAAAATTCTAATGATTGCACGCTGTTTGGTCATGAGAATCGAAATCCTAGACTTTAACTCCTCTGGTGAACATTGTGTAGTACAGAGCACTAAAGAGGAGCAGCTGTCCAGACTGAGGTTATCAGATGTCAGCATCCGTCTCCTCACACACAGCTTTTGTTCTGGGTTTGTCATCTGGAGTCGATCCCAGTTCTTTTCTTTTGAGACATTTGAGGCATTTCAGCGTGTGATTGTGTTGTGTTTAAGGTTGTTGTTCTCACATGGATCGATCTTTCAAATATGTCTTAAAACTTGTTGCGAACATTTCCTCATCGTGGCTTTCTTGCGTTTGTGTGTATATATATATATATATATATATATATATATATATATATATATATATATATATATACACACACACGTCTCCTATGATTTCGGCCCATCGCACCAAAGTAAACCTTTACTGAAGGAGTGATATAGGAGCGATGTAACCCAGAGCTCATAAAGCACGGCGCTGACAGTGCTGTAGCATGCATGCATATCTCATGAGATGAGAAAACTTCCGTCAGACAGGTGCCCATTCATCAAATTTGGAGTAAATCCATACTTTTCAATCATTAATTTTGTTTCCCTTCATTTACACATTTGACTGTATTTTTCAAAGAGTTTCATTTCGTAATGTGACATATTCATTTAGGAAAACAAATGGTTCTCTGATGTTCGCTAAATATAAAAAAAACGTGATTAATTACCTAAAACTGTGATATAAAAAAAAATCATTAAAAGATTAAAGCATATATCATATTTTTCCCCCTTCTCCTTCTGATTAATTGTGCCCGAGGTTTCTAAATAAGACACCCACATGTAGACAACATGTGCTGTTGGAGCTAGATCTTTTATTTGGACCTGCAGCGTGTTAATAAAGGCTCAGGTCTGCTGTCGTGGACACCAGTTGTCTGCAGTGTCTGTGCACAGCAAGGGGGAGTCTATTTGGAGGAAATACAGAAAGAATTTGGTGCCAATTACTTGTTCGGGAAACTCAAACATTATCTACAAAAACAGTTTTAAAAAAAGCGTTACAGAACTGACTGCACTGTTTGCGAGGAGCTGTTAGTACAGTGCAAATAACTGCACTAATGGCATCGATAACTGGAGGAATGGATGAAATGAAAGACCTTGCCTATTATACCTCTAAGTAGATTGTTATGCCATGTCATTATTTAAAAGCCAATGAGTAGACTTTGAAAATCTCCACATAAGATACTGTAGCTTGTCACATTTTTCTATGAAGAATTAATTCTATTGAAAAAAAGAAAAGAATCTGCACCCATTTTGAAAAAAGTAATAAATACATATTTTTTCTAATTGTAAAGCCAAACGAAAACTAGGTCCATCTTCTCTAATGTAAAGGTTTTGCTGCTTTTCTTTTTCATATGTGATAATCCATTTTATATATTTGAGGTTGGGACGGTTTCATAAACCAACATATTAATCAGTGAAACGCTTCACATAAGTCACATGTAAAGGATTCGCAGAATACGGCTTTGTGTGATGAAATAAAAAAGTGAAACGTGTTCTGACCGATGGAGCAGTCGGCCCCCTTCCAGTTGGCCTCGCAGATGCAGGTCCCCGAGTCGGTGTTGAAGGTGCCGTGACTGGAGCACTGCTCCGGACAAGTGCTCTTCAGGATCTCGCAGCCGATCCCTCCCCAGCCCGGGTTACAGTGGCACTCGCCGTGATGACAGGCTCCGTGACCGGAGCACGCCGGGTCCGAGCAGTCCACTGAGGACACACAAGTGAGGAACGACAACAATGTTAATTTTCCACTTCTGGACAGGATGTCAGAGCTAACTATTTACCCCGGCCACTTCCACTCTGCCACCAGCCAAGTTCCTAGAAGTGCTTCTGCTTCTGGAAGTGCTTCTGGAAGTGCTTCTGATGATGGCTGGTGAGCGACAGCAGAGGAGTTTGCAGTATTTAGTGGCGGCTGCTAGTCATTTCTCATCCTATGTTCTACTAGTTCTCTGAAAGTATATTATAGGGTACTTCCAATATACTGACAGCATAATTATGCTCCATCATAGGCACTAGGAACAAGGGCCTTATTGGTGTCTAGACAGATATAATCAATTACTAATAACAATTTGCAGATCAACTTGCTGATCTAGGTTATTAATTGGCAATTATGACCAACATAATCAACCCATAGGGATAATGGCAACAAGGCCATTGTGCTTCCTCTGTAGCTGATTGCTCTGTGCATTTCCACATCTACCTGGACAACGGAATTGATTATTAACCAATTTATCACAAGCTTGGAACCACGAATGCTCCCTCCTCCCATCTGTGTTTCCTTCCCACACTGCTTCCCTTTAAAGAACCGCGATGGTACTCATTTAGTCAACTCAATAGCTTTTTTTACGTGCAAGGTCAACAAGCCGCACATGTAAATCTGAGCTGATAATTGTCTTTGGTGTGCACGGGGATCAATGGAGTTAAATGCACTGAAGGCAAGGGGGAGGGTGGAAAGGTTAAGAAAGAAGAAGAAGAAGAAGCTTTTTCTCAATAAACGGAGGAAGGGATGCCATTGACTGATCGATTTAAAAAAAGGTGTCATCAACTGTGGAGCGTTCCAATACGGGACCTGCACAATCTGTTCCAGCGTGCACCATCATGCGGTCCAAACGCTAAGAGGGAGTTAATTTATACGCACGGTATCAATAACAACATCCCGAGCATTATCCGCTCGGTGGAGTTGAAAACAACCGATTGTTTCGCCAATAGACTATGTCAATTCCCCCCCCGAGCTTCACACAGAAATATGTTGCATCTAGCTGCTTCCGATCCGATGGGGGGAAAGCTGTTTTTAGTCCATTTACCTTGTTCACAGTTGGGTCCTTTGTGGCCGGTGTTACACGCACAGCTGCCCGACACGCACACTCCGTGTCCCCCGCATTGAGGATCGATACACTGGGAGGCGGGAATGTCACACTCAGTGCCCTTCCATCCGCTGTAGCACTGACAGCGCCCCCTGGTGTATTGGCCATTACCGCTGCACAGGACCGGACAGGCAGCTGAGGACAGACAACAGGCGGAAACAATTTATCTTGCACAATATCAGGGGGAGTTGGTGTATTATATTGTATTTAAAGCACATGTCAAACAATCTTCAATTGTATCCCTTTTATGATTAAAAGAACAACTTCAAATATATATTTGTGCAGGGTTAGATTGATACAAACTCTGCCGTCTGTACAAGAGATGCACTAATTGCAATTTTCTTGGCCATTGTTCTTGACTATGGGCTGGTGCAGGCTGGCCGGCAGTTGCTATTATAATTTTAAAGTATAAAATAATTTGGTTAAAAATAATTTAATATGCTGCCAATAGCTTTTTTATGTTTATTTATACTTCATGTAGGCTACCAGGTAGAGTGCACTGTGGCTGATTTAGTTAATCTAGTGCAGACCCAGACCCCCCCCCCATCGACCAATTGGAAGAATTATTTTGTTGGAAAATTTGCAAATGTTCCATTCACCCACATTGTTTTAAATAAAAGCAGACATTTCTGAAACCTGGGCCAACAATCTGCAAAGCTGGATATCATCATAGATTAAAAAAAAATATATAACCCTTTAAATAATAGACTGGATTGACAGAATAGGAGTAAAAATGATAGCATAATAATTACCTCTGGAACAGTACGGCCCTATGAATCCTGGGAAGCAGTGGCATGATCCCGCCACACACTCACCGTTCCCGTAACAGTTGTGTGTGCACTCCGTGACAGATTCTGCGGGCACAGCAGTGAGAAAGTCCAACTATTAATAACTCATCCGACTGCTGTAGTATAGAAAAATGTGAAATCCCACATTGGTATAACATTTGCAAGTGTACACTTTAATAAATACTGCAAGACAACTGAGATACTATCTTTTCCTTTGAAATAATTCCTAACCTCCTGCAGCACTAGTATAAGGCCTGGTATATATTTACAGCTATCTACCCATGTTCCACTAAGGTCTAAGCCTCCATAACATGTATGCTGCAGCCCGGCTCTCCCCATCTAAGCCATGTTAAGTAAAACCCCAATGGCATTTTAAATTAGACCAAATAATTCCATTTCCTTAACACATTTTGCTTTCCTCCTGTCTTCCTCTATCCCCCCTTCCCTCCCCCGTCAACCCCTTGAATGACTGATCATGCCCAAGCCATGCAATCTCTTGAGTGTTTATAGCTCAAATCCTCTTTGACTTGAAGTTAATCTGACATATCCTACAGACAGATCTGGTGTTCATTCAACAGACCATCGCTCATGAACGGCAACCCCCGAAAGACCAAGGCCCTCATTTTGATCGCCGTTAAGAGGGCAAACTTTTTTGTTATTACTCTGACTTGTATTGGATGTTCATTGAGCCAGTGTCGGACCCAGGCAATTTTGACCCCGCACATCGATTCCTTCATATTTGTATGGTGGGATCAATAGCACCCCCCAAAGGAAATAGAAAAACGTTAACTCAACCTTAGTGTTTTTCCCACCTCAAAACCCGCAAGGAAATTTCATAGACTTCAAAAGGCTGAAGAGGTTGTTAGGTGGGAAGGATCAATGATGGCGCATGGTTTCATATTATAGCGTTGAGCACAATAATCCACTCCCTTCCAGGGAAAATGTACACCCGCCTCCTAGGTGGCTCAAACTTTTAAAAAGCTCAGTGGAAGCCAGAACTTCCAGCAACCTAACTCATGCGGGCGCAGCTGTTTAAGGAAATTAACGTCTTCCAAACATGTCATTACACATCATTCCAATCACACTCATCATTAGCCGCCGCAGCAGATGTGCGTCCCCCGTACCCTGGATGATGGCGTTGTAGGACACCGTCTCGGCGTTCCGTCCGTCGTTATAAAACGCCAGGTGCCACACCCCCGAGTCCAGGTACTGGATGAATCCTGCTTGGTGGACGCTGACCGGGTGATCCAGCCGGGCCCTCGCCTCCGGTTCACTCTGGGTCCGGTGCTCTTTGGCGATAAGCCGGCTGCCGTCCAACAGCTCCACAAAGTCGTACTGCAAAAACAAAAACACCAGAAAAGATGCCGACAGATGCAGATGATTGTTACTTTAATGTTGGTATAATTAAATCAGGCAGTCGGGAGGCAAGAGAGTTCAAAATGTTGATATTTTCCTCTTTTGGATGCTTTGTATGGAGCTCCTCCACTGATTTCCTTAACAGTCTGAGAGGAACTCTTCAAAGTCGTAATTCAAGACACAACCAGAAGAGGTTTGTGTACCCAGTAAATATTCCACTATAATAAGTGTTGATTTTTCTGTGACAGTTATTTGGAGTTGATAGATGTTGTTTGGAGAGTTGTTTGTGTACTGATGGAGCTGATATGGCTCTGGGGCTAATGCTCAGAAATATTCCAAAAATATATTGTTAACTCAGACAGAGTGCACTTAAAGAGACTCTGGCGATGTGCTTAATATAATCTCTTAAATTAACACTGATAACGTACTGTGTAGATGCGTGTGCTTGAAATGCAGAGTTACTCCCTGCGCCTGCACAAAACACAAATACAAGGATAAACTAAGTGAAAAGCTTTCTTCAATGATTTCTATAAACAATTGCATGTGTCGTCTTTTAATTCCATTTGATACAAAACTGTTACTATTGTTTGATTTTTTTTATGTATTTTTACACAGGACTCCCTGAAAAGAAAACTGACTTAATATATGATGTAATCAGTTTATTTAAAGCAAATATGTCCTTGTTGGTAAGGTCAGAATTGTGTTATTCAAAACTACCAGATGCACAATGTACTGTACAGTCTACACAATGCATACACAGTATATATATGAAATATAACATGTATATATCTCAGGCTTATTTTTCTTTCTCATACGTGTTGGGATTGCGGCATAACAGTCACTCTATTTTTTTCAGGCAAACATTGATTTACGGGGTAAACAAGGAGTAACGAGTCATCCCTGCCAAGTGAAGCGAGTAAAGTGGCGCATTTGCTCTCACTGCACCTGCTCAACACCTGAACCTCATTCTGAGGGAGGCTGTAGGTTACAGAGCACTGCAGCAGAAAGCAGTGTAACACATATCAGCAGTCCCCGAACAGGCAAGAGGCTGCAGAGGAGCACAGATGTAGACAGATCCCCTGGCTAATGTGCTGGTAGCGCCGCAGATGTACTGAGCCCACAGTGAGGACCGGCGCTGGAGGAGGAGGAGAGTCTGTGGGCTGCTCGCAGTGTGATGCGTACACTTTGGCACTGTGGCTGCTTTTTTAGAAGAGCTTGGATTTAAATCCAATGACGAGGCTGTTTGCGGAGAGCTTTGATGGACTGCTAAGCCTTTGATTTTTTTGACTGATGCACAGTTGAGATGTTTTTTTTCTTCTTTTAATTAAATGTCAGACTTCTATATTTTACAATAAGCAATATCATTAAATTTAAATACATTTTACAAATACCACCGTAATTTTTTTTAATGCAAATTAGCAAGAGTCCACACGCTAAATAACTACAGATATGGGAAAATTCCAGGAATATTTATATTTTAATTTATTTGTTTTATTCAGAAAACAAGAAATAGTTAATGCACCCTGTAAGTATGTCCTCTACTACCAAAGCTGCATTTATCATTATGTTTAAAAGTAGCATTCCATGAAACGTCTACTGTATAAATAATATGATTTTTTATCCCAAACCGGATTTCAACCTCAGCAGCTCTCGTGGAATTTGTTTTGCCTCTTTCAGCTCTTTGCTTTGGTTTTCTGGCACACAATGAAATAAAAACAACCAATTTCCCGAAGCAGCAGAAAGCTGTTTTCAGGAACAACAAATAAAGTGAAGATAAACCCAGTGTGCTCTACCTGCCCAGCACCAAATGGCAGACCGACAAAGTTAGCAACCCACAGGTAACTACCCACCACTTACGAGCCAGCATTTCTTTTCCTCGAGAGTTTTTGGACACAAAACCAGAGCTAAAAGAAGAGTAAATGTTGGACTGGCATTCATCAGGTGGAAAGAGACAGAACTCCAAATGAATGCTGCTGCTGCTGCTCTGTTTCCATTTGATGTGAAAGTCGTCGACTGTTGGCTAACACTCGAGGCAAAACAACTTAATAAGCTAGTCATTAGTCAGCTTTTTCCATCTGTCATCATGTTATTGAGTTCTTCTTTGCCTAGTGGCCAAAAATTAATTATTGCAGATTTAAATCAGTATGTGCACAATATCCAGCCTCATTGAAACACAATGTGCTAGTTGAAAGAAAAGGGACAAAATAAAAGAAATGCATTAAAACAGGATTTAACCCTATCATCACTAACACTAACATCGGGTGATTTGTACCCGTTAATGTGGGTGGATATTACCATTGCATTACCATGTGCCTTCAGCAGACAAGGCTCCCAGGAACGGGTGGACCAAAGAACAAGTTTATAGCTCCATTATTTGTGTTTTTAATCATGTTTCATTGACGATTCCCTAATTTTTCACTCGATTTTGAGTTCCATAGGGTAAAATAAAAAAAGAGTACTTCAGTTTGCCTTTTATTTTTGTATTTTAATATATTTTGATGATAAGTATTTTTTATAAAATATACCCGATGTTAGTGATTGTGTTACCATTTGCAACATTAGTGTTCTAGGGCTCAGGAAACACACCCGTGGACCCGGGCAACCTTTAAGTTGACTTGCAAACGACAGGAAAGAGAGCATTAAGCGCGGGGCAGGTGAAGTCAACACTGTGATTTAAACCCCTTTGAGTGGAGCAGGGGGCAGGGAAGGGATATTAACCTTGCGGAAGTTGACTTCTTTGTGTTGTTGGCTTGAGGGGGAAGTAATAAAACAGTTCATCCCCCGGGCCCCAAACCTCCTGGCCAAGTGCATACATCTCGATTAGTCGATGTAAAAGCCATCCCAGCTCATCTCAATCCAACAATACCAGCGAATAACAGGCAACAGACAGAGCGTGGAGAGACATGGATGCCCAAAGGACACAGCAGGAACGCTCAGAGACTGCAAATTCTCCACAGTTTAGATTGAGTGAACTTTGTGCCGATTCTTAAGAAAAAGACAACAAAAGTTTGCTTCTCCCAACTTGTTTGGTTTGTATCAGCACAGACAGACACTCAATTGCAGATGGAGGAAGTCTATGTTTGTGAAAGGTGGAAAAGCTGTTGCACTTAAATGTTGTCTTGTCTTCCAGGCTGTGAATGCGACGAACAGTCGATATCTCTCATTGGGGTCTTTCATGCTCAGTTAAGTAAATGCATTGATTTGTGGCCCTGATCCCTGGACAGTATGGGATTTAGAGGCGGCCACAATGGACACCGCGTCCGGCATCGACAAGCTTGAGTAGTTGTGCAACAATTGCTGGAGACATAAAAGCAGTGGCTTGTTAATTAGTACCCTTTGGTCTTTGATTTTGTTGGGCTTCCTATTTTCACCTTGAAAATACAATCCAGCTCACCTGTTGTCACTCACATTGGACTTTCTTCCATCAAAGAGTGGCCCTAACTGTCTCCACTTGAGTGAAGCCCATCTTTACTAAGAGAGAATGTCAAGGAGGTGAAGCTAAGAGCTTTTGTAGTCAAGTGTGGTGGAAAATAGCCATTGCCTGAGTGCTTCCATCACCATCACCCAGACATCGGACATTACCATGCCCAGAAATGTCATTCAAGTGACACAGCAGACATGTTGGAAACACTTCAATTTGCAAATGGCAGACATTTAGTGGAAGTGAAAGACGTGCATGCCCACACAGGCAAATCAAAGCGAAGAGGACACAAAATGAAACTAAACTAGTGCCCTGCATACATGTCAGGAATTTAAATGAGTTACCAAATGAGGGCAGATAAAGAACCGCAATTAAATAATACGTATTCACTGTTTGTGACATTGTTTTTTGGGGCTAAAAGGGACAGGCACTAAAACAGAGCACTGCAAGGGTAAATAGAGGTTTATTCAGACAGCCGGTATGAGAAAAACAATGTTTTTTTAAACATTAAAGCATTTAAACATGTTCTCGGAGAAAAACTAAATTCTAATATGAACCTGATAATGTGTATACGTCCCCTTTAAGATGCAGTGAAATGGCCTCTTTTCGAGCCTTTAAGCGGCGATAATCAATTTCTTATATTTACATCTGATCACATGGCTGTTTAATGTGAAAAGGGTCTCTTGAAGTGATTATTAAGTCAGCTAGACAGCAGAAGTGTTCATTCAAGATTAGTCAAACCCGACCAAGACAGGATGGAGCTACAAAACCCCAGAGTGTATTTAATTAAGAAAAAAGCTTTCGAGGGGAAAAAAAGGGACAGAAATATATTTTTCCTCTTCTTTAAAAATTCCGTAGTAGAGTAAAGTGCTCAATCTTAAAGTGATTAAAAAAAATTAAAAAAGACTTTACCTGGGTGTGAGATGGTGCAAGACCCTTTCGTCCATAGACTCCGACCAGTGCGTTCTTCTGTACCGAGATGTTGAACTTCAGGAAGCGGGGTTGCTCCATGCTGAGATGAGAGCGCCAGAACACCCCTGGTGGGACGCTCTGCCCCGCCCTCTTCCCGATGTCGACCTGTCCCGTATCGATGGAGTTGTTCTCCTGGTGGGGCACGCTACTCCTTCCTAGAAGACAGAAACACCCCCCAACCGCTCAGATGATGTAATTTGTTACAGTTTCAAAACAGCACAGTTAAGGTGATATGGTATAAATCAGTCCTCACAAAGTCTTTCATGCATCACATACAACCTTCACATCTAAAACACCATTGTGTGTTTTTTGCCAGTTTTTTTATCTTTGCATATCGGTAAACGTTACATTCTATCTTTTGCTTTCCAGTGCAATCTTATTCCATTATTCAAGCCGGGACTTAACAATAAGACAGTCATATCTTTTCCAAATGAGCAGTGACCAAGCAAGGCAGGATTAAAAGTAATGGTTCCCTGCGGTCCATGAAGCACTGCTCACGGTAAAAAAAAAAAAAAAGACCAGATATAATTGGCTTTTATAAGACTCTAACAGGCCACATCTCCCATCTTTTCTCTGGTCCTGATGACTCATAGAGTAAGGCCTCATCTCAGATAAGGTCTAAATGGAACCTGTCAGATATACTGAGCGCTACCTTCCCAGAGCAATAACAGCAAATCAAAACTATTTTGCGAATGATGTCCTTAAACTGTGTCCTTAAAGCGCCAAAGATGGAGAGCTGGCCAGTTTTAATATCACTCATGCGCACATGAAAAACTGCAGTCTGCAAGGTGCAATTACATGAACGGATGACATTGTTAAGAAGAAAAATCTTTAAAGTGTTTTAAAGTCCTTGCCGTTAAAAGCTCTATTGTAGAAAGCAACGCAAATGTGACACAATTTACTGTGGCAATGACTCGTAACTTGTTCGGCGGATGATATAAAGCAACTCAACCTTTGCTCCCGCCTCTTGTAAGAAGCGCTTCCACGTGTCAACGGGTGTATACCGTCGCTTTGAGTCTATCTGTTTGTCCCAGGCCACCACTATTTGCATCCCTCGGTGTTGTGTGTGTGTAATGAGGCCATTGCCTGTCACTTTAGCTTCAGTCAACGCAAAGACTCGAAGCCAAGTTTACCTCTGGGGAGAATAATAGCCGGCTATTGATTGCCTTTAAACAGTCCAAAACCTGCCTCATGCTATCTTAATTAGCAGTACTTATGAGGATTTAAATCTAGCAGAGTTTAAACAATTGAGTTTTTGCCTGGCCTACTCAACTCAATTAATGCTTCCGTGGCCGTGCATTCTAAATACCGCAATGTGCTTGGAGATTAATTTGGTGGCTTTTGCTGTAAAGGTGAGCAGAGACGGCCTGCCCGCTTGTTGTTGCATACACAATGGCCCTCGATTATGATTAGGTAGTACAAATCTGTCTGGAATAAGTCAATTAATATTCAGGAGGTGAAAAGATCTCAATAAACTGTAAGGGCTGACTGGGCATCACTCACAAGGCCAAATGGTTTGCTGTCGCAATTTGTCTCTCTTAATCGTCATTTGAACCTTTACTTGATTTAATTAATTTGTGTTCTTTAACCTTTTCTTCAGCTGGCAATTCATTTCAAAAAGCATTAATCACACACGGCTTGATTTCCTTTCATTTCATTTGGACGTTTCAAGTCGTCGTACAACTGGTCAACGTCCTGCTTTTTTGCCAAGCAATCATATTGCTGAGTGTATTATTCATTTTGTGAAAGAAAATAAAAATAAAACCCCGATAGCAAAATATTCAAATATCAGTGCCAATCACCTTGACCAGAATGCAAAGCCGACAAATGAATAAACAATCTCATTCTTGTGCATCAAAACTGGAAAGGCTTCATTTGAATGTTAATTAGCGGTTTATTGAGATGTCAGTCTTTCATTTTGCTCACCGTCAGCAGCCAGAGCTGTCACTACGCTCGACTGAGTGGGCCCCGTCTTCCCAACTCCTCCGTTTTCAAAAGCCGGCTGGTTGTCCAACTCTTGGAGCTGCCAATTGAGGCCGAAAAGGTGCATTGCTGTGAAAAACACAAAAAAATAAATAAAAAAAAAAAGCTGTGTGGGCTTCTAAAAATGGATAAACAAATAAGCAAATAGCTGCACAAACACAATCAGGCCACTTACGAATAACACACATGTGGGAGAGCACAATGGGTGGATTCAATGCAGGAGAAGACAAAAAAAGAAGAAGAAACACTACAGTTTAACTTCCAACATTTCAGTTTTTCGTTGGGCTCTCCAATGGGTGTTTTTGTGTGTAAACACAGCACTGATAGAGGCCAGACAAAGTCATTCCAATCAATACCTAGGAACCCTGTTGCTCTATCATGTTTCCTCAGGGAGCACTGTTCATTAATGTGCCACAGTGTCTGCACACAAACGGCGACTGCATCAAACCGAGCAGAATTTCCGCTTTGACACAAACCTCTCACTTCAAGACAAAGCAGATGAGATACAGCGGGGGGAAAAAAAAAGCGCGGAACTCTCCGAAATCTAATACAAAGCAGGAAGACGGCGAGACGCAGCTACACGTGTGCGGAAGACTAAGATGGAGGAAGAGAAAGAAAGGGAGAGTCTTTTGAGAAGGAGCAAGGCACTTCATTGAGACAGACAGTCACACAGCAGGGGGAGGAAGTGAGGGGGTAAGATGCTGCAACACTCCTCTTGTTGGCTTTCAGTCAGCCAACCTGCTTTATTGTGTCAGTATCGGAGGCAATCAAACTGTGTTCTTGTTGTTTTTTGGAAACTGAGGTGCTCCTGCGAGGCGCAGCGAGAGGGCCAATCTCCTTCAAAGTCACCAGCCGGAGAACATGCTGAGGAAGCATCTTGATTTCCGACCATTTGATCTGGGAGAGGAACTTTTCCCAAACCCGTTTGCCGCAAGATGGATATTGACTGCAGCAAATAACTTGAGAGGTGGATGCGAGGCCTGAGAGGATATCAAATGCGAAGGAGACCAAACGAGAGATTGAATACCGTTATGGATAGTGTCTCAACGTGCGCTTTGTGAAGAAATCAGGCACTCGTTTTGTCAGAGCCGGCTGATGAACACACTTGGCATCAATGCACGCAGCACTGTCCTTGGTCGATCAAATGCTCCCGTAGCCTTGACTTCCAATCAAATAATGCAGATTTAACACGAGTGGTAATGTTTGGTCGCACAGTCCATTCAGCCAGCATTAATCCGTGTGTCAGAATCCAGGTCGGATGCAGGCGAAGCAAACCAGCAACATCACCAGCAGCACAAACGAATGCTGAATATCTTTGATAAGTCGGACTTTTCTCTCTTAATGGACTAGTCTTGACAGATGTGAGATCCGTGCATTTATGTATTTTTTTTGCGTCATATGTTTTCCAGCATCAACGCAGTTTCCTGTTGCTATAGGTTTCATCCATCTGCAATCAGATCCAGATGAGCCTCACTCTGCCACGCTAACTGACGGACACAGACATCTGCCAACAATCGTCACACACTTCTCAAAAAATTGTCTCATTACGCTGAGTACATTCACCTTGGCTTCTAAAACTTCTATATTCATATTGACTTTTTGCAAAGTACTTACTGCGTAAATGTCTTGATTTCTCAGACTAACGCGTTGGCGGCTTTAAGCTGCCGAAAGGCTCCAGAATCTTGAGGAAAACACGGTGTGCTGTGCCGCAGCCCAAATTGGAAGGATCAACCGAGGACGTGGAGCGTTAACCCGAGGTGACACCTACTCTTGCCAAGCGATTGACAACGTGAAATTAGAGCAGGTTAAAAGGCATCACTTAAGGAATAAAAGGTGGCATAATCTTAAGAAACAAAAACCTGTATTTAAAAAATTAGCATAAAGTATTTTGGAAAATGAAGCCTTTTAATGCGGAGAGAAAAATCGCTCTCTAAGCTGACTGGCAGAAGACAAGACATCACACTTGATCAAAGGACACATGGAATGATAGACGGTGCTATAAAACACAAAAGGGTTGTTGCCTTATAGCTGAATGTGCAATACGCTTTTTAAAAATATTATTTTTAATGCTTTGAAGACAGCAGCCCTGTGATGCTATACTTGGGCTGTGTGGTGGTTTGAGCTGATGGCAAACATCAGCGTGCGACAGGAACATGCTCAGAGTGACAGTGCAAACATACTGATGAGTATATATGTATACCGGGTTCATGCTAACATTAGCTAATTACGGCTAAACAGAAAGCTCTGTTTGAAGGGCAGTTATTTGGTTATAAACCAAAGAGTCAAACGGAAACTTTGATCCAATGTGGTTGGCGCTCGATGAAAAGTCTGTCATCACCAACGTTAGTAGAATTCATCCACTGGGGACAATGGATATTTGTAGCCAATTTACCAGCATTTTCATCCAATAGCTCACCTATAGATGTCAGCCTCATGGTGGCGCTGAAGTAAAATTCAGGGTCGTAAAAACCCATCTCCACCGGCTTGGTTCCTGATTGTGGACTCTAGTTAATGTACTTCGATCCGTGCAGAGACTTTCCGCAGCTTAACATTGGGCACTCACATCTCCCACTGTCACCAAATTTCGACAGTGTGGCATCAGACACGGCACAGAACCACCGAGAGGCTTCCCCTCTTCACTGCTCTCAGCGTGCTAGGACCTGAATCAGGCGCCACTTACCTCATCAACAAATTTCTTTGAGGTGAATAGCCCCTCAAATTTATGAATTTGCATAAGTTATTCCTGCAGCCTAGGTCAGTTCAATTCATATTTATGGGGCATGAGCAACTCCCTTCCTGAGCAAGAAGCTGAGAAAGCTATAGCCGCTGTCTCTGAAGTCGAAATGTGCCCTGCGGAACACCTCCACCAGCGGTGGAAGGGAGGGTGAAGTTCACAACATGTTTGTTTGATCTCTGATGTGCGCACGCTATTTAGTGTACAGAATTACAAGCGCAGGAGGAAAAAAAAACGCAACACGAGCCCGAGATAATCTTCCTGGCTGCACTCACAGCAAATCTCCCATTTTGTTCACCTGGAAAATGCGGCGCTAATCAGGCTCCAGATGAAAGTATGTATCTCTTCTTGATAGGCAAAAAATAAATAATGAATTATTCAGCTGAGCAACCTAAGGCATTAAAAACATGAATGAGTATAAAACCTCTTAAGTGTTTCCTGTTAAAATATGCAGAGGACGCCAATCTGATGGCCAACCTCACCAAGAATAATTAGTCCATTTGCCACAGAGAGAGGTGACCCATCTGGAGTCACAGTGTGCCAACAACAACTTGGAGCTCAACAGCCTCAAAATGATTGAGATAAACATTGTTTTATGCTGGAACCTGCCTGCACATCCCCCCAGAAACATCCCCCGGGGACCGCTCCAAATAAGCCGCAATGCTCAGAGCATGGCTAAGATGTTCCTGTTTTCTGGGGTAGCATCTCCTCCCACCTTAAAATGGAACGACAACATCCCGAACACAAGATCGACCAGGATCCTGTGGCAATTGAAGCAAGCTCTCTGTCTCCTTCTGTATATTTCTGTGGGATTTCTAGATTTATTTTTAGTAGTGTTAGATTAGTGTCAGAAGCTGTCGGCTTTTTTTTTTATTCTACTCATCACCGATGATGTCATCCAATTTCCTCTGGCAACTGGCACGGCCTTGTTAAACCCAAATGTGCCCACCGTGTCAACAATTTCATGAGGGCCATCACTTTAATCAACCAGCCTTCACTAAAAAAAAAAAAACACACGATTAACCGGAAATTGATTCTCACCCTTTTCTGATAAATTAATTTTTTTGAGCTACAAGGTTACAGGGAATTAATTACTTCCTAAAAATCTGTGAGAATCACTTTTACAAGCAGCTGATAACACAAAATCATCCTTGCTTCATTGAAAGACCTTTTTCAATCAATGCATTCTCTATATACAGTATGTCTGCCATTCAAAAGCAAACGTCAGACAAAAGAAGTTTTCTCCTTTTAAACATTCCGCTCAAACATGCTCAGCGAGGATAAGGTTTTGCATTTGGTTTTGTTTGTGAGGTTCTATTTGAAGTGCATTTCCAAGAATCCACATGCTGTTTCTGCATCCAATCAGAGCATCAAAGCTCTGGGCTCTGTCCTGATTGGCCTCCCCCTGTATCTGAACAATTGCTGAAATTCTTCCAATCAGGCGCAGTTTGCAGAACTGGAACTGGAAAGCCTCACCTCAGCAGGTTTGCCTCATTTGGATTACAGGAGCTGCTGTTGTTCACCAGCCCCGGTTCAGTTTTGAGATAGTTCTGCTCGCTGTTCTTCAAATTAATTCAATAAAAAAAAAAAAACTAAAATAAAACAAGGAATATTAGTCTTAACCTGAGCCACAGACAAAAACAAAACATGGCACAGTAAACTTCAAACACAGTCCTATTTTAACATAGAACAGATGCAGGTGTGCCTGTATTTGTCTTTGAGTTTGTCTTTGTACTAATAGAACTGTGCGGGCTGACAGTAGAAAAGTATTAAAGCATGAGTGCACATTGTATCTATTTGAGTCATTGCACCTGGCAGGAGAATTGGCGATGGATGAAAGGGAGAGGAAGTGGTGGAAACACTATCAGACACCTGAGGCAAGTGGCGGAGGGGTGCATCTGTTTAACTCACACTCACAAAACACACAAACATACACACACACACATACCAAACGAGCCGGAGCACCAGGTACCCACACCCTGGAATCGGGCCAAAAATACAATTCCCAGACATCCGACAGGTCTACAATTAAACAAGTCTGTGATTGTTGAGAGGAAAATGTTGTGAATGAATCCAATCTGCTCCAACGGTTAGGGACAAAAGAGGAACAAATGACTCCTCTTCGCTGTGTAAACTGAGCAGATCTGTCACGGGTACAAATAAAACTAGAAACTGATTTCCTACACACAGAGGAGCAGCTAAGTTATATGTACATATCCATACTAATTTTATGACATAAGATCATGAACGACAACAAGTAGCAGAACAGTTAGTCAATAAAGGGAATGTGAATATTGATATAGCACATTTATGACCTCTTCTCCAGGAGAGCACTCCCCTTTCTATTCACCAATAAAACACTGGTTATAGGATCTTCCCAACAACCCCATATTTCTCCTTATACAACTGTGTCACATTTCCCCTGCCTCCAATACTTATATATATCCGCTCTGGGAGAGAGGCACAGTGTAAAGATTAAGGGCTTGGATGACAAGGGACGGCATGAGGAGACATGAATCTGTAACAGGTTTATTGCTGTGGTCAAGATCCGAAAGGTTAGCAAGAAGTCAGATTCGACACATGCTGGAAAAAGAAAGGGAATAACACCCAAAGGAGGGGGGAGAGGATGAGCATTAGTTTATCTTAAAAAAAAAAGATGAAGCATTTTATATCCAAGAGGAATAAGCAAGATCTGGTTCAAGTGCAACAAAGGCTTTGTGGACCGTGGATTTCTGTAAAGATCAAGTGTTTGTGATCTGTTTCCTTTGTTGTAGGAGTTCGGCTCCTCCAACTTGTGTTGTTGTTCCCGACGTCGCCATCTGCGCTGGCCGTTCAAAACGCCCTGCCCGTGTTTTCCCATGACCCTCTGAGGACATACATTCTGTCAACCGGGGATCAGAAGTGCGGAGATGATGCACAGCCCCCTGTCAAAAGGGAAACAGACAGCGCTGTCTTGTAGGAAACTGCACTCGGGCCATGTCTGCATATCTGACTGAGAGCTTAGTCAGACAGACAGACGCTACTGAATCATATCAGGACATCTGCAATTTCTGCAGAAAGGAAAAGGCAGTGGAATAGAAATACTCCTGGCAGAGATCAAACTTCACACAGATTAAGAGGCCTGCTTCCTACATTCTCACTAAGCAACTTGTCTATCATTTGTTCCGTTTGACTGAATGACATGTCAGAAGATCGTCTAATGCCGCAGTAGATAATAGAGTCATGTTTTTCTCTCCTTATAACTGAAAGAAAGATCTTGCTTCCGGCACAGAAATTGCTGTTTTTCACCCACCCGGGTGACAGCTTGTGCTGCACCTCCACATCAGACAATAACAACAAGTATTCCCTGGCAATATTCATGACAAAGCCTGTATAGTTAATTGCGTCTGGCTTAGATAGATGATTTGTTTCAAATGAACAGTATTTAGATGTAAACACGCCGTACTTTGGAGATCTAATAGTGTTAACACAAAGAGCCATCCATCCTCCCTGAGAAAAACAAATATCCTCAAGGCAGCTTTTTTCCCTGAATCGCCTCTTCAGAGAATCAAGGGAAAAGTCCTGGTCTGAGCCCCCAGTGGGTACAGATGTTCAGCCTAGAATATGTGGTAATGTGGGCAGTTTACAGATGAGATTTTCACCTCGTGAACTGCTTCCAAACTCGATCAGGGACTGAAGTGGACCGATGTGAGGAGGAAAAGAGAGGTTTTCTTAAAAACTGCTACCGTGGAGCTGAGCTGGAGTAGCAAGTCTGAAGGCTGGAAGGAGTGTGGCCTTGAACTGATAAAGCCAACGTGTGGTCAACCATACAGATCAAGATTTTGGGGGGGATTGAGACAGAGAGACAGAGAGCGAAAGGGAGATGTGAGCAGCACCGCTTTTAAGTCTCTTGTGGTCGGTCCAAATCAGGCCTTAACTCTTTGTGAGCAAGTCCAAGTCATCCACTCATTAATCTTCATAAACAAATTGCAAGTCAAGATGAAAAGACTGAATGCTGACCATTAAAATGGCATGCTTTATGGTTGTGACATTTTCCTTTCCAAGCAGTTTTAATTGTGTTTTTTTTTTTTTACCATTGCTGCCTGGGACAGAGACACTTTAACACAGAGGTCTAATAATTAAATATGCCGGGAATGACTGTCTTGTTTATGTTGTATTAGTTACGCAGTCTCAAATCAAAACTTGAATGTTTTTGCTGTCAACCCTGAAGGGTGAAGTCCAGACTTCAGGGAGTCAAGTCTCAAGCAGTTGCACATTCTAATTTGTGTGGCTCACTATTAGTAATGTGTGTTTGATATGTATCGCTATATAATGTGATAATCTCAATAATGTCCCCCTAATAACTGTAACTTCTCCTTCTGCGTGTGATTTCAAAATGGCCGACAGACATCACACCTCATCCTTACCAATGCAGTAGCAGAGGATGATGGACAGAACCACAGCGATCCCCACCGCGATCAGGGCGGTGCACTTCCAGGAGCAGTGCTTCGGGGACTTCTTGAACTTGAACGCCCCTCTGGACAGGCTGTTTCTGGGCAGAGGGCGCGCCGGCGTCGAGTAAACCGTCCCCGTCGCCATGGTGTAGCCGGGGGCCGCCGCGCCAAAGAAAGGTGTCGTTCCTGTGCCCGTCTTAAAAAGGAAGTGCCTGCAGAAAAAGGGGGGAGGGCGGGGGAGAGAAGGGGCATTGTGTAAATAACGGTAAAAAGATGGATGGTTCAAAACAGCACGCCCAAAGTTAATAAAGGTTTCAGCGGTTTAATTTATGTGTCCATCTCTTTAGTTGGATAAAAGACCCTCCACAAATTAGTTCCTGTCCCCAAACGCTCCAAGCAAGTCCAATTAAAAATTAAAAATCGCCAAGTATCCGAAGAAAACACAAAAATACAGTGTACCCTAGAATACCAGTAACTCCCATGTGTATCACGCTGCGTGACGATCTGGGTTGAATTATAATATTCAGATAATCCTGACATTGGAAGAGGTGAACAAAAAGTACCTCATAAAAACAATCATCTCCCACTTGCCCTTTTACAACTGGGCCTTTGCTAATAACCCATTATACCTGGGGTAATTAAGAGGGTTTAATCAAATGCACTATAGAGCGATTGTCCTATTAACTTTTAAACCCCACGTGAAAAGCTCTTAAGTAAATGAATTAAGCCTTGTTGCCACTCTTGCCACTACTTAGAGATTAATACCCAAATGCCTCCAGGCTTATGGGGACGACCAGGGAAATTGGACAGATTGACCATGCATTGCAAATGCTCCTCCGTTCCAGAACTGTATAATTTCATTGTGAAAAACTTTGCCCACTGTTTAGTACAAATGAAATGCATTGTTGAGCAATATTTACCGGTACTACTTTGCAGATTGATGTTGATTGGCTACATTGATGAAAAGCCCTCTGAGGCAAATTAGTCATTTGTGAATTTGGGCTACATAAAATAAAATAAACTGAATTGAATTACTTTCCTACAGATGAGAAATTTCTGAAACAAAAACTTTTAAATTCTTCACCAAGATTACTTTGGGAGTTGATTGTAAAACATGACTTGTGCTGATAAATAATTAACGCTCACAGAAACACACAAAATTACACCTGAGAGTTCCTGCCCAGCAATATGTTATTCAAGTGGAACCGTTTAGGGTTGAAGGGCCTTTTGCTCAACGTAATAATTAAAAATAAAAAAAGTAAGAAACAGCTTAAAGTCGTTAAGTTTTACAGTGTTTTAAGGGTAGTATAGATTCCTGGAGGAACGGGTTGGCATAGCAGCCGCTAATTTACACCAATAAACTGATAAAGCCGTGTTTGCTCATCAATTATTTGTGCGGCATCTGTGAAGTCGCCATGTAAATTTCGTATAGGCTTTGTAATCCCAACTGTGAATCTGTACTAAGAGAGCTTGAGAACGGCTAATTGGGTGCATAATCTGAAGATGAGCCGTTAAGGACTGAAAATCCGATGTAGTGGCACTTACTGATCACAGTTTCCCTGATTATTCGATAGGAACGGCCGGCCAACAAAACCTGAAACGGTTTAATTCACCACAGTGTTCTCTTTGTTGGACTAAATGTTGACTTTGAAGACTTTCCCGGTGTCAGCGGTCCAAAAACATGCACAGGGGAAGTCAGCAATCGGATATTTGTGAAATCGTTTTAACAGGTTTGTTTTACAAAGGACGCCTCATAAACCTACACCATAATGCATGCTCATATTTCATCACGCTGCTGATATTTCAGCTGCTTCCCATCTCCTGTGAGGATATATCTGTTCTAAAAACCTCCTTTGATCAATGCCTGTCTAAAAAGAACAAATGTCAGATTCTGATCGTCTGGCTCCTTGATGCCCCGATTGACACGTGCTGTCATGGACAGATTCCATTTAAAGGTTACCGTGTGTCACTGCCGGAATGACAATGCTCAGGGAGTCTGCAAAAAAACCTGGGGCAGGTTCAGATGCTTCAATCTGGAACAATCTGTACTGTTGCTGCAGCAGACACAGACGCTGTAATACACAGTTGGGTATGAATTGAGGTCAAAATGTGTCTGAGGCAGACGTGTAGTCAGACGGAGTTAAGTGTAAATGGATGCAATCTGATGAGGTAGACAGAAAGGGATGTGATCCTGTGAGTTCATCTGTTCGTGTGGACTCTATTAAAGGGAGGTGACAAGCTGCAGAGGTGACGTGGAGACAGTTTTGTCTGTAAATAAAATATCTCAAATCTACCCGGGCTCTTATTTATGCAACGATACAAGCACATAATGTTCTCATTGGCTCCAAGTCAAAGAAACCTGAACACAAAAATGCATAATCAGTGGCAACATCTATGCTAGGTCACATGGAGAGGGCATCATTTTTACTAACAACGAAACTAAGTGATGGAAAACAGGGATAATGAATATGTACGAATTGTGAAATAGTTTATTTGCACAATTCAGTTGATTGAACAATTTGAGCGCACATATAATTACCAGAAACATATGGCACGCTGTGGGTGGTCTCAAACTGGGGTGTCAGCTATATTTCAGTCATGTATATCCCATTTGCTTTGAAGGAGAAAGTGTCGAGTGAAACTAAAAGCTGTCAGAATCTGAGCGGACCAGCGGCACCGAGACAAATTCCTGCGCTGGACATTTATTGCACTCGGCGTTTAATGTAATTCTGGTGTTGATGTTCTCCATGTCGGCCTTTTTTTTCTTCCTCCCTCCACAGAGCAGAGTGAAGGGGTCTAAAGATGAAATGCTGTTGGACATGATTAACAAACAGCGGAGCAGTGTAAATGTCTTCTGGATGACCGGCTAATTGATTACAGCCAGTGTGATGCAACAAGGCACATTACTATGCTAATCCAGCCAGCCCCAGCGATAGCAATGTGGTGCGCTTTCAGCGAGCGAGACGGAGAGACAGAGGGAGGAAAAAAAGACAATCAAGAGAGTGTGAGACGGAGAGGGAAAGAGAGCAAAATGAATGGCTGCGTGTCAGTGTGTGATCGCGGTGCGTTTGTGGGCACGTCCTGGCTGTCCCATTGAGAAGCCCGCGACACAAAAGCATCAGCCAGCCCGGCCTCCTCTGCTCTCACAACACTGCTTGTCATCGGGATGACATTTGAAAACATCCTCACAGAGGACAAAAGACTAAACAGAGAGTGGGTGGATTGTCTGCGGCTAAGCTCCAGCTGGAAGGGCGAGAGAGCACAGTAGAAACAATGCGAATCGGAGCCCTCAGAATATGTAATCTGCCTATTAGCTGCTGTTCTGTGTTAGCATTAGCATTTCAAGGTGAGAGCTGGAATAATCCGGCTGCTTCAAATGGAAAATGAAGAGGGGAAAAAAAAAAAAGTCTGCAGATGTGGCGGGCATCACGGCGGCTCGTTTTTTCACACATTTGCTGCCGTCGCCATCGCTCTCCCCCAGATCGCCACCTGCCCTCTCAACGGGGGGTAGGGGGGGCCTGTTAGCAGGTGCTATTCTGGTACAGCTAGCTGCGCACCCATGTGATGGTATTTCAGAGGCGGCAAGCTTTTCTGGGCCGTCCTGCCCACGAGATCAGCGTGGTGCCATCTTGAGTCATTTAGATTGTTTGCACATGGAATGAATTACTGTATATTTAACACGTTTGATTAGGTTTGGCTTAAGTAGAGCTAAGCTCTAATGTACATACATTTAACTCTAACTATATGTCTGGGACTGTTGCTCTGTGGTTTATCTTGAGGGACACTGTAGGTGACATGTATATTAGCAAACATGTCATGATTTCCATCCTCTCATGACAGCTTTTACACTTGCTGGCAAATTCATCTGGACCAGATGCACTTCATGTTGCCGGCAGCAGCAGTTTATACAGTAGCCTAAAATAAGAGGAAAACATTGCAGAACTTTGGAAATGCCACAGAAATGTGTGCTTTGGCACCGACGATGTTGGCAAAATAAATGAAAAGGAAAACACACGAGGAAAAGGAAGAAATACGTCTCGAGGATTACCACTTTATCTACACCACCCTCCACTTTGGCAGGTAACCAGCCATCACTGCGATCTTCTTTTTATTCTCAAAGGCCAGTTGGCTGGCTGCTTGCACATGAGTAATCATTCCTGGTGCCATCCCGACACCGTGGCTGGAGTACAACAAAAAAAAAAAAAAAGTTACATTTCCCTCCCCTGATGTGAAGCATAACTGTCTGACTCGTGATTTACATGTGCATCCCACACAAACACCCACACACACACACACACACACCCACGCGCACACACACACACACACACACACACACACACACACACACACACACACACACACACACACACACACACACACACACACACACACACACACACACCATTCCTATTTGGATTATAGGTGCTATTCTTTTTTGCCCCCGAGAACAATTCTAACACGTTTTCCATCAGGAAAATTGTACCGTCTGTGGGACACTGTACCACATGATGATGTTAGAGCTGAGACATAATTTCATTTCACAAAAGGACTCCCTTGACACGTGAATCCAACGGGGATTGACAGCACATTTATAACTGCACAGTGTGGCTGGCCAGGCCTTCAAAAAGACTCTGAAGACACTGAAATGTCATAACGACTGTGCTAGCTGAATCTCATTGGATCTAAGTGACAAGAAAAAAGTCAAGTGGGCTCCAAAGGACATACATATGTAAGAGCCGACACCTGAAATTTATCCGGCGGAGCACTTATAGATCTCATAGCTTGCACCATAAAGGCGTCAAAAATACTAATTTCACACATGCTGGTGTATTCCATTTCGAAACGATGATTAAGTACGGCTCAAGAATAATTAATATATATGTGTATTGGTCTCTTGGGGGACATGGCAGTTCATTTTATAATGAAGTTCAATGGAATAATTGAAATTATCAGGAAAAAAAAATGTTTCAGTGGAGCCAAGTGGTTAGTAAGGGAAACTCAAGGGATTTATTAAAAGTACTCCACATACTCTAAAGATCGGAACGTCTCCTCTGCTCTTGAGAATAGCAACGGACAGCAAACATTATTACTGCTCTGTTGCAAACTAATTAAGGCCTTTAAATGGAGTGGTCTTTGTAAGAATAAAGCTGAACAAAAGCAGAAGTAGAAGGATTTCATTGAATTATTTGAAGTAGAATATCTGCTCATTTATGACTGTATGCTCAAGGACCTCTCGACGTTGTAGTGATTAACACTTATTGTGAACAACATATCTTTATCTTTATGCATGCAGGCTATAACTATCGCTTAGCAAACGATAAACTGAGCCACACTCATTCTACAACGGATAAGGGAGGTAAGCTAGTTAGCTGTTAGCGAGCCTGTGCGCAGCAACGCCCTGGTGCAGGTTTGGTAAAAACAGCTAACAGCTAACAGCTAGCGGAACTAAAACACGCAGCAGGACTGACAGTTTTTGCTGAGGGAAAGCGTTTAACACTCCGCATGGGGCGTCACACAGTGAACTGCACATTAGTTGCACGCAGCCAGTGCAGACATCTGTATGTATTGCAATGAGAGCGCATCTGTTGCGCGAGACGGGGCGAGTGAAAACACGCTTTAAAAATTACAGCAGTGGCCGTTACAGAATTACATTGCTAGTTTGTATTCTTTTTTCTAGTCACATACACAAGCTGGGTCCAAGTTGCATCCCACTTGAGGTTTGTTTTCCTGAGCTGTGTAAAACAGGGTTTCATTTGTCTATCTGACTGTTTGATGTTTTCAAACTGCGAGAGTAAAATGAGCAAAATCAAACTTGGTGTCTTAACACAGCTTTGACAGTATGACACAGTGAGATCGGTGACTTCACTCACTCACCGTGTAATAATGAGCAGTAGTTATAGTGGTTACTGAGTGCAGCACTCCACTCATTTCAAAGAACACTGAGAGCTATTAACAGTGAAAGCTAGTATTGAGTCAAATTAGCACACGCGTGCTTTGAAGACTAGCACTTTTATGGGAGGTTACACACACATAATTCATTACTGCTAATTGCTGTAGAAGTAGCTAATGCTGTCAAATGAGTGCTTTATTTTCAAGGAGGTCTCGTCAAGGAAATATATTAAACCCGATCATAACATTGCGATTCATATTTGACACTTTCTTTAATCAACTGTCCCGTACAGAATGATTTACTATCTGCACATTTCATCACAACTATTGCATGAGAAATATAATCAATGCCAGTGTTGAGGTTTTCAAAAGTGATCCACTTTCCTCCCATAAACTGAGGCCACATACGTATGTGCCGTGCGAGGACCTTCCCAACCCTGCAGGTATCCTAATAAAATACTTTCTGGAGCTTCTGTTTACATTTCCCAACATGGTGGTTTTCTTGACGTCTGCAATTATGTGGTGTACCGGGTCTTCCCTTTTGGCCCGGGTGATGCGCAGCAGCCCTCGGTTCCCACCCACTGACAAGCACTTGATTTAGAGTCCACTGTGGTGATAGTGATTTATGCCTGCGCTGATGATAGGTGTGCACATATTGTTTTGTCGATAAGACTAAGACAGCTCAAGGTCATCGCACGGTTAGTATTCAATCACTGCATCTTCCTCAGAAAGTGAAACTGTCAGAACAATACCGATTGATTCAGTCATATCTTCAGAGGTTGTTGCTCCATGCTGCCACGGACAAAATTCAAAGTTTACAATCATCTATGGGATGGGGACGCTGTGCCAAGGAAATATCAGGCTAGAATGCAATCATCTACTCAAGGCCATTTCTGAGGCAGAGCGCAATGTACCACACTTCATTAGCCAGGATAGTTTGAGCGCCCTGATTAAGAGAAATGTAACGTATGTTTCAGGGGGAAGACTTGGCAGAGGCTCTAGAGACAAAATAGTATCTTGCGAAGCATATTTTTGATACAACACACACAATCGCCTTTTCCAAGTTAACCTTGATAAGTTATACCGGCTCTGATTTGAACTGGCAAGCGCTCTGATATCCTCATAATTCCCCCTAATCAGGCACTCTGCGTCTGAGTGGAGTTCTATCTAATTTAGTGATCAGCCCTTAATTTTGGGTGCATACAAAAAGCAAAAAGACGATGAACCCTTGACAACATTATTCTCCACAGAGGAGATAACATGGAACAAGTTTATCAAACTCAGCGGGAGACATATTATGCCATGCACAATTTGCGTTGTGATAATTTAACCCTGATGAGGTGTAGAGCTTAAATACCTCAAATCCTGGCGTGAATTATCATTTTATTAACCACCCACTCTCGGAGGAGAAGCACTAAAATATGAATAAAATCATTTGGTGATAAGATTTATTGTTTACTCCAAACTTTTTTTTGTGTGTGTGTGTTTTCCACACCGCGGATATTGCCAGTTGTCTTGGAGAGGACGAAGACTACCACAAGACTTCTACACGCTAAATTCGCAGCGCAAGAAAGGTCACCGTTGGAGTTTAACATGTGCCGAGGGTTACACTCAGAGGTGTCAAAAGTATTCACATTCATTACTCAAGCAGAAGTATAGATACTAGGGTTTAAAAATACTTCTATAAAAGTTGAAATATCAACTCAAGCTTTTTACTTAAGTAAAAGTGTAAAAATACTGGTTTAAAAACTACTTAAAAGTATAAAAGTAAAAGTAATGTAAGGGGAATGTTTTTTCCCATTAAGGACAAACTCTTAAGCCGCGTCTCAGGGGCCTATAGTGCACTACCCCACCTCCCCCCAAAACAATCATTGTTCTAAAGGCCATAATGACTATAATGTTTTAAAATGTTTTGTTGAAAAATGTGGGATGCACTAGGCTACCCGTTTCAGCTGCATATATGCCCATTTAAAATGATCACATTTTATTACAATGCAAATACATTAAAGTACCATATGTGTACTACTGAGCATTAACATGCGTTTCATGATAACTAGTTGCCTATAAGTATTGTAATAGTGCAAAATAGGCGGCGGCGGCAACTCCGACACAAACACTTAAAGCTGTGGTTCTCAAACTTTTTCTGTAAATAACATAATTGTGTGACTCATCTGTGCTTTTATAAATAACAGAATAAAGAAAATTGCAATCACTTTCAAGTAAATCAGATTGCCCCATCAGACAATGTTTTGTGTAAATTCTATCTGTGCAAAAAAATACTACTAAATAGCTCATTGTGGAAAACAATAAGCTTTTAATTTTTTTTGCCAAACAAAACAGAATGAGTGCAGATATGTGAGCCATCACGCTGTATCAGTATTAGTGGCTGCAGTGACCTGCTTTCCTCGACACTTATGTTATAAACGGGGTTGTAGATTTCTCTCAATTCATGCTCAATATTGAGCTTAGATCTGTTTTTTTATTTTGAGAAACGCAACAGCAAGAAAAGACGAGCTCACGGAGCTCACGGTGTCGCATCAAATCGCGCATGCGCAAGAGTAACCTGTTAACGGCGCACCGTAACCATTTACCCGAAAGTACAGGCATTTGTCCATGTATTTATTAATGACTTAGTTTTATATCCGTGTACTTTGTACTTTTGTAATATGTGAAGCCAGCAGCTCATTGTTGGTAGAAGACACGAGCATCTGTGGGCAACGGGGCGGAGAGGTTTTTTGTGCGTGTGTTTTTGAACGATGACAAGCCGGAGTGAAAACAAACCAAAATTAAACAGTAACGAGGCTATTTTTAAAATGTAGGGAGTAGAAAGTACAGATATTTGCGTGAAAATGTAAGGAGTAGAAGTAAAAAGTCGTCTGAAAAATAAATACTCCAGTAAAGTATAGATACCCAACATTTCTACTTAAGTAAGGTAACAAAGTATTTGTACTTCGTTACTTGACACCTCTGGTTACACTGAACATCATCCTGCCGAGATACATATTGTGTGCGTTCAAAACAGTTTGAAACCTTTGCAGGTCATACAAATGCCAAAGGTTTGTGAGCATTAATATAAAGCTGGTCGCACAGCTGGTTCAATCACGACTGGGTGAGTCACTGTTAACCCCGACTGTGAGTTTTATGGATGTGGGCCAATATCTGGAAAACGCATCCAACAGCCCAGTGGATTAAGCAGATAGCACCAGTGGATTTGTGGTCACCAAATGAGGCAAACAAGCCATCGGAATTAAATAAGTGAAATATAGTTACAGCTACTGTTTCCTTCACTGGTTTTCAAATGTAGAATGTATTAAATTAAAATACGGAGCAGGTCAAATAATCGTTTTTCAACAGCAGCTCCTTTATTTCACATCATTTTCCTTTCCGAGTTGGCTTCATAATAACACCTGGAGCTGGATTTCCCCGCTCTGTTGTATGCCATTGTGGGTCACTCACCTGCTCTCCAGGGCCACATTGCTGCCCAGGACCCAGCTGTCCTGCAGCTGGACGCATTCCGCCGTACTCTGCAAGTCGGTCGCCAGGCCGGCTGTGGGCGGCGGGCTCGGGCTCCTCTGATGGGCCAGTGAGCTTCGGCTCAGGGACGTGATGGACGGGTGCTGCTTGTGCGGGGGCGGAGCAGGTGGGAGAGGAGGCGGGCCTTGCTGACTGGAGAGATGGTCACCTGGAGTAAAGCGGAGGGAAAGAGACATCAGTGTGTTAGTTTTGGTGTATTCGCTCTGTAATTTGTTGTGACGATTAAAACTACACCCAAGAGATAACTACCAGAGAGCAGATGGGCACCAGTATGCATCTGCCTTGTATGTAAACTATGACAGCATACAGCCACCTAACAGACCCAGAAAAGTAAATACAACCAAGAGCAAGACATTAAAATGAGATGCAACCACTGCAGAAAGGAGGGAAATAAGAGCGGATTTTATGGCGACACACATAATAATTGTCGCAAAACGCCACACGGCTGACAGTTGGGTTCTCTTAAACAGAAGGTCACTTAGAGAGGCAGCTGTTCTTTTATGGGCGCTTAACGCAATGTTTCACGTTTGATTACAGCCAGAGAAGACTCTCAAATAACTAATGACCAGAACATCCATTAGAGCTCTGAGAGAACAGGTTTTCCAATTTCACACAAAGCTGTGTAATTGGCCCCCAGAATGGCATGTGGTGATTATCTATCCATCTTCCCTGTTTAAAAGGTAAAAACCCACAGTGCTGACAATTCTGATTTGCTCCAATGAGCCCCAAATGGGTATCGTCTTTTTTGCCTCACAGAGGCTTGGAGAAGATTGAGAAAGCTGGGGCATGTGTCTTTTAGGAGCTGTTGTTTTTTTTTGCACTGACAGCGTAGTTTTTTTTTATAAAGCCGAAAGGAGTTCAATTCGTAGCATACAAACACTGTCAGTTTTATTGATTTGTTTTTATTTAACCTTTGCTTTCCCCACCATGCACAGAGGCATCGTGGACTTTTAAGCCCATTTTCAGAATCTGCTCTGCACAGCTCGACAGAACATCTTCACTGAAAGGACACTAGGCACTGTTTTCAAAAGAGCCTTTAATAACCGTGCAATTTTTTGTCCTTGTCCTTACATGCTCTCCGCTTTTCACTGCGTCCTTTTATGCATACAAAAAAATAAGCAGTTCAATGCAGGCAATCGAGCCTTGTATGTGGTTCCAAAGTGCAAATAGGAAACATGTATGCCATTCAGAGCTCGGAAATCATTTCCACCGCTTTGAGGTAAAAACCTTTAGGCTACTTACTGTGCAAGCAGGCTAATGGTACGACTGTAGATTATTTCTCCCATATTCAAATGGAGGAATACATCAGAATTATAGTGTCAGACAGATTGTAATAAGAATGATTATACCGACAGTGGAACTCTTCTCCACAAGTTAATTGCAGCAGACAGTTGCAGCTGTAATAAAGTTTGGCAGGGGCAGGTTGTACCAATCATTTTTGTGACTGATTACTTCCATGGATACATTTCCTATTTTCATAAAAGAATACATTTTTTTTTAGAGCATCTGTTTCATCTGTATAGAAACAGACAAATGGTGAAAGATGAATGGTGTGGAGCGGAATCAGGAGTGACGAGGGCGCCCGGTGCCGGTGCAGGAGGCCAATCTAAGATTAATTAATTTCCGATTAGACTTTGATCAAACCCAATCAAATATGATCCCCTCATCAAACCACATCACCTCGTTCAAAGTCAGCTCTGAATCCTAACGCGTGAATTAACCGTGACATCTGCATTTGAAAAAAAATATATAAGGCCGCCATGACTTAGTGATGATGAGTACAAGACATGCCACTCATCTCCCGGGCGAGACTGTGAGCCCCATTTGAAAAGTGCTAAGTATGCTAATAGAAAAGTGGCTCATCTACCAACACTGGCTTGGTTTTACTTCACCTCTGGGCTTTAGTCTATTGTATGAGCCACAAGCTTCTTTCCAACAGAAGCACTTTTCATATGATCAGCACACACTGGCGCTACGGTTCAATGTCAGGGGGAGAAGAGGCGGAATGAAGGAGTGCGAACCGTCAGATGGGCTCTGAAAAACAGACAATAATATAACATGCAGGTAAGTGGAATGTTGATGGGCAGAAAGGATTATTTTTAGAAGTCAATTATCTTCATTATTATTAAATAAAGGCTCGGAAACACTTTCTATGACGCCCATGTCTATTGTTCATTATCAACATACTCATAATGCCTCATAATCAGCTTATAGCACTGTCTAATTCTAGTTATAAGGTTTTACAACAATAATCAGAACACATTATAACACATATAATAATGACTCATAAGGTCAAGTATCATTATACTTCATGAATGCTGGTCACTGGCTGACATTGTTTTCCAAGAATTATGGTGTGTCATAATCCCCATCGTTGTAACACAGTACAAGGTACCTTGTAATCACATTATAATGCATTATAACAGTGATTATAATGCATTATAAAAGGATTATAGTATGTATTACAAAAATGTTAATTACCAGCAAAACTCAATGTGTTCTGGTTATTGTAATAAATCATTTTGCACATGTATTTTGTATGAGTGCATGTTACTACACAGTGCTATCAACAGATTATAATGCATTATAAGTAGGTTTATGATGGGATATAGACATGGGTCTCATATAAAGTGTTACCAAAGGGGTAATGTCCAATTCATGTTATCTCATGAAATTATATTGAAGGGGAAATAACTGCAGCATCCTCTTAAAAACCAAACGACGCCCTCTTCTATTTTTAAAATACAGAAAACAGCTGTCTTTGTTCTCCTGAACAAACATCACCTCATTAACACGCCCACACATGACACAGTCAATGCTGGTAAACAATCTGCCTTCCCTTTATGCATTACAAATAAAGATACAGGAGAGATATTGCACAAATCGCTACCCATTTATCTTCATGTCTCCATATTGATCTATCGGCACATAGTTCTAGCCAGCATCTTGATTGCCCTTGTTTGGTTTGCGGGCGGTCCTGCTGCTGCACTGCCGGCTTTCTATACAGTAACTTCCAACACATAAACACACATGTGGTTCAGGTGCAGCATTGTTGATGGGAATAGTGCCGGCCCAGCAGGCACAGAGATGAGTTTCAACAAGTCCAAACGCTCTCACCATCAAGACTTTATGGTCCATCTTGAAGGGATTTCTGATGAAGCAACGTGTCAAAATGGATGCCTGAACTGCAACAGGAAATGAACCGTGTTTTATCTATTTATTTTTTCATCTTTGGTGAAAGCTTGCTGAGCATAACACAAAGCACAAAAATCCCCCCAAAAGCCTTCAAAGGCGTAGGATTTGACATGCAGCAAATCTGACTGCATAATCCCACAATGAACTAAGGGAACATAAAACCCTATGAACTGAATTAAACCTACTGTGTGCATACTTTGCAAAAAGAACACAAAGCCTTTGGGTGGAAATATGGTCCTCCACATGCTGCTTTTGAGTTCGCCCTGAAACCGTGATACAGTGTTGGCTTTGAGTGAAGCTAAAGAAGCAAAACAAAAGAGTGTACACTACTAAAATAGTGTGAGAATACAACGTTTCAACCGTGAGAATGTACAGTTGGTCTGAAAAACGGAAATATTTTGGTCTTTATCCTCAGAAGCCCAGTGAGACGGAGGTTGAGGCGTCTTTAGCTTCTTTACTGTGAAGTATTCCCCACTGAAAAGGAATATTTGTGCCGAGTACAGTTACAAGTGTGGTTTAAATCATTCTCATTTGATTGGACCGCTAAAAAGGGGGCGGGCTTAGAAAGCAGCCGAACAACACGAATATTGTTGCAAAATGTTGCAGATCAATTGATCACAGTCTGACAAAAGATGGGATCCAAAGGGGTTGAAAAGGTATTTATTTTATTAAAAAGCTGCCGTTTTCATATGCTTCAAATGACAAAACTTATTATTGTTTACTTTACTTTTATATAAATGCCACACAATATCCCACCATATCGGAAGAAGCAGCAACAGCTTTGAGAACTGATTGAAAATGGCTTCTCCTTCACCTTTCGGTTCAAGAGATACACACACACACACACACACACACACACACACACACACACACACACACACACACACACACACACCTCCTAATATATGAGCAGACATAAAAGTGTGAGGTGGAACTACACTGGTCACTTAAACCTTTGAGTTATTACTGAATACCAAGTTATGCCCTCTTAAACATCAAGATCTGAAACTTGACTGCATGTAGATTTTGATTAATTATGCAAACATTTTTTTGATCTCAGTTAAAGGATGCTCTCATTCCCTTAATCTTTATTCATGTGAGGTCAAGATCAAATGGTGCAATAGTTGCTTTTCGAAAAAGGAGACTTGTTTATGAGTTATCTGCTCAACCAATCAAGTAAAGTGTTGACTTCACAAGTCGGGATTTTTAAATGAGAATTAACATTTTATTACAACTCCATGCTTATTCAAATCCATTTGAGCATCTCAACTGTATGCTGGTACCTTTTCTTTTTTTGTTAAGTGTTTTCTCATGTATTTTCCTGCACTGTCAGTGTGTCTGAGTGATAACCTCCACCAGCCGTGCAGCGGTCCAGTGTGCGTCCTGCGTGCGCTTCACCGGCAGAGTCGGAGGTTTGAAAGCCACGGGGGCTAAAATATGGTCTTTTTGGCACCACAGCACTTTGAATTAGATTATCCACTGATGCGCATATGCTGGATTGTGTGTTTCTGTAAAAAAAAAAAGAATAAGCATACTAAACAATGAACCCTTAAGAAAGCTTGGCGTTGTCTTCTTTCAGGGCACACGGGGAATTAAGCTGGCCTTTAAAGTGCAGGCTCAGTGACTGAGAAGGCAGATAAAACAGCTGTGTGGTTTATGGGCTTTTGCTTTGAAATCAGATCAAGACGGATGCTTCCTTTGCATAATTCCTCAACGTCAGTTTATCATCTCCATCAGCAACATGCTTTAAAGGGACCTTTTGTGATTAATACTGCATGCCAGCGCTCAAATGACAGACTCGTTCCCTTCTTAATGATGCTTGCAATATCTATCAAATTATGTTTTATGAAGCATTGGTGTTTTTACAGAAACACCTTCTTGACTAGCTGTTTTTGTTTTAGTTGCTCCCAATGCTTTGACTTTAGAGGTTTTTAATCTGAACACTGGCTCAGTGCACAGAGTCTTGACAAGAGAAAAGTGCGATAGACAGGATGAGTGAACCAAAACATCATGGTTATAGTAAATACTAAAATGTGTTGGGTTTGTCCATGAATTCAGTCCATTTAAAAGATTGTGTCAAAGGCTATCACTGAGTTCACATTTCACCATATTCGTCTTGAACTTCTCGCTGCCACATCTTGATCCTCGGATGTTTAGGCCTGTTAGGATTCTATGAGTTTCTTTGAAAACATTTCTTATGTTTTTCTTCAAAGCATCGACAAGCCTTGAGTACTGCGCATGATGTTCCAACACAGAGTCGGGACACAATTAAAAGCCGTTTTGCACTCACTAAGCTTTGCAAGCTGGGTGAAAGCCTTTTCATATTCATTGTGTAAGTAATGCAAAAGGTCTTGTGCCATTTTACTCTCCATTAAGAGACTGATTCAACTGCTAATGGAATTGAAAGGGCATTTGCTTTGACTGGCTTGCCCTTCACCAATAGGACAATTGCAGTATATGTGTATCGCATGAATTCCATCAACATAGATCACCGAACTCAACAAGGTCGCATCTCGTCTGTTGGAGACTCTGTTTTTGTAAAAAAATATATATACAGAACAATAGTCATAATTAACAAATGCTGCGCCTCTGCTCGGCAGAGTTCAGAAAACACATCGTAAAACATCAAGCAGGAGCCCTGTTTGATTTCATATGAACTGAATAATGGATGGATTCCAAAATAAAACATGCCATTTGGACCAGGTAGAATGTTTATATATGTCAAATCAATAAATTCATTCTCATCTGCGCCCCGGTTTTCTTTTCTCCCTCTGGTCGAAGGCGGTCGCAGGATTCTTCAGTAGAAAAAAGAGACGGCGGCTTCTTCTCATGGGGGAGTGTGTGTGTGTGGGGGGGGAGGGATTCTGGATTCTGGACCATTTGAACAACCTTGCCCTTGGTGAGTTTTGGGGATTTACTCTGCAAAGAGAGTTGGCAATTTTCAGTAGCTTGGGGTTTTGAGAGGAAAATATAAAAAAAAAGAAAGCTGTGTGAATTCCATCATATTTCTTGCCACATACCTCCAGTGCTCTCACAGCTTTGCCCACTCTGCTGCTGACTTTCTATCTGATCAAAGACCGAAATGTCTTTCAAGCTCTTTCTCTGCAGGGGGAACCAGGATGTAACCAATATTTCAAGGATTACATAATCATTGCATTTTAGAAGAAGAAATCATTCCTTTTACCCGTACATAATGCACTCCTTACTCGGTCATAAAGCGGGCATTCATCAACTCTACATCTGATGCATATCCTCGACTGCCGTTCATCTCAAATGTATTATCTGTAAATACAAGCAGATTCACCTCCCTCTCCCTCTCTCTTTTCCCCCTCCCCCCTCCCAGACATTGCTACAGATGGCAGATCATCATACAGATGATGACTGCTTAGCGGTTCTTTCTGACAGCTCTCCGATTACATAGCAATTACACTCCTTCTCAGAAGCTGCTTTGACAATTAGCCTGCTGACAAAACACTTTGTTGTATTTATTCATGTGTGGACAGCTCTGGCTTCCTTGTTTGTCCAGAGAAATTGTGTTCACACCTTTGGTAAAACGCCGCTGTTGCAAACTTCGACGCAGACAGCGCGGTTGTTCTGCATGCAGTTCAGTACTGACAAATATTTTCTTGGCACAGTCCACGGGGAAACACATTTGTGTTCAACACAGACATTATCTTCACCAACCGGTCACCAAAATTGTTTTTTTCTAGAACGCCTCGCAAGCACTGATTTTAAACATGCAATTGGTAGATTTATACCATCCTGCAACCAGGGATGTATCTAAACGTCTACTAACACATGCTCTTCTTGGCCACTGTGAGGGGAATTCCTCTGAATTTCATGAACAAAGTAATATACATAGCTTTCATAAAGTGTTGACTCTTGAATCATTTCATTGACTCTCGAAAACTGCTGCATGCATCTGTAAAGACGTGAACAGACTGAACCAAAAGAGCATGGAGACGGGCTGCAAAAAAAACAAAAGAATGAGCTTAAAAAACGCTGGAAAAAGATTTGAGGGTAACTGCAGCGTCTGGTGATTACTCTCCGTCGGTCAACAGTGCATCATATTTTGTTTTACAGGAAAAAAAGATTGGGTTTTGATATACAAATGAGAAAATACAATGTTTTTGGCTTGAAAAGTCCCTTTTCATTTCATCTCGACTTTAAGAATATACAGCACCATAGCTACTGTCACCCAGCGACATTTTTCAGCATATTGAGAAACTAATAAACGTACCAGCCTCTAGTCAAAGGCATACATTTGCAAATTCCCAGCCTGCCGTCCCCATCGCAACACTCCTAGTGGCTATAAATTCTTGGCCGTGCCAGTTCGTTTTGCACCTTTGAAGTGCTGGTACAACCGCAACAACAGCAGCAACCTGCCACTTCCTGTCACTGCATCATTCTTTTTGATCCTGAAAAGAAAACGCAGTGGGCTGCAATGTCCCAAACTGTATAATATAAACAAATCACCAACAAGGACGAGGTAAACGGAGACACTGGAGAGACATGGTCTCATCCAAATGCGTCTCTGCTCAGCACTCCATTGTCAATCGGTTTTTGAAAGGTTGTGTTGGCGCTCTTTTAAAAAGGAGAAGCTGCCAGTTTTGGATCTTTCTCCCGTGTGCGTTTGAACTGAACTGGCCTTCAGAGTTGTCATTTACTTCATCTAAATTGCCGTGGAGTCTTGAATGGCGCGTGCCTTCGGTATGAGACAGTAGTTGGGGAGATTGGCAACATGAAACCTTGGTTAGGGTGATCTCAGCCACCTCTGGGAAGCTTTTGAACATTCAGAAGCTCGCTGAACGATTTCAAGCCATTTATTTTCCAAGAAACAACAACAACAAATCACTGTGATCCAGTTTTTATTCTTTTTTTTCTTTCTTCTGAACTGCGAGTCACTTCTCCGACTATATAGATTTGAATTAGTAATTGCTCGGAAAATGTTGTGTACATCATCTCGGGGGTCATAGAAATGTGACGTGTTTGCCGGAGAACTATTCATGTGCCTCCCCGTTCATTTCCAGCCCGCTTCCCCAATCACTTGAGAAAATGGTTGCAGTAAAAAAACACTCATGGTTGTAGTGGCGCAGTCGTTTCCAGCGGCTGCTGTAATTGCATTTCCTGAGGAAAATCTGTGAGGAGATCAGACAAAGGGAACTGTGTCCATCTGAAAATGGGAAAGCCTATCTTCTGCTGATTAATTGTTGCCATATTGTTCTCAACTGGAAGCACTCCACTTGCACACATGACTCATTTTCACCTCCACTGTGGGACAATTTGAGGAGAGAGACATTCATACAGTGTATGTTCTTTCACACCACATTGAATAAACAAACACCATAAACCTATAAAACAGCCTGTCAGGGTTGGTGTTTTTATACTCGGAGGAAAATAGCGTTTCAGCTGAAATCTCTATTATCTAAGCATCATATACTAACAAGGCTCTGTTAAGAATAGGAATTGACGTATTTACTGGGAGATCCAGACAAGAAGAACGTTCCATCTCAAACCAACACAATGCCTTAATAAGGACGCACCACGCAATGCAATTTAATAGCAGCCGAGTTGAAATCAAACAATGTGGATCTGTCGGTTTGGAATAAAGACTATTGACTGACTGCAAAATAGATTTTTTTGTGTAAATTCACCAACAAGGTGAACATGAGACAGCCATCTCCCAGCAGAACTACTGTACGACTAAATTACTGCAACTAGTGATTATTCTGATTAGCAATTCTTCTGCTGATTATTTACTTGATTGATCTATTCATCGCTTTGTCTATTGAATAAATAGTGATAAAACCACAAAATATGAAGTTTATAAGAGCAAGGAAATCATTTTTTGCTTGAGAAGGGACTCAAATTAATTGGCAACCAACTGATCGCTTATTTCCTCATGGGTGATTAATTCATTATTTTTTAATTGACTAAGCTGTTAACCAGGTTTGGAAAAAAACTATCAAAAAGTGTATCGTTTATCTCCAAAGACAATACAATAGAAACAGAAATTGACTGCTGAGCACATCATGAAGCAATTTATAGGTCAGCGCATAAAAGGGTATGTTATATATTGCGAAACAAGCAAAACGTCTTCCAGCTGATAAATACACGTTGTAACCTTGTACCGTACGCATTAGACACAGATTCATCATTTAGTATTGCGAGTCTCTTTTATCTACAACGACAATGAACAAACAACACACGTTGGTGCCTCTGCATGTCCTCCTTATCGACTCCTCCAAAACATTCCCACACATAGTTCTCTCAGCCAAAAAATGTCTTGCAAAGTCTTGGCGCCATAGCCGGAGCTACAGCAGCGCATAGGCTGGAAATCCCTCTGCTTTCAAAAAAAGCTTCCCTGAGGCCAAGGCTATGAATTGATACCCCATTGTTGCATTACTTTTGGCCACAGAGCAGAGCACTGGACGAGAATAATAATCGGACGAATCATTGGCAATTCTTATACCGCTCACCAGCTATAGTGCATTATAGCGATGTAATATGTCAATATCCCCAATGGGCATGAACGATAAACTTAATGTGTGAGAGCACATGTTTGGAAGTGCACTTCATGCACGTGCTCGCTCGCTCACTGACACACACACACACACACACACACACATGCACACTTTAAAGCTCACTGAGAAAAAGCCTTCCAGCGCTACTGATGTTTGGGAATTTTCCGTCAGAGCACCCTCTGCTTCTTTCGGCAAGAAGAACTAAAATGCAACCTGCGTACCCTCTGAGGCTCGGTGCATGCTCAATCAGCAACATGATATGGCCCACGGCTCTGTGCTGAGGTCACTGCTGGAGTCTAGAAGAGTGATCATGCATGAGGTAGCAACACAGTGTTTCCACCTCGAATGTGCCAAGCTAGCCATGCTGCTTCTTGCAGCCACGATTCAGCTGCACGGACCGAGCCCCGCCCCGAGGAAAGCGGCGCTCTACCTCCAAACTCTGTGTTCTGTGCATTGAAATGGAAAGTGTGACAAGATTTCCCGCATTGCCACTGGAATTATAAGCAGGTCAAGCTGTCAGGACAAATATGACTTATCCAAACTCGACACGAGGATTACAGTATCGACTTATTGTACAATATATGTGTACACGACCTCAATCATGTTCACGCTTCCGAGGCTTCGCCCACAGCTCCAGTGTGGGAACATTTTGGGTTTAAGCCAAATAAGTGTGTTGTTGTTCTAAATTATAGCTTTTATGTTGCTCCTCTGCACTTTTGGTAATGCAATTCTGAAACATTGAGCAACTGGATTGGTAATATTGCCTGTTGACCCTCAATAACCCCGTGCTAAATGTTTAATAATTATTTTCAGTGCAATTTTTTGCTCAGAGAGCTTAAAAGTTTATTTTATTCATTGTTTGGTTGTGTGGTTTCATTTTATTTTATTCATTTATTTGTTTTTAT
Source organism: Taurulus bubalis (assembly GCF_910589615.1). Taxonomy (NCBI): domain Eukaryota; kingdom Metazoa; phylum Chordata; class Actinopteri; order Perciformes; family Cottidae; genus Taurulus; species Taurulus bubalis. The sequence continues at coordinate 6,246,885 of NC_136601.1, read as the reverse complement.
TCATTCACAATAGGTCATGTTTGGTCATGTTTTTCAGATTCCAAATCCAATGTCTGAATAGTCTTAAGAATTAAAAGTTAATTGCACTTGGAAAAGGTCTACTCGCATCATTATGCTCCCATTTCATCATAATATCAGTGGCAGAACATGGTCTTAAAATGACACTAATATTGTTTATCGCAATTAATTCAAGGACAATATATGTTTTAACAAAAGCAGTCACGGTGACAGGCCTGGATTTCGTTTTTTTTTATTGTTGTCGTGAAATGAAATAAAGACACTGTTCTGATCTGAGGACAAATCAACTCTAATCAAGATGACTTCACTGTTGGAACGAGGTCTCTGGAGTGAACAGGCATTACAATTAATTAGTGAAACTAGCTTTTAAAGTTTAATCTGCCGTGCAGTCGTTCTTAATTTTGAACCGCGTGCCCCCTCCCATTTCAGAGTAGCTCTCACACATGTCTACAGCACATTAATCAATAATAAAAGTAGTCAGGGAAGTCAGATGTACTGTCCTTCAAAATCTCTCTAATGCTGCTTTGCTTGACAACAAAAGACAGGGATGCCTGCGTTCCAGTCTTCATTCACCTCAGAAAATACCACCCTAAGCCTCATCTGTCATGTATCGGCTGCAGCCTAACATTTCACTTTGTTTGGCAGACATTGATTTTTACCTCCAAGGTGTTGTCAAGGAGGCATCCAACTCATACATACCTCCTCTGCTGTCTCTCCAGAGGCTGCTTTAGAAGGAATTGCAGGAACACACACACAGACACAAAGGGAAGCTCAGAGAAAAGACTACATTTGAAGGTAGCCTACAATATTGCCAGATCTGTTGAATAAGGACACTGGTGGGGATCGAAATGTGTGGGCGATAAGCCGGGGTTTATCAAAGCAGCGTTTCCCAGCGCCTATTCTTGTCGCGTGTTTAAAGGTGTCTTTGTTCGTGTGCTGTAATAAGCTTGGCAAGCATGTAATCCAGATTCAAATAAGTGTTGCAAATGCACGTGGCGATGCACCCTGATAGGACGAGGATCGGCGCGTATCAAGGCATATCGAAGCGAGGGCGTATTGTGGGTTTTTACGGGTGTCGTCCGTCCATGCTCAGTTTCTCAGCCAAAACAGTGTCAGCACAGCAGGCGTCAAAACACGTGGCCACCGTAATGCCTTTAAACTATTTCATCGGATTTATCCAATCCTCCATCCATATGTTGAGGGTATTTTCCACCTCAGCAAGTCAGAAAACAAGAATTCATCAACCACTGTCTTACCACAACCTCCACCCTGCCCCGCACACACACTAACACACACATTTACAACCTAGTTGAACAACACTTTATATTCATTAAGTGTCAAAATGTTATAACAAATAGCTGGCTTAAAAGAGCACCAGTATATCTTATTTAGAAACTATTTGGCACCAAAGAGAAATGATCAATGAGGGAGCCTTGAAGGTAATGTTCTTCCACAGTTTGATCAAATTAAGCAGCAACACTAATTATAACAGAGTAGATGAGCTTTGCACTTTTCTTTAGGTTTAGTTATAATGATGCGGGCAATTTCATGAAATGCAGAAACCAAATAAGTATCATAAGACGCTAATTAAAAGCACTGCTGCCGCATATGGAGAGCCGAGGAACTAGTTTGAACTCGTTTTTTTGAAAGCAAGACGGAGAGTTTACAGCCAAGTTAGCAGTTCTGTGAGGCTGCATGAGTATTGCCAAAATGATAATTACAATTATTCATGGTTTTTTAAGGACAAAATATTTGTATTGCGCTTTCACATTTAAATGAACGGAGCACTGCTTTCACTCCCATGTTGCGCTACATTCCTGCTAATGAACAAACCTTTGCAAATAAAGGCGGTTCCTTATTACATTGAATGTGATTGGTAGTCGATTAAGTGTGCAGCCCTACTGCACATTTTAACGTTTGGTAGTTCACTCAAAGTACAGCTGAGGCTGGTGGCGGTTTCATTAGTTTTGCACATATTTGGTGGTAAGTTTGACTAATTCAAATTTTGACTTGTTGATGCCGCTGGATGAAAACTTAAGGGATTAGCAAATGTATTCCAAACCTAAAGGAGGAGAGGGGGTAAGACTAAATGTCATGGTAATCCATCCAATGGTTGTTGAGGCAGTTCACTCAAAACTACAAATGTCAACCTGCTGGTGGCGTTACAGGAAGTGTCACCAAAGTCATCAAGATACATCGTCTGGCAGCCATTAATATCTGAACAATGTGCATAGCAACTTCATGGCAGTCCATTAAACAAAGCATGGCAAAAATCTAATATTCTTGGCCATAATAGAAGATCTTCAAGGGCGGACAAACAGTCTCTGTAGTTTGTAATAACGACAACGGAAAAGAACTTCCTTTCGGTCCTACACTGAGATTATCCGCTGAACAAGCTTTTCCTCTTTTGTCTCCAGGTTCAATCTCAGTTCATTTACAAAAAAAAACCTAATTTCTATCTCTTCTTATTTACAAGCGTTAACATGTGAACTTTGTGGGAGGGAGGGGGGATTCACCAACTTTACACCATGGTCAACACAACATATTTCACTCAGTATTGTACCTTTAGTTGGAAGAATAAGCCCTAATGATGACAGTGTTAGTATCTCATTTTCCAAATGAGAGAGAGTAAGACACAGGCACGCTTTGCTTCCTGCTAAGACCAAGCATCATGATAAATATCCTGAATATTTATGAAAATGAAAGAGACCCGGGGAGAACAACCTCATCATTCCTAGCGTTGACTGGCTTATACATTAGAACTCCTCTCCGAAGGAGGTCAAAAGTCCAACCGCTAAATCTTTTCACTGTGCAAGACATTGACTTGCAACACAGCTACTCATTGTGACTCACTCTGGAAGAACATCAACTAAATGTTTGATATGCAAAATGTATTTTTTACTGCAGCTAATAGCATAAGTAGCGAAAAATATAATTTAGGCTAATGGTTGCAAATGCAATCATTACTATCTAATGGCTTTGATGAGTATATGTATAGTAAGCCTGTACTAATAAACTTGAGGAAACTTTTGTCTCCATAATGGAAGTGAATTTGCATCTTCTTCAGCTTCAGTGTATGATGTTAAATTATGCTTTTCTTTTTTTTTCCATCAACAACTTCACAGATATGTTTTGATGCATTGACAGAGAAATGAACTGATGTTGAATAGTTTGTGTGACATTGTATTGTGTGTGTGTGTGTGGGGCGGGGGGGGTGTGTACAAAAAATAAGGGAAACAGAAAAGCAGGGAACTGATATCAGCCAAGTGTTGGCAGCATCCATTACGCTTCTCTGGGAACAGTCCCCATTTAGCCTCTTCATATGATTTAACAAGGCTAAGCATCTCTGCAGCTCGGTACGTGTAAACTATGCAATTTGCGTTCCACGCCACAGCAGGCATCAATTAGCACCTCTCTCACGCCTCTACATCTGAACTGCATCAAATTCGGTCCTGTGCTGCTCGGAACATGATGTGAATCTGTCACGACTCGACTAGAAGGAAGGAAATGTTAAACGCAGAGGAGCTCGCTTATTGCTCACCTTGGGCTTTTAAATCAAGAATAATTATGAGACATTGTGCTTCACGGCTACAGATTGAAGCGGTGTTCATCGCGGTTGGTGGTCGACAATGGGAAAAAGGTACAGTGTAAAGGAGAGAACGAAAAAGATATTTTGTCTGGGAGGCACCTGGATCTTTTAATTATACCCCACCTGTGTAAAGCAAGGCTTTATTTGCACAGTGATGAAAATAAAGGATTATCCCTGAACCGTTGCAATTTTCAAACACATTCACATGGATAATGAAATTAGCTGAAATCACGGCTGCCCCAGATACAACTGCACAAAAGGTCATGCTTCTCATTATTTATTCCGGCACTGTTGTACACTTGTTTACAGATTACATGAACAGACATATAAACAATGCATATATCTACATGACAGTTATACGCTAATGCACATTATATAGTTATGTTAGCCGTGTTGTCCTTATTTTTAGCTGTATGTCTATTTCTATCTTTCCTGGGAACAGTTCTTGAACTGTGTGCAAGTACAGGAGGTTCAGAGCAGACACTTAAGAGCTGAAGTCATATTCCGTGTATATGTACGCACACACTTTAATAAAGCTGATTCTGATTGTAACATTTCGTTTAGCTCATATTTTGCTCTCCCATGGAAACCCATCTTTAACAAATAGTAATTAATTCTTACTCAAGTTACATAAATAGCAGATCCGTGGAAAAATCAACAAATCACTTAACACCCTGTGCTTCAGGTGAAAATACAATTAGACATGTACTAGGTGACTGACTTTGACAGAGAAACCATCAGTTTCCATTAAGCATGACTATGATATTGCCCCTAATTTTAACCATGAGTATGATCCCTTAATAACCTTCTACAAAGTAGCTTCAGTCAAAACTAGCCCTTAGCCATACCTTCAACATGGGGGCTGATTATCAAAAACACTCAGGCTGTGATTGCAATTGCATACTCACGCGTACTACACACTCAATCAGTACGTACTGAACACCTTTTAAATTAACCATTTAGTATGACTTTTTGCCAGCAGACTGTTCACACTGAAGCATAATCAGGCAACAGCCGGGCTGGTTTCAAGGCCCAGCCAGCGCCTCCGTCACCGCGCTCTCAAACTATTGCAGCCAATTTCCAAACAACCTTTTTGACCACATATAAGGGTTCTAAATCTAATACAAAAAATGCTTGTAATGTAATATACATCCTGGCTTTTCTCGCTTGTACAAAATCAAAATCCAGGCACTACATACTACATTTTTCTTCATATGAGAAAATGGCTGTTTCTGAAATGCATTGACAAACACGCGATTGTTGGATTTTTTTTCAGAATGGGTTCTTTCTGAAAAGACAAACTAGTTTGCAGTCGAGTCTCCTGGTAGAAACAGCAGCTTCACGCTGTCATCAAACTGCTGGTTTCCCCCTCAGCAACGCACGCGGCAGATCGTGCATGACTGTGAAGCGTCTCTGCGGTGGAAGACACTGATCGTCCTTCAGCTCGGGCCTAATCATGTTTGCTTTGCCTCAATTAGATAAGGGAGGTGCGTCGTCAACACACAAGCTTTCTCGCGTCTCCTCAGATGGTCCCTGTGCTTTTCCCTCCCGCACACCAAATGGCAGCAGTAGGAGGCAAAAGGATGGTTCACGTTCACACCCGGCTAAGTCATTTCACACTGGAATACATCCATCAGAATTAGGATCATATAAAAAGCCAAGACGAGACTGACAATGGAAACTGAGAAGTGAAATCTGAGAGAAAAGGCGGCAGCGAGCAGCATATGGCTTAGTGAAACCATAAGTTGCCAGTTTGGAAAAAAAGGCAGCAGCTGGTTGCGTCTCCTGGCTCGGCCTCCTATTGTATGACAGTTCTGTGTATTCTTTCCTCTTGACCAGATTAAACGGCGCAATGAGCATTGATACAGCAGCAAACCCACAGTTGGCACCACAGTCTGCAGTCACACTTGCTCCCAGTGTCATATTTCAGCCATAATGCCCAATGGACTGTCACTATTTGCATACGCTTTCCTTGAGTGTATCGATAGCATCTTTCCTCTCGGCCCCTGGAGTTTCCCCAGCCCGGTATATGACGCCGGAACGTGACGGGATGCAACACTCGCACAATCTGTGCTCGAGTGATTTGAAGAAGCCGAGGCAATGTTGCAGTTTAGAGAGGCCCGGCAACGGAGACGATAACAAATCTGGACTAACATGCAGCACCGGCAGTCAATAGATACACTTCACAGCCAATCTGCAATGCTGGACACAATCTGATACCGCAGCTAATCACACAATAGCATCCTTTCTCCCCGTCAGCGCTAAAGCGGCATCGAGATCCGATGTTTAACGTTGAAACATGCTAATTTGATCCGATGAAATAACCATTCAACACGGTTAAGATATGCCGCGCTTGCTCTGAAACCTCCGGACGCCGTGAAAATAATGAGCGACCTCATCCTGGTGTTTATACAAGGGACTGTCAATGATGTAATCCCTATGATTTAGTTAGAAATCACATCTGCCACATGCAGGTGAAGGCCACTTTGTCTGCTACATATTCATAGGCAGCAATATTGACTAAATGCCGTGTCTGGCTAAAGACACAATGGGAAGTGTGAAGCTAGAGGATCAGTTGGTGTGAATATTAGCGGAAGAGAAATGCATACAGGAGATTCTGGGATTAGCTCTGAAAGCTATATGCTAACACAATCTCTTCGCTCAGGCCTGGACACTGAGTGACACCGAGGATTTACTGTAGCAGACTGTTTCACAGACAAGCTAACAGCGGAGTGTAACTTCCTGAAGGTGTAAAGGAGTTAGAGAGACTTTGAAGTATCCCTCGCCGTGAGTAGCTAGCGGTCAAAAACATGCCTCTGCTCTCAAGACTTCACGCTGTAAATCATACCTGCAGCGAGCTAACCTGCGGCTGGAAGCGGCACTGGGCGAAAAAAAAAAAGGGTCGATAACTCTAGAAGCAGAAGTACACATTTACCCGAGAACCGCTTGTGTTCCCAGAGTGACAATAGAATCTCATTGTCAGGTGTTTAGTCAGATAAGGTCGCAAACCCGACGGGATTAGCGTCTGCTTTTCATCAATGTAATGCTTTAAAAACAGGTTGAGCAAATGTGCGGTGGATCAACCAATTTAAATGCTAAACCTATTTCTCTTTTTCTCTCTCTCTCAGAAGATTGGGGCCGAGGGCTAAACACACACTGATAAACAAATCAACCTAGCTGTAAGGACTATGAGCGAGGGAAAACAAATGAATGACCCTCGCAGCTTTATTTGTACAGGGAGTGCTGGGGAAATGGTGATATAGCTCGCAAAGTGTTGAGGTGAGAGGCCTTGTTTGGCGCGATAATACTTCCAGTGTCAAGTTCCTCCGCGAGAAAGAATCATCCCGGGGCACTGTATGCAACGCTAAATATGCAAGCGGGGCTTCAGGAGCTGGTGATAACAGTGGGAGGAGGCGATCCAGAAATGTCACCGCTTCTGGATTAACATAACACAGTTGTAGCCACTTGTATGTACAGCAACAATATGCGCCGCCACTGCTCCGACGCCACGCACAGCTGTAGTTGAATTAGAAGCCGGCTGGATCCTGCCGGGAAGTGACATTACTCTTTGAGAGCAGCATAATGATCACTATCAATCTCTCCATTGTCGAGTCACATTAGTGAAATATCAGGGAGGAGTACTGGAAAGGGGAAGGAGACCGCCGAGAGACATCCTCCACCATGGCGGCATGGCAGCGCATTAATCACAGTGGCGGGACCCTCTCTGTGTCCAGGCTGAAAACTGTCAGGGTAAACACTTCATCCGATAGAGATGCTACTGTTATGCCGGGAGAGAAGGAAACAAAAAAGTCTTTTCTGGTGTCCTACCACATTGGTGAAACAGTGCCAGCTCTCTTTGTTCGACGCATAAATGCCACAGCTTTCTCATTCCAGATTCACTTTTTGTTTTCCTCTCAGGCCATTTCAAACGCCGCCGCCGCCTCGGCTGACATCTTCAGTCATCTTTTTTCATCAAATAACAGCGCCAGGCAAGGACACAAAACTGTCATTATTTCACAATCAGCCAGGCTCAACAAAGATGTCCCGCTGCAGATATTCGACTCGGTCATTCTGAATGCAATAACAAGCGGCAAAGATGCTGTATTTAAAACTATAATACCACATCTGACATGCACCATGAAGCGGCTGCATGAGCGCTTTATGTCTTTCAAAGCCTATACGGAGCGCAATGCCGGAGAACTTGCAACAGTTTCATCCATTAAGTCCATCAATCTGCGTTTGCTCCATCAGTTTCAGTTAATGTTGACTGTCTCGACAGTCTCTAGCTGAGAGCTGCTACAAGTGCCCTTGCTAGAAGGAAGATTTTTGGAAGTGAAACTTTCTCCAGTCTTTATGTCTAGTGTAGCAGCACACATGTCATAGTCAAGTGGTTTATGAAACCACCCGTTCCCCGGCTCCGCTACTGCCATCTAAATAATGAATACTCTGCCACTTGCAGTAATCCTCCAGCAGCCATCCCCAGAAATAGAACAAAGTCAGACAGAGCGCTCGTTCTCCCCCCTTTCGCTTTTCAAAACAAATAATGCTGATTCCTGAAAAACCCACTCAAATTGCTCGAGCGCCAATGATACTGCATGTAGATTTTGCACAGCTCTCACGTTTGCCATCAACAACAACAACAAAATGCACTGGACTGTTGGGTTTTTTGCAGGGATTCGACATTCTCGGCCAGATCTAGGTCGTGACTTCAAAGTTTTGCCTAGTGTCTATCTGAAAGCAACATCAAAGCGTGGGTAAGCCGATGATTTCAAACGACATCAAGAGCCAAAATAGAAAGGTACAGTAACTGCGAAGGGCACCTTTAAGCTTTCTATGATGGATGATGAGAAAGAGAAAAGACAGAGAAGGCAGGAGAGTCGGGCGAAAAGAGAAATTACGGGGGAGAGAGGTGAGCTTATATGAAAAGTACCCTTAATTAGATGGAATGTTTGCCCTCTTCCACAAATTCCTTCATGTGATGCCAGGAAAAAAAGACCAAAGCTGATGAGACTTGGGAGAACTATCTGACTAAGTGGCCTTTTATTGAGGGATAAAAAGCTCCTCTTTGCCTCTGTTCCCATCCACCGCTCCTGATTATGGAAGATGTGAAGGTGGATGAAAGGAGGCCAAGAAATTCTGACGTGCCCTATTGTATGCAGATGCAATGACAGGGTCTGGCATTTGGCAGATGACACCTATGAACCGCCTCCTGAGAACTCAGCCAATTACGACAGGAGGGAGAAAAAAAAAAAAAAAGAAGAAAAAAAGTGCACAGGTCGCAAACATTTTTCAAATATTCGAAAAGAAATGCTTTGGATTCACTGTATCATCGGATAGCCTGAGGACGATTTACGAATCAATACTCAAAACCACAGGTTTTGGCAAATATCGTACACTCATAGGAACAAATATGTCCATCAGCATAATGTGTGGAAGTCGATCCCAGTTTTCTTCAACTTTGTGTCTGCAGCCAAACTATTTTTACAATCTCACAGTGTTGTCAAGTGTGCATCATGCTTAACCAAATTCATATCAAACGTCCATTAAACCAGACATGAGGGGAGCCCGCGAACAACTATGATCCAAACTGGTGTTGTGGTTAAGTACCGCCATCAAAAAGAAATGCGTCAAACTTTGGCACTTGCAGCAGAGTTGATTGATCAAGCGCCGCACTAATGAAAGCTGTGAGACTGAGGGAGATTAGATGACTGCTAAGCTTTGACCCTGGATGTGAAAACAGCGAGGGCTGGGGATTGCTATCATAAAGCAGCTAAATGGCTTATTTCACCTCCAGCTCTGGTAGCCACCCACTGGCATCACTGTTTGGATAATGATACCCGTAAATGTCTGCAGTAAACAGCTGAGGAACAGGGACGACGGCCCTTACCTATCACCATTACATGAGGCAGGGATGATCATTACCTTGTGAGCTCCGGCCACTGTGGCAAGACAAGCCCATCCACAGTCCTGAGTTACCAACGGGACACCAGCGCAGACACAACGCAGGCCGACACGCGCTCAGAAATACTTTATGATTTAGTTTGAATAATGTCGCCACCCTGCTGAGGCTACAATACCGGAGCAAACGCTCAATATAACTTAGCTATAAAAGAAATATATGAAAAGATTGATCATAAAAAAACTGTTACAGCCATTCAAAACTCACAGAGCTTGACTCCTCCTGTTAATTTAAAGCCACATTTTAACCACAATCGTAAAAAGTCAAGTCAAAGTTTATTATCGCCCCCAAATCACAAAGCATGCCTCAAAGGGCAAAACTCAAAATGTATGAAAGAAAACACACTAAAGAAGAATATGGCGACTATGCAGTTTGAGATGATCATGTATATGACAGCAGTAGTTACGAACAACTTATACGAAATATAATAATAGTAATATAAAATACCATTCTAATACAAATCATATGATCAACTTGAAAAATATGATTATTGTACAGAATAAATTAGCATATAAAATGCTTGGTTAGTTTCCAGTAGCTCCACCGCGACCAGCTACAAGTACTTACATGTACTTATCAGTAAATTAATAATAACATCAATAGTCACAGGTGGAAATGGGAACTACGTTAAGTATTTTTGCTTTTGATACATTAATTAAAGTACATTTTTAATCCAGGATTTACACTTGTACTTGAGTACTTTTTACAGTGTTGTATTGCCACTTTCTTTAGTAACGGATGTGATTACTTCCTCCAACGCTGGGAATGCCAGTAGATGTTTGCTGCCAGTCATTTAACAGTCACTTAGTATTTTAAATGCCTTCCTGTCTGGATTGGGGCAAATAACAGCTACTGCTACACTGTCACTTTTTAAATCAATATGATTCGTATAGTGAGTGTAATTCCATCTGCCAGCACATTTATTTTCTGGTTCTTTTTTTTTTTTTTTTTTTGCAAACTTGTTTGGAGATGTGAGTAGCTGCAGTGCAACCATGGAATTTCATTTTAAAAAAAGTGAACCGGCGTTATGCTTGAATGTAGCCAAGTGTTCGTCAAGGTGAAACAAAACCATGAAAAATCAAAGTCTAGCTTTCATTCAAAACAGAAAAATTAACTGTTAATTATGTTGAATCTGTGCTGTATATCAGTATTGTGTCATTATTGTAAATTATCCCCAGATCTTCAAATTTAAGTTTTCCTTTCTAATTATATCACGTATTTCTTATTTTAATTAACTTTCCTCAATAGACACTGGTTGAAGCTTTCAGGTGTGCTGATTTCTCATCCACATTATTTGACTGAGTTTTAATTAAAAACAAAGACTCAGTGTCTCCCAGATGACATCACTCTGTGGACAATTTCACACTCACATGGCTTTCAAAAGCTTATTAAGATCATTTCAGATGTGGATACAAAGCTGATGTATGAACAGTAACGTCGGCTTCGTCTTGACAAAGGCACCTTTTCTGCCTTTTAATCAATCATGCGACGTTCGACCTGCATATCTAATGAATGTTATGTGTACACAGAATGCAGGCCGACGCTACGCACATCCGTATAGTATGTATATATTCATGTATGGTGTGTATTTTATGTAAATACAGTATGCATGTATTCATCCATCCATCTATTCATCTACAGGTTCAGTATATGTTTTTGGGGACAAGATCAGAGTGCAAAAAATGTCCATACCATAAAATACAACCGTTTTTAAAAACAATATACACTGACATTTCATGATTGCTCCCCCATGCTCACCTTGAGGGCACTTTGTGGCACTCATCAAGTAGAAAATAAAATGAGTACTAAACTAACGGGATCTTCGGGACTAGAAACAAATTAAAAATAAGGGAAAAATGAATAAATTATATTTGCTGATGTTTAGTTTTGACAGCTGCGGTTCATAACCGGATATGAGTTGAACATAACGTGATGTCAGGAGGTCCACATGGAGAGATCGAGCACTGCCCAATAAAAGAATAACAACCCAACAGTCCTCATTCAGACATTACATAAATTAAACAACAGCTCATCCTTGCATTACATAAATTATGGAACAGTTCATCCTGAAACCACATCATAATGCACAAAAGCCTTTGTTGGCTGAGGCTCTCGCTGGCCCCGAGGTCCTGTCATGTGTTTGCCAGTAAGAGGAAAATAAGACTGACAGAGCTGCCTGGTGAAACACGAGATAAGAAAATTGGAGGAAAAAAATGGCTAAGACTGCTAATGTGAATGCCGCGCAGCTTTAGCCCACGGAGAGATCCGTGACACGAAAGCCAGCCTGTGCAAAGTATTGATAGTCCATCGTCATCCCGTAATGATTTATGCTACTGAAGCTATTATTCTGATTGCACATGCGCTGAATGTCACCAGGAAAACTTTCCCTCTCCTCCATCGCACAAGGAACTCGGCATGTATGGAGGTACATTCGCCTCTTCCTCCCCAGGGACGCAAACCCACTTTTTCAACGTAATTACCACTGACATATAAAGATGGCGGGATCCCAATATACCAACCACCTCAGCAGCATGCCCACCCCCTCAATTACCCCTTCACACCGCTCCACAGGCGAACGTGGCCAGAACCCTGCTCCGGCCAAACGAGTACTGCCATGAGACCGCAGCTTTAAAATTACACTGCGAATCGGTGTTAAAATGAACAAATAAATGTACAGTGTAATTCATCACTTCCCACTCACTCAGGCAGCTCAATATATACCTACCTTGCTTCACACCTCACCTCATGGCCGGAAGAATAATTCATTGTGATGCCTCATAAGATGCAGTGCCCGCGGAGGAAAGGCTCATTGCATTCACCTGCTCATATTTACCTGTAAATGTATGTGGGACTGCCACTGACTGTATGACCCCTTTGCAGCACTCAGACTTATTCCTGTGTTGATGCATCTGCTCTGCTTACATTGGCCACCACTGGCCACACACCAATTACTCTTCGTCTCTGTAGCTATTGGTCCGCTAAGCACTTCAATCCATCTCTGTCTCCGAGGCCGTGACGTCAACCCCAAATGATAAATCAAAGGCAAGTCAACACCCAAAAGCAACACCTATGCATACCCTGTTTGCATATATTACCCAATGTACTTCATGGATGTCACGTTAAATATGGAATGGGTTTCTAAATACAGCAGCACTTTCTTGTGCACGAGCCAAGAAATACACGTATAAGGTCTTATCGCGACGACGCAGTTTGGAGAGCTTAAGGCAATATACTGTAATATTGTATTTCATACAATATTAAAATCCCTCTTTTCCATTTGTTCCACATACTCAAGCCGTGCTTCTGATGATGTGAGCAAAACTACAATCATTATACCTCGTGTGTTTATGTAAAGTTGCAATGGAACTCAGCACAAAGCCCCTCGCTATCAACGTTTCCAGGTGACTTGACCCTGTTGAAGACCCTGTGGATGTGCTTTCAGAGCAGGTGCAAGCCGCTGTATTATAAATGTACACGTGTTCGGCTGCAGTGCCATTTTAAACACAACACACGCCGCCCACTCATAAGAAGAAGAGGCTCTACAAGGGGACTGAAAGGATTACAATAGACTGTAGCATTCTACGGTGACAATAAGGCCCCGGCTAACAAGAGAAACCGCCGGTACACATCCCTCGCAATGCATTAAACATTAGTCCGCCACATCCAAGTTGTTGACAGATGAAATTCATGCTCCAACTCCAGATTTGCCAGCACAGATGTCCAGCACAAAAAAAATACACCGCTCAAATATTGCAAGGAAAAAAAAGCTGGATCTGTGGATGTGACCCAGATTAGAATATGGGTTAATTTCTTTACAATAGCATTACAAAGAAGTTACCTTCAAGATAATGTGTAGCGATCCCCCACTGAGCCTTCGCTGTATCAAGGTCCACTTCTTAAGCTGCGATGCTGCTTTGAATTGGATGTACAAACGCTCCGGATCTCCTCTTCCCACTGTTCCTGCACGAGCGGCACGCTGCACAAGAGCACACTATCGCACTGACACATGGACGGCACTCAAGCGATGTCAAAAGGGTTAAAACCTAGTGGACCGGAAAGTCACACCAGCATCGTTCTAGTTGCCAGCCACCGCTGCCTGCCGCACTCTCCGGCAGCTATCCACCTCCTCCTTCGCTTTCTTCTTTTCCTTTTTTTTCTTTTGCTCAACCTATCTCATGGGCTTCTCTCCACCCCCCCCCCCCCCCCCAACCCCCTCCTCATGTGAGATGGTAGAAGAGAGCGCCCGGGCGATTTGCACCACTCTATCATGGATCGTGTTACGCTGTCTGGCTGTAGCGGCGGTCACAGATGATAGGCTGAGGAGCTTTTGCGTGCGTGTTTACCCCTCAAAAGAAGTCGCGGGAGAAGAGACGGGCGAGGGAGGGAGGGAGGGAGGACGAGGTGGGCTGCCAGCCTTCAAAGACAAAAATCTGGAATGTTATCCAAAAAGATTATGGAGCTAGGTGACAGGCTTTCACATAAAACCTTGATGTGCATTCATATGGGAGAGTGTCACTGAGTTATACTGTGTGCGGACCCCAACGTGACACTTTTAAATGCTTCTCCTTCAGTTTTACAGCACCTGATTAATCACATTAAAGAACAACCCGTGATTTATCTTTGTTTTCCTCATTATATACATAATGAATGTATATATATCTGTCTTATTATTTCAATATTTCATGACATCTTAAGCTCATTAGAATACACAGTGGCGCATATGTGATATATACTGCTGCATAAAAAAATAAAAAAAAGCAATATAGAGCTTGTGATGATTTGATCACAGATGATAGAAAATCTGAATAATGAGAACAGCAAAAAATTATGAAATAACACCACACTTTTATACTATGTCTGTCAGTGTTAAGATAAGAGATAAAGCTATCCCGTCCTTGTTTTGATCTTGTCTTGTTGACTAGATTGTTAGCGTTGTTTGTTTACTTTTGACAGCATTTTAAAAAGAACACAAACTGTTTGACGGACTTTTTAAGAGACGCTTTCTCAAACTGCAGCTCCTAATCAAAAGAAAACGTAGTTTCCTTCACAGAGTCCTTTCTGAACAGGAAATATAGCCGCTTCCTCATTATAGCCTTAATAAAGGATGGGGTCTAAATACTAGTAAACATTATCACTATATTCCTCTGGTAGATGCTGCCATATCATATCATCTACTGCTTCCATGCTGAGCATTTTTATTTTTAAATACAATAACAAATATCTATCAGGGAAAACAGTTCGGCTGCATAGCGTCTCTGATTTTGATTTCATTGTATCATCTCTCCCAAATATCAAAGATGTATAGTTGATAAAGAGAATATCGGCAACTGGCGTGTCCGCGACTTTTCCATTTGCTTGTCTGAAAAGAAAGTCTTTCTTTTGCTTCCCAGTGAAAGCAGTAATCTAGCGCACCTCCAGCTGAGCACATTTCGTCAAACTCTGCCCTCTATTAGCGGTTCAGAAAACTGTCCAAGACTTTGTTTATCTCCTGAGGCGAGCTGTGAGCAAGTCCATTTTCTCAGATTTATGCTTTAGACATTGATAAAGTGAACTCAGAGCGGAACTGAAATTTCAACTTTAATAGAAATCCATTAAAAAATCTATCTCGATAAGAATACGAATATTAGGCTGACTTTATTTGCAATTTCATATTGCATTTCCATAAGGCTGTGGGACTCACAAAAGACATATACAAAAAAAGTATGGTCTGAAATTGAACAGCAACCGAGATATCCTGACATTTAGTATATAATACGGTTCAAGCTCCAGAAAAACTGCATCCTACCTTTCCCATGATGCAACTGGATAGCATCTTCCATTAGACCCTCTCTGCCTCCTAAACCACACAGCCAGTTTGTAACTCACACTTCCTGTTAAAAAGGTTAACTCTCAAACCCAGTCCCGGATAAAAAAGGATTCATACTCTTTTCTAGAGATCAATTCCAGGACTTTTCTAGGACATTTTTCAGGGATGATGTGACAGACACAGTTTTATTTCTCTCAGTGGAAGTCTGTTTCAAAAGACTTGTACTCTATACCTTATCTATGAAATAATATCTTACATGCTTCGAAAATTATGACAACCTGATCCTAGAATAATGAAAAGCACCATTTTACCTCAACAATACAGCATTGTGTTTGAAGAGACGATACCGTCAAAGTAAAGACGATCTAATACCCGTTTGAATACCTGGTTTGAGCTCCCATGCATAGTTTTGACCGCCAACACACGGCCAATGCCCAACACACCTTTCAAACCATTGCTGAATCAGAAACCTTATATACCAGCTGGCAAGCATGTCAACTTTAGCAGCTGCACCAGCCATGCTCACCAATTTAACATTGATCAACCATTTAAATCAAGTTGGGAAGAAAGACACGTCATGTGAGGTCATCCTGTGTTGCAGCCTATTCACAATACCCTCGTCCATGAACGTCCGTTTGAACATGAATATGATCCTGACCATTACTTCTCTTGCAAATGACAATGAAATGCTCGGATAGATAGCATCATAGTTCATTCTCGGTTAAAGTAAAATAAGGATATTTCACATTTTCTCATATTTTCCCTGCGTTTTCTATGACTGCACTTTAGCTCAACTGCTTTCCAGGTTTTTCCAGGACATGTGGGAGCCCCGGATAATATGATATATTATACAGGTGTTTTCACAGTCTGAGTCGTAATCCTGTGATGAGTGCAGTGAATTTAAATCAATAAATCGCTGATAAAGTCGGCAGATCTCCAGCTCCAGCTCCCTGATCTCACAGCGGAACGACTTGTGCCTTGTAGCCATGTGCCATCTAGGAACAGAAGCAATAAGTGAGTCGTTAAAGAAGACTATTGTCCATGCATTACCATGACACAATCGATACGCGATTCACACTCTTTAAAGATGAAATTATTATCAATAACGTTTGAAAAAACTGTCTGCGAGTGGTGGCAATAGTAACTACGAGAGAGAGAGAGATCAGTGATAGCATCCCAGCATCATCGTCCATGATGTGACTGTCAAGAGTTTATCAAAACAAACACTCTGTGCGATATCTTCAGTGGGTCACAAATAGAGATATAAATCTATACTGTCAAAAATATTGGACTTTAAACCCACAAACAAAATGTTTCTTTCAATTCATGATGAGAAACGTTCACACTTTTAAAACACATCCTCAGCACAATACACATATGTCCACTACTGTATAAAATGTATATGTAATCTTATGATGCACATGAAAAAAAAGAAAAACAGCTCCTCATTAAGAAGTCTAATGAGTCATACAGTACTGCAGTGCATCATATCTGCAAAATCAACTGGGCATTTCATTTTATTTGAAAATAAATTATCATGTGGGCTCAGCAGTCGGTAATACTCCGCTTTCATTAATGACCAACAACTAAAACAGCAAAGGACTGATAAGACTCCTTTGAAGGTGGACATCAAAAGTGATGCCTCTGGGCTCGAGAACAAGGGAGTGCTTCCCAGTGCAAGCACACATTGGCTCAAAGAGCTCGGTCACGCCTGTGGGCTCAAGAGGGGAAATATGTTACGAGTTTGGACCGCGGTCCTTGTAATCCAGGAGTGCCCCAGTTCTGAACGGCTTGAGTGAAATTCATATTGAGTGGCCCAAATTATTACATTCATCATCCATCCTGAAGAAACAGCATTTTCGAGACCCGGTATAGGGTGGGCTATTTTAAGACGGAAGCATTTTCCACATTAGTCATTTCAGAACACCTTGGAGATGATGTCGATTTCTAATCTTTTGGGAATAACAAACGGCCTCATTATAATTCCCGTGGGGTGTGCCTTAGTGAGGTGGTGGAATTAAAGCAAGACACAGTCACGTGGGTAAGTTAAAGCCTTATTCCACAATATGAAAGACAATTGTTTATATGGGATAGGACTCTCTTTTTACAATACAGTATTCGAGCATTCATTACCATGTCGTTTCTAAAAAAAACAACAACAATGAGGCACAATGGGAATACAGTGTACGGGAGGCTTGGCTAGGAACGCAGTAATTGGAGTTGGGAGAGTAACTGAGGACATAGCGGGCTTGGGTTTGGTCTTTTTGGGGGAATAAATATGAATCTGTTGAAATACCTGCCGCTTGACAGTCGCCCGTCTGCGTTTATCCGTCGCCTGTCAAAGCAGGATTACGCCAAAAGCCCACCTGGATCCTGAACAACCTACCGCCAAGTAGCTCATTTTCGCGACAGCACCATGTGCAAACAAAGAGGGCGGGAGAAGGAGGAATCCGCATTGGCAAAGATGCTGCAGTCATTTTCACCAGAGTAAACAATATGGGGAACGGGCCAGGATCTTCTTCAAATAATACGCTTCATTCTCCTGCTAAAGGGGTGAAATAGACTTGTTTTTCCCACTAAAGAGCTGTTGCTAAATAACGGCTATTCAACCCAGTTTCAATCTTGACATACCAAAGCTGTTTGAGGGACTCAGTTACTGATGTGGGCGGGGGTGGTAGTTCTCTTTGCTCTCCTTTTGCTCCATGGTCTCAGTCCAGCTGGCCTTTAGAATATGGATTATGTGTTGCGGCGGCCAGGCTCTCGCTCCATGGGGGGCTGGACTGGGTGACCAGTTTCGGCGGACTCCCCACCGGGACCCCTGGGTGAGAGGACGCCGAGAGCCCCCTCGGTTCTCAAGGCTGGATCATTGAGAATGCAGCGGGTGTTTCCCACACCAGCACCGTACGTCAGTGTGTGAAAGAAAACTAGCAGAATATGTTTTTTTCTCTTTTTTTTTTAAAAGACAGTGAAATGGGGGATGGCGGTTGGTTGGTTGGCGAGTGTGTGGGGGTGTGGAACATCGAGCAAGAAGCAGAAGCAACAACCGTGATTGTGGCACAACTGCGACACTGCATCACTGCCAATCACAATGCCTGCTCGGTCGGGGAAAAAGAAAAGGGGTAGAAAATAGAAGAAAAGAAATAAGAACCTTGGGAGTGCAGCTGTGCAGCAGATTTACCTTTCAGAAAAGTGCGAGGCGATAATAAGTATCCAAATGACAGCTCTGTGCCACTGCCTTCCCGGCTAAAGTTAACCAGAGGTCCTAATGTCGAGTGCCAGCAGCAGACACAAAGGTCTAAACAGTGGGGCGCCGAAGCAGCTAGCACAGCATGGCTAAATGGGGCAGGTGATTTCCCATCTCCTCCACTGCCCTCGAGGTACAGCCAATCACTGCTGGGGAAAAGTGGCGCCCCAGCCTGTAAGCCAGGCAGCCGGAGTGGAAGGGCTAGAGATGGAGCTGGAGTCTATCTGGGACCATGCATTATTCACATGCACCGCTACGGCACTAAGACCTCCACAAAAGAAAGGCCTCGGGTTCCATCAGTGCCGACTTGTTTCCAATCTATTATTGATGGCAACACTACACCCTATACTTTTCCCTGATTTACTGGATTCTATCATTGTTTCTATAATAAAGGCTATTTCCAGTAAAGTCGGAACAAATGAGTGGAATATTTCCAAGCACGCTGCCAGTGGGTGCTTCTTCCAAATGAATCTTTTAGATTTGCCTTTAATTACACAAATCAACTGCAGCATCGCTCCGTTACTAAAACGAAAGTTCTTTTGTGAGCGTGTGCCCATCTTCCTTCTATACGCGGCGAAACCCGAAACCATCGTGCGAATCATCCATCATGTCAAAAAGGTAGGTTTCGGTGCAAAATGAATTCAAGCGTGGAGACCTCCAGCTAGACCTAAGTGAAATAAATGAGTTATCCAATTACCACATTATGAGCACATGTATTCACCGTAAAAACAAAATGTCCCCATCAGCAGCTCCCCAGTATCTAAACGTGACAGTATGCTAATGTAAAAACCATAAAATACTCCGAAAATTGTTTATTACTTTAAGACAGTGACTCTCTCTGTGCCTGCTTATGGTGCCATCTATTTTATAGTTTTATGGTAAAGGGTAAGGGACACAGACTCAACCCTCACAACACAGACAAGGAGCTCTCATTATTTTTTGCTGATATCAGACAGAGGCGTAATGAAAATGTGCACTCATCTTGTATTGTGAAATGGACCAAGAACCTTTAAATTAATGTGATGTAGTGACAGAGCAAGGCCGGTCATCAGATATTAAATGATACCACTATCAGCGTGTTTATTTATAGTCCTGCGTTGTATCTCAGAGCTTAATTATCCTTCATGTTAAGATTTGTATCAAGAGTGCGTTAAAAAGTGGCCGCTCTTGAACTCGGGAGGCAGTTGCTTTGAATTTCATGGCAACATCCACATTATTACCATGCACACATCAAAGATCTTTCCTAAATCTCTGCAGGAAACACAATCAATCTGCTCAGTATGCATGGCTGGGACAGTGGGCCATCTCTCCCTTTGAGGATGTCGACGCATTTGACCGATGTGCAGTCGATCCCCCAGATTGTGGCTAATCATCATTACCGGCTGCTGAAACAATGACTTTCCTTCAGCCTGTTCGGCTTCAAGAAGGACGCGAGGGATCTGCAAGTTTTTCTTATGGTGGCTTAACACTTGAGTCTGGATTTGAGGAATTAAGGCAGACTTGGACACGACAAAATGTGCACTCTGATCATCCATCCAAGTCATCAACTATGGCCCGGCTCGCACTGTAAATCTTTCTCATGAATTAAACAAGATTCAGCGATAGGTATTGTATTTTGGGGGGAAAGGGTGGTGGAGTTGCAGTTTCAGTCGAGGGAATTGTATTTTATACTTTTGCAGACGGAAAACAAATGATGGCTGCTGCACATTACTAAAAGGAAATAAAAAAAAATATATATATATAGAGAGAGAGAGAGAGAGAACAATGGGAGGGAAATAAGAACAGATGCATAGAAGGCGGTATTTGGGGAATTCTCCAAAATGGACAGCGGATTATGAAAAATGACTTCTTCCTTTCGGTGCTTAAAGGTTAGGTCTCTATTACACAGAGAGCAAAATGTCAGCAGTATCCCCTGAAAGAGTGGACTGTGATATTAATGGAGAGTCCAGGGAATGGGCTTCCCCTGACTGAGTTTCCCCTCGACCAGACACATTATTCATGTAGTTGTCAGCCAGCACGTGGCGCATGTAGCACTAACATCTACAAACTAAATGATGGAGAGAATATGATGGCCCACCCTGCTACGCAGCTAGTGGCCAAATTAAAGTTGTTCATGAAGTATAATGGAGAGTAAAAAGTACTGCTACCAGTTAATGGAAGAGCTCTTCGCCCAGGCAACTGAAGTTGTCGCCGAGGACTTATTAGCATAATGTTCAATTTTCTATCTAACATTGTACTTTCATTTGGCTCTTAGCTACCTCCGAGTCTAAACTAAGGATGGGGGGGAAACTAAGCACAGCGGCTGTCATCAGAAAATGTAAAAAGTAAAAAACATTGATTTTTTACAGCGTGAAGGAGTGTTACATCTCCGATTGGATCCCGCATCAGCTGAAAAAACTGACTCGGCCGCCCGAAATAAACTGTTGTAAAATATTAAAGAGGGAAACAAGTTGTCTCGTGTTTGAACCGGTGTAGGTGCTGGTTTATATTTAGTCCTGACCGCAGACGCCCCTCATCGAATGTCTCAAAGCAATCATGGAAGCCTTTCTCTATGTAATCTAACCGCGCAACATCGCTGAGAACACAAAAGACAAAAGAATGTTGGTGTTGTACGGAAATGTGATGAACCCAGACGGAGCGACAAGATGATTTAATATATTACAGAGCGAGTCATCAGTCCCATAGCCCAGCACTTTATCCACGAAGCAAAAATGGCCTCTGCGTGAGGCATATTGTGGCAGTGGATTCATTTGTGAGTAATATTCTTTTGCTGTGGTAAATATATTGTGTCATGAAGCAGAGGGTGGAAGAAAAATTCTCTCTCAAGCTGTTTTAATGAAGTCCCAAATGTCATCCTCGTACGTCTTTCAATAGCAAACTCCAAGAGATTCCTCTAGAAGCCTGACTGTCCCTTAGTGGGTCTTCAAGTGATAAGAAAACAAGTGGCTTCAGTGAAAGGCGGCCTAACTAGGAAAACATAAAAAGCACATACTATAAAGGGGTCAGGGGTGGGCAGTAAACAGGTGGTTTGGACTATTAAAGTCTCTCTTTATGATTGGAGACGTTTGATGAATTGTTGAGTCGGCGGTGAGCTCTGATTAGGGTCCTTCGTACTGGAAAACTAGTTAAGTAAAAGAATAGTTTTGCCAGCCCGGTGCCAAAAAGGACTTTAATCATCGCCATCTTATAATTCATTTGCAATTACCCCTTACCGCTTCATCTTTACAAAGAGGCTAATAGAAAAGGGGATTTCACAGTAACACCATTATAGTGAAAATTGTCATTCAGTGTTTTTGGTGAGTGCAGCGAAGAGCGGCAGAGGGCTGAGTTTAAATTAGAGCCAACACGTTTTTCTCGCAACAATAGTGAAGAGCAAAGAGGGAGGGGGGGCATCCAATTACTGGGGTACCGCGTGTGTCATTTTGACACCACATTTTGGGTTTCTTCAACAATGCATTAAATGCACCACGCAGCAAAGGCTGCACGGCGGTAATGATTGAAAGACTGAGACTTGCTATTGTTGCCGTTTTTAAGGGGGAATCAGCGACTCAATACGGTGTCAATATGTCTATTTTGACAACTTGTGTCATCACGCTTTCAGCCACTGAAATCAAGCAGAAACAATACACCGACGCAGAGAGATACTTCCACTTCATTTAAATGTGGTTCTAATGTATTAAAGTGTCATTTCACCCACTGCATCCTTTAGAAAACTGCTGAAGAAGGGGGCGGGGCTTGAGAGGGGGACGGAGGACATACGCTTGTACAAAGGAACAGCACTCAAAGTCGGAGTTCCTGCTTGTAAAATTGGGGCAAAGCATATTTGCCTGTATTTGATTAAAATATTGTTATATAGTACTATTGTTATAGTAAAAACCTGTACTGATGTCTAATTATGTTGCCATGTTCGTAGGTAGCTGGGTACAGTAAAGAGCCTGTGAAGGTTATCGTCTCTGCACAAATGTTATTCAGGAAAACGTTAAATATGCCTCAACAAATGTGGAGGTTGTGGAGAATGGAAATGTTTAAGGTCGCGTTCGGGGTCGTGCACCTGGAGCGCTTTGAATTTTGAAGAGTTTTTTCAAACCGACGGGAGTAAGCACCCATATTTAAAAAAGGTATTTTTCTTTGTATTCTTTTCATTCCATTCCTAGATTAAGTTAAAGTAGATTCAAAAGTGACACTGTCTTACATCACTATTTAACTTGTCTTAAAATCGCCACTGTGCAACTTTGCGCGTCGGCAGCTCCAAATGGCAGCGAACGTGAGATTCAGCTCTGAGAAATCATGTAACATAACAAGAGCAAACTGGAGGCAGCGAGCTCATGTGTGCACCAGCTGGCCTCTCTGATCACTTTATACCAAGCGATACCAAAGCGAAGAGCGAGGCATCGCGTCAAACTTTCCAGCTTTCTCTGGATGGAGACTCAGAGAGTTTGTAAATAAGACGATAAAAGTTTCTACAGAAAATGAATTGGTCCTTTAAGTCCACAAAAACAATTATAAAATCACAGGTTGTAGCTTATAATGTGTGAATATTTGCTGTTTTTTTTAAGTCATCTATGACAATAACAGACTATCTTTGTGTTTTGGACCGTTGGTTAGATACAATGAAGCATTTGAAGATGTCACTTAGGGCTTTGGTACATTTTTATGAGCCTTTTTCACTATTTTCTGACACTTTATAAACTAAAACATGAATTAATAATGAATTGATAATGAAAATAATTGTTAGTTGCCACCTTAGTTTGTGAAGTTAATTAAAAAATCAAATATGCTTTTAGTAGAGATCCGTATAAACTGTAATATTAGGGTTCTGTGATGATGCACAGTGCATTGTTTGTGTCAGCCTGTGTAATAGCATTCAGTTGTTATTAATTCTGTAGTATTTCATTTCTTATTTCCTCTTCATTTTCTCCCTGGGAGTTATTGCACTTGCAACTTTAAAGAAGA
The DNA here is from genome assembly GCF_910589615.1 of Taurulus bubalis. Taxonomy (NCBI): domain Eukaryota; kingdom Metazoa; phylum Chordata; class Actinopteri; order Perciformes; family Cottidae; genus Taurulus; species Taurulus bubalis. The sequence continues at coordinate 6,223,316 of NC_136601.1, read as the reverse complement.
CAAGCACTTTCCAGAGAAGAACGTCTTCTTCAGAGACACAACGGCAGCTCGTCTTTGACAACAATCAGAATGGACATACTGTAAGTCTCAATATTGTTTTGCTTTATTATCTTTTTAAATGGATTCTTTGGACCATAACCCATTCTGTTCCCATCTAGCGCTTCCTAACCTTTAGAGCTGCCATGCAAAACCCCGCAGACAGCTTCTTCGGGTAATGTAGAAAAAGACAATAGGTGGAAACTGCTCTAACCTATTTGCCAAATGGTCTGTCATCTAATGCCCCGGTGCTGCTCTGTTGTCTAATCCTACTGCCGAGGCCTCTAAAAGGATACATCGGCCTAATAAGATGAATGGGCTTTGACCCTGAGGCTGCTAAAAGCCAACCTGGCCAATTTATCTGAGTGACCTCTACTCTTGGCAGAGACGTCCCTCACCTCTCTTGGAAGCCTTTAGGCCGGATCAATACCGTAGAGGCAAAACAATCCAAAACAAGAAGTGTCTGGAAGCCGGGATGCAATCACTCAACGCCTTTTAAAACCCAAAATGATATACTGAGTGGCAAAGATCTGCATTTTGGTTGTTTCTTTCTGTATTCAACATTGTTTTGTAATATTTACTGAGCTGTGTCTTTGCTCTGGAGACAACAGAACCCCAACAACTGCAACCATCTTTTACTGTAGGAAAACATGCATAATGTGATTTTGGTCGAAGAGAGTTTTTCTTTTAAATATTTACGTTACAGTAGGGCAACTAAATCAGCCCTCATTCAATCAGGATACTCTCAAATCACAAATGGCCAATGTAAAGCAAGATGTCAGCCGTACACTGATTCATCAGTAACTTCATTACCCAAACCGCCATCATGGCTATTCCAAGTGCATTTTGAGTTAAAATAAGATTCCGCCGACTGAATTAAGGATTCTGTTTCATGTCCTGTTTATTGGTGTCGGGTCGTGTTCAACCGAGATAAAAGGCCGTGCTCGGATAGGTCGAGGCGGGATACGGAGAGGAGACCCTTCGACATGAGAATATGTTTTCTCTCTTGGAGCATGAATCAGTTTACACGGTATACAATATCAATCGTTGGCCTCAAATCCATAACTGCAAAGTGCTTAGGTTTGCATTGGTGATTAGATGAATTGAACTGAGAACAGTCTGTTACTTGAGCATCCCTTCACAGCCCGGATACCTAATGCCTCTCCCCTGCCTCTGAAGTGACCACAGTCTCGGGATGCTTTGCTCTGGGCACTTGGCCAGAAAGCTTTATGTATTCTGATACCATTCATTTTTAATCAGGACCAGAATATCCTTCCAAACCTCATGCAAGCAGCTTTTTTGGCTACAGGACCCTCAATTTTGTTATATTTTAATTGATTTGGCAGTTCTCGTTGTCGTCTGTATAATTTGATTGTTAATATTGCTAATATGCCGAGCAAGAACTGCTGCACCAATCGTTTAAAAATGCTTTCTGTATTTTCAGCTGCAGAATTATGCCTTTCCCCACTATAGCATATAGTGTAGCGACTGAAAACATTGTGTGTTCAGCACATTTCACTTGGCTTTCCACGTCGAGGTGCCCGACTCGTCTCCGCACGCACTTGGAAGGGTTTTCTTCACCTGACTGCTGAGGAGAAAGGACATGAGAGCAGGGGAGGGGAATCTTCTTCTGTGGTATAATGAGTTTGACAATGAAAGTGACACTGCGTCCTCCTTGGACCTTGCCGAGTGATCAATCATAACAATGGCTCACCGTTTCCTCCTCTGGATACTGACCTTTCTCCCTTCAGGATAGGAAGTGTGTGTAGTTGACTAAGACCGTGTGTGTGTGTGTGTGTGTGTGTTACTCTAGATTTCATTGTGCCATCACCCTCTTTCCAATCTCCCCTTGAAGTCCTTCTGCACAGCCGTAAGGGTGTCCTTTAGCGAGCCCCTCCCCCCCCCAAAGCGCAAAAAGGCCCAATCGAGGGAATACGGATCTATTTTATTCAGCCGTATAAACTATTTTAAGTTCAGAATTTTTTTTTTCTTGGAGAGGTGGGAGACATTAGGATTATATATTTAAAATCCCATCACCTTAACAGCTTACAAGGCGATTTGATGCCGTTACTCCAGTGAGGAGACCTGCCAAGATTTCATGCAAATATCAACCATCGAGTGAGATTATTTTAGACTGTTTCCCTCCTAGTTCAGTGCCCGAAACTAAAGTGACAGAAACTGAGCCGACAGGATTTATCAGCAGCCCACTTACTGTAATTCCTGTGCTTTCTGTGTCCTTTTTTTCTGTATGTGCAGCTCCAGTACTTAAATTAAAAATTACAAATAAATCTTACAATATTGGTACTATCAAATGGTCTTACTATGCTTCATCCACACATGTCTCATGGTGGCAATAAGGTGTCTAGACACAGCTTTATAGCCATTTTTTATGCCACTCTTAATTGTTGCTTTATATGCATGGCAGAGGTACTGTCTATAATGTCCCAGCAACTACATAAAAACCTGATCAATATAGAAACAGATCTGTACAATAACTCAAATGGACAGTTTTTTTTTTTTTAAGACAGTACATTTTAGATTGTAAAAAGTGAATTTTATGTTTTTTGATGGTGCTACTTTCATGGATACTTTTAAATGGGAATGCTCTTGGGATTAATTAAAAAAAACATACACTGAATAAACAATAAAAAATAAGCAAAAAACTACAAAGAAAATGACAAATCTAATTATAAATGTGTATATATTTTTGTTATACTGCACACTGTCTGACTATCATTGGTTATATCAGGAAATGCCCCAAAGAAATAAAAGTAGAATAACTACATTTACCCTTAAAATATGCAGAGGTGGTGACAGTATTTTTTTCAGAACTGAGTGATGTCTACAGGTCTGTCCCTGGCTGCATCCAACCCTGACAGCCTCCACCAATAAGGTAGGCAACCTGCATTAAGCCTGAGAGGGGAGCTCCGGGGTAAAAACAATGTTGACAAGCACTCGCTAAAATTACTACTGTGAGTGCTTCCTAATAATCTCTGGCGACTCAGGGGAGTCGATCAACAGTTCTATTGGGCTTTCTAGTCTTTCATCTGGACCACTGCCTGGATAAGTAAGAGATCTCGGGTTGGGTATCATTTGGGTTATAATTATTCTGATTCTTAAAGGTTCTTAATTCCGATTTTTTTTTTTTTTTGGGGGGGGGGGGGGGGGGGGGGGGGGAGGTCAAAACAGGTAGCATGCAAAAAAAACACCTTTAGAAAATGTAGTTCATACAGTTTAATTAGATTGCTGTTGTTAAATACTATGATTCAATAACACTCACTTTTTTTTTATTTTTAGTTCTGATTTGTGCAATTTGAGATGTTACAACTGCCCCCTTGATACGACTGGCCACAGACAACTGATATAGAAATACTAATAGTAATAATTTAATTTAAATACTTGTCCTGGGACTGAAGTGTGAAGCTTTGTTTATACTCGTGAGGCACCGTGACGCAGGCCTCCACAGATGGCATGCGATCTAAGAGCATGCACAAAGGCATTTAAACATTTATGCAAATGTGGAATTTCTCCTGCTTTTAAAGCACTGAAGAAGAAAAAAAGGAATTGGCCATCTTATTTCGTAATTTCTTTGCTTGTGTGGCAAAAAAAAATACAGAGGTGCACAACCGAGCGCCTTATGCACGATACGTGACAATGTCCACATTGCGTCAGGGCGATTTCCCATTTCTAGACAAAACTCAAACTAAATGTGTCACTTTGAGCAGCGTCACCCAGTCCAGAAAGAGCGGCAATGTGCATTGTTTTTGCTTTGGGTGCCCAATTCTTGGCATGTTGGATTCTGTTCTAATTTGGAGCCGAGTTCCGGTTCCCAACCATAAAGAGAATGCAATTCTATGTCATTTGAGGAAGAAAATCCATGTTGTGTACATTCTGTGGACAAGTCTCCACCAACATGTTTCACCTTATTAACTAAATATGAGAGACTATTTGATGCAGGAAAATTAGATTGAGATTGAAACCCTTTGATTTGTGGTATTGTTTGAGCTAGATGAAACACTCACATGACGAAAACCCCCTGAAATCCTGATTGAAGTCAAGGCCTTTTAATGAATCATGTATTCGTCTGCGAACAAAAGACTCCAACTCATTTCCACTGCAGATGAAAAGATCCAGCGGTATAATTTGTTGCTAAAATGTGCTTTTAATTGTGTGTCAAGAAGGAAACTGGAGCAGATCAACACAATTAAGACAATACCTTTTTGCCCAAATTTTCGTCAGGATATTTGGTCACTAAATTGGACTGTTTAATAGTTTTGAGTTATTAGTTTCACTTTGGCTTTACTATTGCTACAATACTGCAGCCAATGCTCTCAGCTAAAGGTTAGCTCCATCTCCTCCTGTACTTTCTAAGGTAGGAAGATAGAGAGTGTGTGTTTGTGTTTGTGAGGGAGATAAGGAATACAAAAATGCATAATTGTAAGTGAATAAATATTAAATTCATACTTTTTATGTGAGAAACATGTGTATTAGTTGTTTTGTTTCTTTCAAAGCAAGACAAACGTTACACCAAAGTCAGTGAAACGCGTGAGATAAAAAAAAAATAGTAACTTTGGTTTGTGGAAGAAAAAAAAAAATAATTTCCACCACTGGTTTTATTGTTTAGGTGTAACTTGATTCATAGATTTCCTGCAATGCAGCAGTTTTGTGCTCAGTGAATTGCTGAAGGACGCGTCGGAAAACAAATGTGAAAAAAAATCAAAACATCTTTCAAACCCACAATTTAGAGGAAAGACAAGCAAGCGTAACACAAGACTCGGAGTAGGACAAACAAGCAGAAACAGACGTTTTTTACATTTAGATGAGTCCAAAACGGAACAACCACCTCGACTTGCAATTTTTTGGATTGCAGACTTCCAATACTGAGGAGCGCAAAAGGTCAAAGCCACAGCACCGTGACAATAGATATAACAAATATCCTCGTGTCCCAAGATGGGGGAGAGAAAGGAGCCGGTGAAAGGAAGAAGACATGAAACCAAACAGATTGGTGGGTTGCTGCTTGTCTGGGGACGACAGGTAGAAAAAACCCCGGCGGCGCTCCAGGAGAAGAGAGAAAATCTACTTTACCCAATATGAAACAAACAACAACCAAAAAGATCTAGAGAATACAGGATATCCTGACTTGTCAACTTCTGTCTGTCTTCTCCACATTCAAAATTATCTTACTTTAAGTTTACATTAAATGTTTTGTTCTTCCACTTAATAAGTGCAAAAAGTAAGCGATAGTTCGCTGATATCCACTTGACAAGCAATCAGTGTGACTCACCTCAGGAGACTTAAGATGGATCTGGGTTTGAGAAAAACCTTCATGGCCGCTGAGAACACACCAGTAATACATGTAATTATGAACAACACATCTGGACCGACATGCTAATCCGGTTCTGCCATTGATATTCATGGGGTATAAAGCGGTTTCCTGACTATTTCCGCATTGCATGGTAATACAAACACTCAATTAGGCTGTGTGATGAAGTGAAATGAGCCTTCTTCTCTCGAGGATGGTAAATAGTGGCCCTCGTAATTGACAACTGCAGAGTAATTCCTAATCGTAATAACACGACCTGCAGTCTGGCCCTACGCGAGTGATTAGACCGAGCAGAGCGTGGGCTAACACAGCGCTGTCACGGGCGTCTGCAGCACCGGGTGGATCAAGCTGGAGAGGAAAATGTTGATACTTAAAGATTAGGTGGCAGAAAGCAGATGGTAGACAAAGTAAATGGATGTGTGACGGAACCGCTGCAGTAAGATGAGTCGGACTCCCCGGATGTGGATTGTGGGTAGAGGCCTGCCATTGGTCCCCTGGAGTCATCCTCCCCTTTTTTGCTATCTACAGATATTATTTTTGAAAGGGCACCGTCGCAGCATCGTGGGCTTAGCGCCGCCCAGGAGGATTGTGATTGTTTTTTACATTATAGAAACAATCAAAAGCTTTTTTTTCTGCTTTTTTTTTTCGACTTCCTGCGGCACTGGAAGTGTGGAGATACGTTTGGCTGTGCGAGACTAATGTCACACTCTCCATGACGGGTTAACCCACATACTCATTAACACACAAGGGCTCCACTTGGAACTGGAATTATAGCCACAGCATAGTTGGTTGAGAACATTTGAAACAAGCAGTTGATTAATCCATTACTGGGAGGACCGACAATGAATCGCCAACTATAATGATAATGGTTTTCATAAACCAATTTCATAAAGAATTTGCTGCTAATTTTCTTATTTCCATCATTGTCAATGGGGGACAGTTGAGGACATCTCCTGTGGGCTCTGAGAAGTTGTGATGAATTCAAAACTAAATGATCAATCGTATTGTTTTGTTGTATATATTGAGTATTTTGCATTCCTGATATTTTTTTGTGTCTTTTTTTGTGTCTTCTATGTAAGTTGCTGCTACTGTGACAAACTAATTTCCCCTTGGGGATGAATAAAGTATAAATCTATCTATCTATCTATCTATCTATCTATCTATCTATCTATCTATCTATCTATCTATTAAAAAATGACATGTGTATATATGTATTTATATGTATAAGCATTTGCCAGTTGTGATGTGCATGTCTATAAAGGTTAGCATTTATACTTGCTATAAGCTAAACTATTGTTACTAATATTACTGTTTTTATTATTTACTATTTGTTTTATTACATAATGTTTATTTAAATGTGAAGGATTGTTCTGTTGTGTTGAAAATGCAAAAGAAAAAGTTCAAAAAAGAAAAGGGAAAGACAGCGCAATTGCAACTTAGCATTTGCCAAAAAAGTTTCCCTATTTTGAATCCAAATAGATGTTAATGTTAATGTCGCACAATATCCACATTCTGTATAAACATGTTCTATTTCTTTCTCCCACCTAGCCATAATTATCATCACATAAGTTAGCGAATAAATTAGTGAGCATTAATTACCAAATATTTCTCCTTCAACATGCTGTGTCTTCACATGGTTAATATATGAATGAACTCTATCGTTACCACATCAAAGATAGTAGTTTCAAGAAAATCTATTTTTCCCCTAATTAATATGCAAATGTATTCGGCAAGACACTCCAAAGTCTCATCAGATCATCCACTCTGTAGGTGGTGCATGTGGTGCGAGTTGAAAGTTTGTTTCCCCCCCAATGTGTCGACAGATACGCTGCAAAAGAAGAAGACAAAAAAAGGGCGTCCAACACATGCGACGTGCCGGGCGGCAAAAAAAGGATGGAACGAAAAATTCAGACATCTGCGTCCAGTTTTGTAATTTGCTTTGACGGGAGGCTCAAAATGTCAGCGACCTTTGCTCTGCGCAGTAAAGAGGGCGGCGACCTGCTGCGGGCTCTCGCAGAACAATCCAAAATAGAAATCTGTTCGCGACGCTTGATGAGCACAAAACACCTTCAACGGCACCTTCGGCACATCATCATCACCGACGAAAACATTCCCGGATCCCGCATCCACACTCACCCCGCCGCCACCCTGTCACCCCGAGCACTAACAATGTGAGCACTTAACCGGCGCCGGCGGAAGCGAGCGGTGGAAGTGATGACAATAAATGATGGCAATCAAAGAGCGCCTTCCTCATTTGACGAAGCTCTAGACGACGCTCAGGCACCTTGCATCCCAGCTCCCATTAACAAATGATCAAACTGTGTTCCTCTGCCAGTCTTGGAGTGTTCTTTCAACAAAAAAAAAAAACATCACAGATGGTCAGCCCTTTTGACCAGGAAAAAAAAAATAAAGAAAAAAACACTCTCTGATGTTATTTATTCTTTTTTGTGGTCGTCGGCTTGTGCCATATTGAATTATGAAAGTAGCGAAGGGAGGATTTCTGCCAGCGACGATCAATAGGCTGATTCCACTGTCACAATACAAAGCGCAGATCTGAGACGGCAGTTTGACAGATGGTGTGTCACCTTCGTCAGCGTGACGTCCCGCGCACACACACACATACACACACACACACACACACACACACACACACACACACGTACGTACGTACACACACGTGTGTTATTGCCTGTACTTTTGCTTGATTTCTTTCTTCTTTTTTGTATCTTAGGGAGATACAGTGTGAGAAACAAAATGTGTGTGTGTGTGTGTGTGTGTGTGTGTGTGTGTGTGTGTGTGTGTGTGTGTGAGAGAGAGACAGGAGAGGGGGAGAGATGCAGAGTGAGAGAACACGAATATGTGCACACGGGGAAGCATGTTAGAGGGTGTCTGATACGCTTTCATACTCCCACCCAAAAAAGCCTTTGGTGCTTGCTGTGCTACAGCACACTTTGCTGTGACTCCTCCACTGATTTAATTAACCTTTTCCTGGCACTGTTCACACAATGAATCCATGAGCCACACTCGACTGTAAAATTTGAACCACCGCATTGTAGACCTGTGACTTTTTATTATAATTTGTTCTTTTTTTTATTTTTTATATATAGGACAAATTGAAATGATTTCCTCGTAAACAGCCACACCGGCCATCCTCTGTGAAAACATCAAAAAAGGGACACACACTACAGAGATGTGACTTTGAAGGTGCAGTTCCGGAGCAAGTGATGCTTCTTTAACAAAAGGTGACAGCCGTCGCAGTGGAAGTCCCTTCCTCCTAACAAGGGGTCAGCGGACGCCAAGCCGCTCGCAGCAAACAATAAACCCCAAGTGTGACGGCTTCCCCACAGCCGAGGAGGGCTGTCTGTCACGATGTGCTGCAGTGCTGTAGCTGCAGTACCTAACAAGTCAGTGCGCACTTTTTCACACCCTATTAGGAATACAACTCAACTGGGCCATGCTATGTGTCTGATCCGTGCAGTCATTCATGTTTTATGAGGGGTATAATATTGATTCTGAAGGCAGCACAGTCAACATTAGGGTAGGAGAAGAAGAAGAAGAAGAAGAAAAAAAAAAGCTTTCTCAATGTTCACTTTTACACAGCAGCTATACGTTAACCTAATGGCTTTTTGAGTATGACTATTTATGTCACGGTAACACTTGAACCCTGAATATAATCATTTCATATTTAAACATTAAAAATGCATCGCGAGAAAGCGCTGTAGTGGCCCCGGTAACCGCAGGATGGCGGCCCCCGTTGGAAGCTTCTGCACCACAGTTGTGATACATGCGCTGTTTTTTGTTGTATTTTTAAAAAAGGAAAAGATTTTGTGTCCTCATTTAATATTGATTGTCTTCAGTGTTTGTTACCAGGACTGGCGGTGCAGCGCCACCAAGGACGAGTTCATGTGTATTTTGAGGCTTTAAATCTTAAATTTAAAAAAAGGGATTCTAAACTATAATGGGTTGAGGAAATTGCTTTCCATCTATTACAGAGCATGGGGCAGATTCAATTTTACAAGAAGAGCAAGAGTGCATGGTTACTTCCATTATTTATTTTCCAAGACATTTCTACAAATTCCACATTTGTCCGACAGCTGCTTGCCTCCGTGGGACTGAAACACCCAAGGACGACATGTGACCCACATCCTAACCCATCCGATAGAAATAAAGCTCGAGTAAAGACCAAAGTAGCATTATGAAACCAGTTCTGTGTCTTGGAATTTCCATCTGTAATTACCGTTTGAAAAGCAGCTCATTTTTATCCCCCCCATCTGTCGTTAAAAGTAAAGGAATATTTCAAACACGTTGATTTTCTTAATTATGAAGGTTAGAAAAAATAAAAATCTTTGAAAAATAACTGGGGCACCAGTGATTTCAATAAATAGTACAACTCCACATGAATGCATTTCCCATAATGCAGATGAAATTAATTAATTACATGAAGTTACCTTGTTATGCTAGAGATGGAGCTTTAGTTGGATTACTTTGTTCGTGTCTTAATCTTCTGCAGATATAAAAAAAGATCTGACTGAGAAGAACTTCAAGAATGTTACTTGCAGTAAACAGTTTAAAGCTCCATTTTCTCTCACTTCACCTGCCGAGTGCGAACATTTCTTTTTTTAAACCAGGGTGCCACTTACAGCAGCGTAACACTCCCTACATACATGAAGTTTCAGGACTGTACAGCTGGTACATGTCACAGCGCTCCTGTAGCACGAGACAGTAAATGAGCATATGGAAATGTGTATATATATTTATATATATTTTTTTTTTAACACATGCGTGCATGTAAGCGTGGGTGTTTGTTTATGTATGGAAGGCTATCACTGTCAGTTATAGGAAAGTGAGAAATATAATGATTCTGCAAGAGGGGAAAGAGCATTATTTTATTTTTATTTTTATGTATGTAGTATATCAGCATGGACATATTTCAAATTAATGAAGAGTTATTTAAAATATTTTAGATAATATTTTCCAAAAGGTATGTGGATTTCCACATTGATGTGCTTTTATAGATGAGAAATAAATTATAAAAATAAATAAATATATATATATATATATATATATATATATATATATATATATATATATATATTTTTTTTTTTTTAAAGGCATAGAGAAATAAAGGCTCCCTTTTGTTTCTTAGGTCAAAGCAAGCTGAGCTACATCGTCCATGTAGTGAAAACAGTATTTGTAAAAAGGATGGTCTCATCTATTGAGATATATAAGGACTGCTGAGAATCAAATGGACGTTCTTACAACTAGAAAACCAATAAAACGGACGCTTTGATCAATCAATTTTGTTTTCAAGGGATTCTATCACTGGCAAGGGATTATCTTAAGTGTAAAATCAATGAAAGCTGCTTAACAGATTCTTTCTCTCTTTTTTTACTACTTCTTCATAAAAAATGTTTTTAAAAAAAGAAGAAGGAAAACCCAGCAACTCTTATGTTATGGCATAAATAATCAGAGATAAGCGGTTATGTTATGAGCCATGAATGCAATTAGGGGCTTGGCTTTAAAAATAAAATAAATATTTGTATGTGTATATATATATATATATATATATATATATATATATATATATATATATATATATATATGTTTCTATTTTTTAAAGCCAATTATTTCAACACAAGAGACGTAATAAATGTCAGCATCAAACATGTTTTAAGTGTTGACACATGACCTTAAAAATCCTTGACTGCACAGGACTTTACTTACATCTCATTCACTGTTGGGTCCTCTTTACTCCTGAGAAATGGAAAGAATACACTTCCAAATGAATCACTTTAGAAAAGAACCCCTCTCATCCCGCCTCTGTGGCTGCGCTCGACAAGATGCCCACTCTAGTTTCATTTTTTTTTTCCAAAGGTGGACCTCTTATTTTTGAATCGCGAAGGTTAACACTTGCAGATGCCGCGCTCTCTCTGAATGCGCCGAGGCTTTGGTACTTGTCTGTGTCGAACACTCTGTTGAACAGAGCGAATTAGAATGAAATATTGAGTTCATTTATGAATAAGTGGGGCTGAACGGCCCCTTGTCGGAGCTTCTGCATGCATATTCAGTTGATGGAAACCTTTGGATGGGTCATTTCTCTTATAGCTGCTTCATTAAATTGTGAAAGTCAAAAGTGCAATGCCTCCTGACATAAAAACACAAAAAGAGACGAAGATCTATAGAGGTGGAACAGCGAGACAGCTTTTCCTTTGCTCCGGCTCAAAATCTAGACGACGACAAATGGCTCCAAAAATAGCAAAAAAAAAGAAAAGAGTTGCGTGACATGTGCTTAAAAGAACAAAGAGCAGACATACTCTTCCACGTAGAAATGTGTTTCCTGAGATGTTTTCGATTTTGTAAGAAAGAAAAGAGGTATGGCACCTGGGATAAAGATCTGGCAGGTATTGTTTATTCTACCTTTAATATGACTAATTGAGGCAAAAGCGAGTTCGATAAAGCCTCAGTGGGACGTTGTGCCAACTGGAGCCAATCAGCAGCGGCTTTTTGTGACGCTTCCAAAAGAAACTCCAGAGGAGGGATGCCAGAGGGTGTGTGTGTGTGAGGGTGTGTGTGTGTGAGTGTGTGCTCATGCAGTATAAGTGGTGGGGGCAGGTGCAATTGAAGCTCAATTGAGAACCTATTGAAGCCGGCTCGCCGTTGTCCTGGAGAACGGAGCAACGACCGGTGATGTGTTTTCATGCTCGGCCGATACAGCAACACATTTGACTGGAGTCCGGCTCTAGGGAGGTTTGGGGTTACCAGCATCTCTGTGGTCGGGGTGAGCGTTCTAGTGAATCATAAACACATGCGGAGCATTGGTGCCAAAGCAAAAGTCTGACACCAGGATGAAATACATGGGTTTGGGTCGGGGAGGCAGTTTGAAAAAAAGGTAAAAGACTTACTCAGCCCCCTTCCCGGAGACAAGCTCCCCATGATGAATACGGCCATTAAGAAAATGACTTGTCTCAAATGTCAGACCGTAGCCAATGCTTTTTTCCGAATAGAAATTGATAGCACACGAACACAAGACATTTTTCCTTTTTACCCTCTATTTAATGTTCTCGCCAGTGTAATCAACCCTAATTATTTTAACTGCCTGCCACTCTTTGAGATCATCACTTTCTTAAAATAATTAGAGCTTTACATTCAATGTGTTTTAATGGGAATGGCTCGCACTTTGATGATGAGGAATGACGGACAATGTCAGGTGCACTCAACAAGCAGAGAAGAAACCTGAACGCTGTCCACTAAAACATAGGAAGCTGGAAGGATACAGTCAAAGACAGGAAGGGGGGGGGAGATGCATGACTGACTTAAAAGCATGGACGCCTGGAAGAAGAAATACTGTTGAAACCCAGCCGAAAAGCCTTTTAAAAGTAGATTACGAGAGACATAAAGGATGCTCCAAACTGCAAACTATCCTCTCAGGAAGTAGGGGTGACAACACAAACAAAGAAAGTGCACATTTCACAACACTATGCAGCTGCCGTGTCTGCATTTGATGCAACAAAGATTTCCTCAAACACGGGACTGCCAATCCACTGTCTCAGGTTTCCAGCGTGATCACATTTGCACTTCAAACCTTGGTAGCCATTTAATCAGCCATTGTGCGTGCCCAGTCAACCACTGCGGACTTTCTAAGCAAAATCTCAGAGGTAGGCACACAAAGCTATCTTTGATTATACGCCAGCCAGCCCACGGGGAAACTTCATCACGCTCCTTTTGCTTCCTGCGGAGAAGGACCAGGTGACTTGGAACTGCTCAATCGGAGGGTCCAATGTTTTTTTTTTTTGTCCGCATGCAGCTAGGAATCACGCCTTTGATCCGAAAGAGAAGGCAGCTGCAAACGCCTCTCCAGATACCAGCCCCACCAATCGCGCTTCCACTTGCTCTCCACCAATCAGGGCCTTGTCTCCAGCGGCGACCATAATCCAAACCCACCGCTGCCTTTTTTTTCCCTACACACAGATTCCTTCCCCCTTTGGCCAAAGGGTAGGAAGCGAGATCCACACACACTACACTGGTGAGCATTTCGAGATACAAAATAAATAAAAAGAATGAAAAGTATGCCCTACTCACCCATCTCATTGTCCGATTTATTGTCCATTTCCGTGTCAGTGAGCGTGAGCGCTGAGTTAGAGCGACTGGAGAGGCATGAATCCTGCCCAGAGTTGGCCCCCGTCCCCCAGAGAGTCATGGTACGTTCCGGTGATACAGGTTCATGGTTTTCTGTAGCGACCGGGCCCCTGGAGTAGCTGCTGAGCGGGTGGGAGAGGCCCGTCTCGGGGCAGAGAGCCAAGCCCCTGCGAGCCGAACGCTCGCAGATTCCGAGCTGCCTCAGCGAAAACGTCTGCCCTGTGAATGACAGGCGTAGTAAAGTTAACAAACCAATCCACAACACGGTTTAACGGCCGAGAGCGGGGAAAAAAATGAACACTTAACCTAAGAACATGTTGGAAGAGGAGAAAGGTAATTGTTGAATTAAGACCGAACAACGTCCTCCCACACTCGTCAACTTGTCAAGATGCTCAGAAGCATTTTTTTTTTAATTTTTAACTAGATGTTATAATTATGTGAGCTTTTTAAGATGACCCACTTTCCTCAGACATTTAAAGCCCGAACAAAATCACCAGAAATCAAGCTTCTTGTGTTCATCTCTACACATGTGAACAAATTAATGATTATTATTGTTGTCATTTATTGTTTTCCGTAAGTGTTTCAGACACAGCCTGTTTCATAATAAATCATGACTATAAATCTTTTGGTCTCCTCATTTGGAATGACTTGAGGCTCTGGTGGCATCTGAGCAAAATAAATAAATACAGATTAAGAGTCAGGAATATTGGCAATAAACTAAAATACCTCATGAGGAAGCTCCAGAACATACAAGAAAAAGAAGAAGAAAAAAAAAATATATATATATATATATATATATATATATATATTTTTTTTATTATATATATCTACTCATCCAAGTGTAATAGTGATCTGCCATCTGGTCAGTATGGCACAGATAGCCCAAATATTATTAATCATGTGATCAACCTGCAATTTTAATAATTTTTAGTTAACACCTTCCTTTCCCATATTTTTTTAAATCAAATGTATTTCAGATGTAAATTACATCAGTTAAGATCATCTGAAATCAAATATATGTAACAAACACAAATATATGTCACTTACATTAAAAAACAGATAGTTAACCAATGATTTTTAGGATTTCAAGGTCAGACGTGTCAACATTGTTATAGAAAAATAAAAGATAAAACAATAGGTTTACGATGTTCTGATATTAAAAAAAAATTAAAAAGTATTTTGTCTTGTTGGAAATAGTGGAAATTGGAAAAATCCCCCCATCTGATGTTACAGAAAACTAATTTCTTCACATTAAAATCCAAAATGTAAAATTACTGTTAGATAAAGACACACACACACACACACACACACACACACACACACACACACACACAGATGAATAACATTGCATATTACATCCACTATGATGTATGAACAGTCGTTGGCATTAAATGCCCACATTTTAAAGAGAAACGAGGAACAATAGCATTCCTCCCACAACTTTATCATAATCCCGTTAATTCTGAAACGGGCACCAATTAGCACCAAGAACATTGTAAGGGAGAAATGGATATATTTTCTAATTGCAGTCTTATGAGCCAAAGGAGTGCAATAAAATAGAATAAACTGCTCAAACTTTTTTGATTACAGAAATTAGAGCAGTTTCAGAACAGCCAATTAAAGGACGAGGTTATTCACTGAGCATTTTATCTTATTATTTTCATGTGGTCCAGCAGAAAATGAGCATCGCAGTCGCTGTATACAACACAATGTTACATTTCCCCGCATGTTTGTGAAGATCAGAGTAAATTGTGCCTTTGTTTGAGATCACCTAATTGTGTTTCGCACTGCCTGGCATCCTGACACAGTACACTTCTGTCTTGTCAAACGTGCACAGGCTCAGTGGAAGATAAAGATGCAAAATGCTCGAATTTAGTAAACACAACAAACACCAAAGTCCCTGCATCCTTGTTCCCTTTCCTAATGATGCTTCTACGCAACACTGTGAAATGGATACAAGGATTTTGTTGTTGGTCACATTTATATTTGTTGTGTCTCATATTATAACTCGTAACAAACTTGGGCATCTGAGGTTCATCCTCACATCAATACAGACATTTAAACTCAACAACCGCAGAACTTTTCAGCTCATATTATGGAAATCCGTTCTTGAAAACCGTGAAAATAAATCAAAGAGGACCGCTTGCTCTCACTAACCTGGCCTGCTGTACTCTGCGCTCTCCTTGTGGACCATCTCCTTGACTCTGCCTCCAAACAGCATCCTTGTGGGGTCATGGTCAAAGGCCTGGAGCGTTTCGCTGGAGCTGTACGACTGCTGAGTGGGCACGCGGCAGGCGGCCTCCTCCCGGTCAGTCGAGGAGGCGGTGTATCGACGCTCCCGATCCTTGTCTCTCTCGCAGTATCTCTCTCGGTCTCTCTGGCTCTTGGACAGCGAGCAGAAAGGCCGCTGCTCCCTCACCCGTTCCATGCTGCCTGCATGCTGGGTATCCAACTCCCTCCCCTTCACCGCCGACGCTCTCCTGAGAGACTTCGCCACTGGATTATTTCCCTCTTTCGCCCTCCTCCTCGGGTTGCAGATTCTGCACCGATTCAACCCCCAAACTGCCCTCCCCCTCTTTGTCTTCTCAGTCGGCCTTCTTCAGTCCATTCGGTCCTCGGCTCACTCTACCTGGAGAAAAGAGAGAGAAGAGGAGAGGAAGCAAGGAGCTCAGATAACACTAATCCATCTGCTTCATCTTCAAAAGTACACACTTATCCCCCCTCTCACGGCCCCACCCCCGCCGCAAGCTCGTCACCCCTGAAACCCCGCCCGTGAACTCTCGTCATACATGACTTCCCCTCTTAAAAAGAAGATCACCTCATCATTCCGCCTGCATTAGCCTCCAAAACCAAGTTCATCTCCACTGCGGTGAGTTTAAAAGCGGTCCACATTTTTCATGTGTAGCAAAAGCAGTTTTTTCGTGAAACTAGATATCATAAAATATGTGAGTGACAAATATTTTGATTTCCCCATGATGATAACCTAAAATTAGCATCCATCAAGTGTGAGATGCTGGTTAAATGAGGGATAAATCAATGCATCACGGTGGCAAGTGACTTTTTGACACAACTTCATTTTTTTTATTCAAACTGTGACTCATGCAGAATTATAATTTGGACCCATGATATGCATGTTAACCCAGTTTCAGATTAAGCACACTGAACAGCAACGATAACAAGTGGGATGACATATTTCAATGAAAAATGCAAATCTGCTGTTTATAGATTTTTTTCCCCAAGACATTGATTGAATATTAATCTTGATTTTTGACTTCCCGCAATTAAATGAACACCATCAACTGTGATATTGATTTTTTAAATGCGTGATCCGCTCATAGAAAACTCTGCTGCTAATCAAATCAAGTGCTTCCTAACCTGACAGCCAGCCAGCAGGGGGCGATCAAGATGTTTTGGCTTCATTTTTGGGGAGATGTTTATGTCACTGGGTGTGCACAACATGCCAGTCAAAGCAACGCTCCGCTGTGAAAGTGCAATAAAAAAATACCTTGTCCCTAAAAACCAATGATCTGTGATAAATAATCATAATCTCAATATTGATAAAACATATTATTGAATATAATGTTTGGCCTCAATTGTGGAGCAAATACAAATACTATTTGTCTCTGTGTGATATCTAACTGTGCCGTTCTGGTTGAGTTGAGTTGCAAAAACCCCAATGCAATAGCGATGCATGGTGAATTGTATTCCTCAAAGCTTTAAAAATGTACTTCAATCAACATCATATTTTTTTCAGATCTGCAGAAGTATCTATCTGCAAATGGAAGTGATAAAATGATTTTCTTTTCGATGAACTGTCCCTTTAAATTCAGCTATTCTCACAGATATGCCTCAGAGCGCCATCTAGTGGGCTACGAAGGTCTAAATGGGCTCATACATGAATGAAAACATCAAATGAAAATGCATTAATTCAATGGCTCGTTACGTTTTGACATCGCTACGAAATTCACGCCACCCGGTGGTGGCAAACGGGTTTTCGCCACTGCTAGCTAGCTCGCGTGTATTCGGACACAGTGACACGAAATGTATTGTTTTGTGTTTTCTTTTATGAAAAAGTGATGCTCCAAAGCATAAAGTGAGCATATATGACCCTGAATACATTAAATATGCATTCATGATAGCGGGCAGTGACAGGGGTAAGATATGCAGTATGTTTATTTTGGTCATACAGCTGACAGAGGCATAACACATGCACGGCCCATATTACCTTTTCTCCATTTTTGTTGCGCTATGGGTTTTTTCCCCCCCATTTGGGAAGATGGGATGTCAGAATTGTTTTAACAACCAGGAGCCTTAAGTTACAAAAGGTCGAGAAGAACTCCTGACATGGACAATTCTACATGCAACCGACTGCACTGTATGTGGGCATGCATGCTAACTAAGAGCCCAAAATGCACACATACAGCAAGAGGAACAGTGATGTGGGATGACGCTCACATAATACGCACACCTGCATTATGTTTTGATGTACCAGGCGGTGACAGCAAAATAATTAAAATGTCACACACTGCCAATGACCTGGCGATGTATCCCAATTTCTCTGTGTGCATCGCAGCAGAAAAAACAACAACAAAGAAAAACATAATTTGCCTCTGTGGATGCAAACATTAAAAAAGATGAATGTTAAATTCCTAAACTTGTTGAAAAATCCTAAAGAAGACACTCTCACAGGTGGAGAAAATATGGACGGGGGAGTAAGAAGGGGAAGGAGGCGAGAATGTGACTAACCCGCAAAAAACCCTTGAGTGGAATGTGGATGGGAGCCCTGGTGTTTCAGAAGTGTTTATTACCAGCCATTTTCCACTGCCTCCTGACACTGAGATACACACACACACACACACACACAAACACACACACACACGCACACACATACATACACTTCTCCCTTGGCTGAGCTGTAAGACTAGAGTATCAGACTTCCCTCTTTCCCCAAATGAGATCTACTTCGTTTCACATCAAGCATCAAAACCCTCCGATGAAGCCAGGATAGCGTGCTGTCGCGCCGCAAGAAAGCGCCGGGCCCCGGAGAGACTTTCCCCCCAAAAAAACTGAAGCAGTCAGTGTGGAGTACAGGATGCAGGGATAATGAAAATTGTGAGCTGTGTTCTAGGCCTCTTCAACTTATTTTCTCCTCTTTCCCCTTCTCGCAGAGTTGCTGGATATCGCTCTGTTCCCCCGATGGGCTGAGATGCAATCAGTGACACGCTCTCTTGTAACCCTGACACTCAACTCTCAACACCCTCCACACACACACACACACACACACACACACACACACACATACACACACACACACTTGTTTTTACGATGCCACAGGACATCTCACTCACATCTCATCACTTTCAGGAAATTGTACACACCCGTCCAGATTGGCAGATTAATGTACATCCCGGACACGCCCAGAAGCCTCCCTGATTACGATCCCCCCTCTTCTTTATGGACTTGTAAAGAGATTCGCTGTTTGAAAAACAGTCTTATCCGCCAAGCTGCCAGCCTCCCCCCCTCCTCCTCCTCCCCTCCTGCACCACCACTATAGGAGGAATTGGATTTGTGTCCTAATCAGCTATAAGCCCCCGAGTGACCAGGCATGTCCCCGTATAAACATTTATGCTTTACTCTGAGGACCTGAAGGTGCCATCTTTTTCACGGCTCATCAAAGTGTCCTGCCGACACAGCCGATGCACATGGGGACTCTATCAGGGCGCAAGAGGGACATTGATGGTGGTTCTGAATTATGTACAAAAGGTCATAAAGGCTCTTGGGGAAAGGGGGGGAGACATCTATTGTGTTTCTGCAAGCTTTAAGTTTCAAAGCTTTTAACTGCAGTGTGAACTTAAAACCACTTTAAGCAGGGAAGAATAAAAGCCAGTGTGTCTTGCCTTGATTATGCTAAATCTGCTTCTAGTTGCCCTACTGAGAGCACACACTAATGCTGTTGGGGACAGAAGAATCAAAGAAATGGGAAGAAGCGTCCGATTAAGTTCGAAGAGAAATTTGCGCATGTAAAACCACAAATTCTTGAGTAAATCTATGTTCCTTTTTCCTTCTTCTTCTTCTTCTTCTTCTTCTTCTTCTTCTCCTTCTCCTTCTCCTTCTCCTTCTTCTCCTTCTCCTCCTCCTCCTCCTCCTCCTGCTCCTCCTCCTCCTCCGGTATCACTGCACTCCTACATCCCCCCCCCCTCTACCTTTGATCGTGCAGTTGAATCAGGACAGTCAGTCACCCGTGACCACTCAGTGGAACAGTCGACACTGCAAAATTAGTGTCACACCGAGATCCTCTGGCGAGCCAGCGAGGCACGAAAAAAAGGAAAAAAAAGGACAGTTCATGATCTACGCTGCTCCACACGGCCCAACGACTCCCGTGCCAGTTGAGCACGGGACCCCCGACGCCCGGCGCTGTCCTACACCTCTGCACTTCTTTGAAGCATAACCCATAAACCATCTGGATAATACGGTGTGATGAAATGGTGTCCGAGTCAATTGGCTCTTCGGGGCAGTTGGAGTGGTTTCCAAGGATCGAAGTGAGATTTACTTGTTTCATGTCTGACATTCAGTTTTTCATCAAAGATGAGAGCGCTTGTTTTTTATGCCTCCAACTGGGTGTTTGGAAAAAAGGGATGACCAAAAAGGGGGAGAGCAGCATTCTTAAGAAGTCCTGGAACCCATACGTTGCTTTGTTCCAAATTAAATAAGCAACTAGGGCTGCAACAACGAATCGATAAAATCGATAAAAATCGATTATCAAAAGTGTTGGCAACGAATTTCATTATCGATTCGTTGTGTCGCGCGATTATTACGGCAAAAAAAAAGAAGAGCGGAGCAGAGCAACTGGCCGCCAGCGTGTCTGAGATTGGAGTGAGAGGCTGAGAAACGCCGAAGTCGTGATCTTAGCAAAAATAGAACATCTTGGATGTGACGGGTCGAGTCTTGGCCAATCAGCGTTTAGATGTCTACAGAGGCTTCATTTCCCTCAAACTTGTTTTTAATGGAAGCTAGTCAGCTTGCTATCACGTTAGCTAACGTGTTTGGGTTGTGTATTGTCGTTAAAGTTCCGTTATGTTCCGTTACAGTTCAGTCTTGCTTGTAGAAAACCGTAACGTGGTGAAACATGCCGTCACCCCCCGGTCTGGTTCAGTTCACGCTGTCACTCGTTAACGTTAAACCGGCACACTGGCGGATCTGGCTGCAGGTTGTTTTTTTACTCAAAGTAGACTGAATCAAATCACGTAGTTGGGCTTAGCCAACAACGTCAGTTCGTGGTCGTAAGAGGCCCAGAATGAAATACTTTAAGGAAGAGGACTCTATATGCAGCGCAGCTTGATGCAGAGCTGAGATGAGGTGGAGCTGGGCCTGGAGGTTTCGGTCCAAACAGACGTGAGAGGAGCAGTACAGCTTCCCTCTGTCCCAGTGTTTCATACATATTGATAAAGCAGGGCATGCTAAAGCAGCCTCTGCTCTAAGGAGATCAATTACAGTAAAAAAAAAAGGGCTCACATTTGGCAGGTGTAAAGCATACATGTGTATGTTTTTAGTGTTAGTCCATTTTAATTTAATTGTTTTAATTAACAGCTCAGGGATGTTAAAGGAGCAACCTGTTTGTGCTTCCTGAACATGTTTTGCACTGTGAATTTGCACTGTCAGTTCTGTTTTTGAATAAAGGGTTGGAAATTAATGCCTTTTTGCTTTTTTTATCCGATTCATCGATTAATCGAAAAAATAATCAACCGATTAATCGATTATTAAAATAATCGTTAGTTGCAGCCCTATAAGCAACGGACGTTCATCAAAAGCAACGCACACGAAAAAAAGGAAATGTATTTCTGATGCTTCAAGCAGGGGACGGCCAACAAGTAGAGATTAACTTCCCAGGCGTGGCTGAATCGATAAGCCAGTTGATTGGTGCTTAAACCAGTGATCAATTCATTGATTTGTAAATTGACAAAGTGAATCCTCAACAAGGACACTCATTCCAGTCATTATCTGGTTGTAGCTTCTTCAGAGCTTTTTTCTCAGTTTCATATGAATAGTTAAACGGATATATTTGGGGTTTCTGACTGTTGGTTGAGCACAAGACATTTGACAATGTCACCATTTTTTTTACAAAATATAAAAAATGATCTTTATCTGCAGTGTCATGATTGAACAGTTCACCATTAAAAAGCAATAAGCAACAGCTATGATGATACATTATCATTCAAAGACCCTGGAAACTACAAAGCTTTAGATCTCAACTATTCAACTGTGCAACATTAAAGGTGCAGTGTTTAGGATGTGGCGACATCTAGCGGTGAGGTTGCAGAACGCAAGCCGACTGAAACTTCTTCGATGTGCCACGGGGGTGAAGGAGAACTACGGTGGCGGAAGTAAAAAAAAAAAAAATCAATGACCCGAAATAGAGCCATTGTTTGGTTTGTCTGCTGTAGGCTTCTGTAGAAACATTTATATTTCTGGGGATTATTAACTAAAGACAATATTCCAATTCCATTTGTGCCAATAGATCCAGCTAAATACTACACTGCTCCTTTAAATAAAAAATAAAACAAAAAGTATTTCTTTGGACAGGGTTGTTGTTACATGTAATGTGGGTGATTACAAAGGGGTTACATCGAAATATATTATTTTCCATAAAAAAAAAACATATTTGGAGAATATAACATGCATTATGTTGCTGCATTCAAATCTTGATTCAATTTGTATTGAATAACTTTTAATTTAAGATTGACAGTAATCAGTGGTGAGCACTGTTGTGAGGTTCATGCTGCCTGGTTTAGGTTTAAGTTCAGCTTGATCACCCAGTTTAAAACATTTGTTCGAGAAGTAATCAAAAGTAAAAACTTATTATATGATGAAATAATGAAAAATGTAATAAATTATGTGCTATTAGTAATCTGTAAGCTATTACATGTTTTAAGTAACCTTCCCAACATTAGGAATCATTTAGAAAGTGTTTAACACTCAAAAAGCAAACATCAGAATCAGATTAAAAGGATGCTACGTCCTAAATCGGTGATGACGTCATGTTTTTTCTGTTTTTGTTCGTTCAACCGAGCCCCGCCCATTTCAAACCAACGACTATATAAACGAAGGGTCTTTACGTCACTGTGACTCCAGATTTAAAGGGGCATGTCAAATTCGGCGATCAGCGACACCTCCTGACCCAAACAGGTAACATGATCAAGAGAACGGCTAACAATAACCCTCCTGAATATTATTTATTAAACATCATTCAGTTTGATGCTTGGTAACGAAGATGCTCTTTTACAATCAAATACATGTAGAACACCAATGTTACACAAAGATCTTTCCTTCTTTTATAGGTTTCTTGCTTCAAACCAGGTCGAAGAACACAGAGGAATCAAATAAATAAGGCGTCTCTCATGTGTAAACAAACCTGTTCTAGCTCAGTAAATATTATGTTCATATCGGAAACCATTACTCATAGAAAGAATCCGGTTGAGAAAATACTTTTTCAGGGCTTTTAATGTAATATATTGGGCAAACATTTGCCGATTCCAGCTCCTCAAGTGCAATTTTATTTCATTAAAACTGAGATATCTGATCTTTTTTTTTTTTAAAGTAATTTGAAGACATCACATTGGACTCCCGGAAATTAGACTTCTGTTATTCTTTAATGTTTTACTTTTACTTTTATCTGATATTGTGAAGAAACAGTGGAAATAATAATTACTCAGAAAGTTGTTTCCAAGATATCTTGCAGCTGATAAAGAGTTCTGCGCAAAATTGACTTAATAAACAAACACAGCGGCTTTAAGTGAGTTGGCACACACTCCTGACTTCAGCACACAAAGCAGTTTGCAAAACAGGAGTCGGCCACCGCTGACCAGAATGCTGAAATGGCAACTCTTCACTCGGCTTTTGTTCGGTAATTATATTTCTGCGGGGCCGCCGTACAAATCAGCTCATATCTCCCTGTCGGTGACCTCTGTAAATAACGGTAATAAAGAGCGCTCTTGTCGTGTCCCTCCAAGACAATCCACCTGTCACCAAGTGGCCTGGCCCGTCTTCCCACACACCTCCTCCCTCTCCTCCTCCTCTTCCTCCTCCTCCTCCTCCTCCTCTTGTTGCTGGCCATTTGCCGGAGCACAGATCAGACGGCTCTCCGCCATGGGGAGTGGTGAGAGTGGTTGATGGAGCTGGTGAAGATCAGGGCTGGCTCCCTTTAACACAGCCAGCACCTCCAACAATAGCCGCCTCTGACAGCTTTGCATAATTCATCTCGTCGAGTTTCTCTCCCCGTCCTCCTCGACGCTCCTCTCTCCTCTCTCCTCTTTCGGTTTCTCTTCAGTTCTCCTTCCCTTTTTTGTGCCTCCTGGCGCTCGGAGAAGGGGAGAAGGGAGAACCGGGGCAGTGTTCCATCAGATGCTGCCTGTTTCCCCCCGACACCAGTCATTTTGGAGACACAGAAGTGTTTGTCTGCAGCACGTTGCCCAGACTCTGTGAATTCTGGATGCCAACTGAACCAGATTGTGTTCGTTATTTATCGAGGCTCAGTGCCTTAATCCCTCGCTGCAACATGAAGTGTGGAACTATTACCTAAAAATACACGACAATCAGAGTCAAGGCGATCAATTTCTGAGTTTTGAGGGGGGGGATCTGATTAAATTCTGCTTCTGTGTTGTTTAATTGAGTTGAATTGTCTTGGAGCGTCTATGGAATCATGTTTTTTTGTTTTTTTTTGTGGATTACTGTGCTTTGAGATTTCTTTAATTGTTAAATATGACTGTCAGGTAAAGAGACAAAGAAAAGAAGAAAGGGAAATATAGCTAGCGATATCATGACAGCATTTACTGGCAATTAAATTCCCGTGGCAGCTATATCCTTAGCAAACTTTGTGACGGATGAGCTTACCACACTCAGTGAGACTCTGAAGATGGATGATGAAACCCTGCTCCATCCTAAATCTCTTGTCTCAGTGTATGATGCCGAATATTCACAAGTGGGGTAAAGTGATGCAAATCTCTGATACAGGCACTTCAGATTATTCCATGCACATGGCGCCCGAAGCGTCATCCCTCATAGTTTCGGCACGTTTAGAAGACAAACAAAAGCTACTGTGACGACGAGAAAAAACAAACCACCGAAAAAAAGCTGAGCTGAACTCAGTTTTTCTCTCTCTCTCTCTCTCTCTCGTCTGTCACTGGTAAATCACAGCGGTCAGCGTCTAATCCCAACCATTTTATTGTTCGCTTTTTTCTGTGTGTGTCTGTGAATTAAATAATAAAAATATTTTTAAAAAAGCTGTCTGCCGGCGCCAGGATGCAACATAATAAGCTGAGCACGGATGTTTACAAATCCCCCAAATAACCCTTCACCAGTGACAGTAAGAGTTATATATTCATTGAATCTTTAGTGGGAAAACCGCAAGCACAGCCAAATTCATTTTTTAAAATGTAATTGCGAGGCGTGGACAATTGGAATATGAAAAAAAAAACAGGCGGAGGGGGGGGGGGGGGGCTTTTGCTTCTGCAGTGTCTCCCTCCATCACAAGTGGTAATAGCTGGTTATTCAGTGCATTCGTACATGCCAGCTCCAGCGTCCGTCTGTATCCAAGACTACTAGCATTGAAACCAGCTCTTATCAAAAAATAGGTACCTTCCACATCACACAGCCAATTACACCAGACGCTCTTAATTCAATGGGCCACAGTGTGCCATTCTCTCAAATTGGTACCACTGTAGTTTCCCTTTCACACAGTTGAAGCCGAGGAAGTAATGATGTTCATGTACATTCGCTTAATTGAGGATCTTGCAAAAGACGACGTCAACAATTGCCGTCTAATGCTCGCCCGTAATGAATCGGCTCCGCGGTGTGCGGGAATAAAACATAAACTCCACGGACCTGTGGCCCGTTTACAGACGGAAAAAATTAATTAAATTGCGGCTGAAATCGCGGCTGCGTTGTAATGAACGCCGGAGAGCAATCGCGACGCCGGAGAGGGCGATTGAGAGAATGGAACTGGCATCATATCAGTCCACGACGCAGCTGGTAAACAAAAGAATAAATAATAATCATTGCAGGTATCTTATTTATTGAGATCGACGGCGGCGCCTCGCTAATTGCTGATTCTCAATCAAACACGGGCCTCGCTCGACTATCTAATCTGTTATTGTAGCACTACTGTAGCCCGTCAACAGAGCACTCAGGCGGTGGCTGGAAATCATTACTCAAACTACATTTGGAATGCTGGGATCATACAAACCTGGATGCCAGATAAAGACATTTTTCGAACGCAGAGAGATACTCAAAAGTGCTGACATCGGGTGTCTTTCGAATGCATCTCACGTGATTGTACAACAAGCTGGCCCTCCCTATTTTTGCATGTGCAGAGGAAGATGGAGTATATACAGCAATGCTCTAGAAAAAAAAGAAAAGAGGCAGACAACTGAAGAGTATGAGGGAGAGCTTCAATACTGCAATGGGAATGCAACACCCTGGTGCTGCAGTGGCTGCTGGGAAATATCAGATCTGACCAAATAGAAGACTTGAACAGGCTGTTGCACATCTACTTCACTGGGACGGGAGGAGTGAAAAGTACTCTCTTCAATGCGATGCAATTAGAAGGAATAGAAAATTGCAATATACAATGATTTCAATTTTTGCACTTTACAGAGAATAATATATCGAGTGCGTTTTCTCTTTCGGCACATGGTGTCACGTACAAAAACACTATATGTAAAGAAACTAGAGGGTTTTATTCTCTTGTTGTCAGCGATTTAAGGAGTATGTAGGTCATGATGGCACACTATCAGAATACTGAGAGACTGCAAGCCTTATTAAAGAAACATCAATCTGAAAATTCACCAACAGCGCACTGGTTTCGCTACTTGCAGGGGTGAGACTAGGAGAGTCTGCCCTGTGGCGATTGGCTGAGACCAACTTCTGAATGCACACTGCTCTCCATAGGAAGTCAAAGATTGCTGACCTGTATACCATTACACTGCCTCCGAGGCGCCGGTTTTACACTCTCCAATGGTCTGATATTCAATATTTTCCTTCTCCTCACCCCGCTGATAATAAAAAGACAGAACATGTCGCCCGACCGGCTCTCCCCTCGTCCCTCCACATCATCGGTCCTCGTCACCCAGCCAGACCTGCGGCTTTCAGCGTTACAGAGGTCGCGTCAACAGAATTGCCGAGGCCGTCAAGCAGCTCCATTGATGAGCATAGCTGACGCCCAACTCCCCACTGGGCTGTCCAGGGGCCACAAAAGACCCGACCTGAAGCCCTTGTCGGGTTGAGGCTGTTCTGGGGAAACCTCCTCCAGGGCTCATATTGCTTTGTGCAATCATAGAAAAAGTGCAAAAGAAATCCACCCCTTAAGAATTCTGGCAGGTTAAGGGCCCCATAAAGAGCAGGAAAAACCCTGTTTTTAACTTGGAAAAGAATAACACTACTATTACTAATGTGAGCTGCATGATACGTAATGATGGTTTATTGGGCAAATCTGTTTGTGCGCTGTAGTTAGTGACAGGAGGTTGGTAATTTGCTTGAAATATGTAACATTCCCCGACTTTGAATATAATGGCTGTGTTTCACAATCGCGGGATCTATAAACGGTGCAGGTATTCACTCAGGGCAATTTTCACAAGCAGAGAGCACAATGCATTTCGATTTTGTTCTCCCTATGACTGAACTAAGCACATTTCTGTTTGGCTCTCCCCGCCAGGCTGAGCCCGGCACACACATGGAGCGTTGTACTGTTACAATGTCAGGTCCCGCTTCTCAATCTTGCCACTTGGTCTTGACCCAGAAAGTCCAACCAGAGCATGCTGGGCCATAAATGCTAATCTGTAGGTTACAACAGTGCGAAGCGGCGCTGCTCCCAGAGCTGGACCAGCAGGACGGCGTCCTGCGGCTAATCGCAGGTGGCTTTAATCTCGGGCCGACTTTGGCCAGAGAGCAGCAGCGAATGTTCAAAAGCAGAAAACCAAGAGCCGTCATGCTTGGATCCTTGGCTTTCCTCAAACGAGGAGCCCCGTACGTTGCTAAACAAAAAGGCCCCCGCCATTACTGCCGCGGATGTTTTTGTCCGTTGAATCCTACGGCGCAACCGCCAACGCAATCGCAGATATGCGCACAGTGAGATGCAGGAATCAATTTGTGTTATGCACAACACATTAGCTCATGCAGCGAGTCGACAATAGCCATGAGGCGGGTACAGCAGTTGTTCCCTCGGGACGCTCCTTTCTCCTTTCCAATCAAAATGCAATGGCAGGTATCACATTAAACTATGGGCAAATATTCAGGATGGAAAATACTATGCAAATCCATCTTTAAGTTAATCGAAAACCTTATTTATATGCTTAGCTGTTAGTAAAGCTCTTTTCGGCATCCATACTTTTTAATTGAATATGAATGAATTGGGGAGAATAATACAAATCTGTTGTACAAAGAGATTTTCAAAACACACCATCATGACTTCAGAGACGGCATCAGGCGCCTAAAACTTCTCGTGTCCATACCATGTCTTTTTTTCTGTGATTCTCTCGTTCAGCAATGTACAATGTAGTTAAGGACCACAGTGGTAATGCATCAAGCGCTGTCACCAAATATCCCTACTCTAAGCACATTTCAAGAGCATGCAATGCCCCTCCTCCCAAATCCCCGGGTGACTTTCAGCAATAATTTGGCAACATGCAGGAAAAACTTTGCCGCAAGTGTCACATCACGGTGACAAAGGCAAATAATCCTCTGACTTAAGGTCATTAAAAGCAAATATGCGAGCCTGTCCACCAATGGAGGTCTCGCCATCCCGAAGTCTGCTTTCTTTCGGAGAAAAACCACCAACTTCACGACCCTAAACGCATCACGGCACGCTTTACTTTCACGCCAACTATCCATCACGATGTCTGGCTATTCTCACGGGAGCGAAGGGAAAATGCACAGAGAGAAAACCGGTGAAGTAGAGTGCAGCAGACAAT
This sequence comes from Taurulus bubalis, assembly GCF_910589615.1. Lineage (NCBI taxonomy): Eukaryota > Metazoa > Chordata > Actinopteri > Perciformes > Cottidae > Taurulus > Taurulus bubalis. The sequence continues at coordinate 6,194,861 of NC_136601.1, read as the reverse complement.
ATAGCCAAGGCAGGCCGTGTGTTAATAGTAACAGATTAGAGGGCAGCAATTATGTAAAGTAAATATGACATGGAACCCATCCGTCGAGCCCAGGGAACTGTGGGTAGTTTGTCAGGCTGCATTAACCTTCACGTGTTTGCTCTGATGTGTTGAAACAGGCGACTCGGCCACGGCGCTCGCCATATCAAATGTTATAATTCATAAGGTCATCTTCTGAGCCTCAGCTGGCATCAACAAGTAATAAGGTGAGATATTATAGGGGCAGGTCTGTGCATCGACTCTCCCCCTCCCCCACCTGCGTATCTCTCAGATATGAGGGGAGTTGTCATCTTGATTGGCCCCAAACGATCTATAAAACTGTTTTGGAGTCAGTATTCAAGCCGGCATAATCCCTGAAGGAGGCAGTTCTCATCACACGGAATATTAAATTCTCCCCAGGAATAATGAAAGAAATTACTTAAGGACAGGGACATGGAGTGACAGTGTTGTGTACACAGTTCTTCAAATAATCTTCCTGAAGTCTTTTTTTTCTTCTTCAAGCTCACCTCAAGAATCTCCGGCTGAGTCTCGACCGCGTCAGAAATGGTCGTCAGCTGCTTTGATCAGAGGGATTAGCGGCATCGTGGCCCAGTGTTTTCCGTGCACTACAGCGGAGTCATTACTGCCTTTTCACTGTAGAGATGTGCAAAAAAAAAAGAGCACAATCGCCTCACTCCAGGTGTGCTTTCTGAAAAGTGTAAACGCGACGCTCTGCATTTATTAGGGTTCTGTGACAGCCTCCAGAACATCGGTGGCATAGATTGCGATGTCTGATTCAGCGAAGTCACTTTAAATGATTATCCATGCCTTGGAAGGAAGAAAAAAAGAAAAAAAGATGAAGCTCAACCCACGCTCTGGAGCCCTTACTCCCAAACCACATGTTTAATATCACCCAATGAGGCCCCCGTAATGCCTTTACAGGCCGGCACAGGGAACAGACCCTGGTTTGGAGCCGGTTGTTAGCTCTAACGTGGCCCCTCGACACAGCCGAAGGATAAAGATTAAGGGAACATCGATCACTTCAAAACAAATTTTCCCACAATAACGCTTGCCGCTTTCCTCTAACGAATCCCAAGCGCCATTTTGTCAGAGGTGATGGCAGCACGGGTGTTGCGATTGGCCTCAAACCGCTGCAGTTCCTCAACAGCACTCAGGACCCCGGCCATGAATCAATTCAGCAGGACAGATGCACTCGGATACACTCGTCCTTCTGAGGGACCATCGCGTGTAGCATGATCCACGCCACGGTGAAATCAGATCAAGGACGTGCCGAGCACCGAGACACAAGTCCCTGGACACAATGAAAAAGCGGGGATACGAACCCAGCAAACGGTTTGGTTTCATTGACAGCACGGCCCCAGCAAGACCCCTTAAAATTCGACTACGACTGAAACATAAAATCAAACGACACACATTGCCCGTCGGTTGTCACAGGCAACAAGCCTCCCCGTCTCCCAATGCAGAGAGTGCAACCCAAAAGCATGGGGCGTCTGCAGGTGCACGTCTCACCCGAGAGGCTCCGGGTCCCTGTGGCAGGCACAACCTTCCTGCAGGCCTCTTTCAAAATGCGTTCAAAAGGCTCTGATGAAATGTTCTCCACCTCCTCTGCACCTGAGGCCGACACCACAGAGTGGGTACAGTTTTAGCTAGTGTGTGTGTGCGTGTGTGTGTAAGCACTTCAACACTTAAATGATTGGTGGATTGAGCGGGGTCTCTGCAGGTGCTTTACATCCTGCAGAGGCTTTCAGGTTTGTTTAGTTAGGAGTCACATTTTGGAGCAGAGTCACCCACCCTAACAGTGTCAGCTCCCGGTCAGAGGTCTGGAGTAGGACACCGAGAGGGGGGGGGGGGGGGGGGGGGATGGATGGAGACTGGGAAGAAGATTGTGTGCTCTGATGGAGAGAGAGAAAAAATATCGACTTCCGTGCAACCTGCAGCAACACAATCTTCCTTCCCTCCCGTGTGCCATTTTTAACATGACATTTAAAAAGACCCAAGACCTGCAAAATCCTCGGAAGCACACCATTAAAACAAATGACGCTCTCCGCAGAGCACCGGGTGACTTTTACAAACTGCATCTTTTCGACTGTTGAACTTTAGGTTATGACGTATTTTTGCTCCAAATTGGACCGGTTCGGAGACGCATACGTCTTGCTCAACACTTGCACTCATTAAAGCGGCATTTTTGGTGGTTTAAAATCCACAAGGGTGCGGATAAAAGTACGGTCTAATTCATTGTATCAAGGTGCTGATGGGGAAACAGGGAGCCCGGCAGCTTTCGGCTTCCAACATCTCGCCGAGGGGACGCGGGATATTATCGCAACAGAGCGAGCAGAGCGAATTAAGACACCGTTATCGAACAAGGACCGAAGATTCTGTCGTTTCAATTAAATCACGTGGGTGACATGCGATTCAGAGGAAAGGATATCAAATAAATAAACCACTAAAAGCACACCGACCTGCATGGAGCGTCCGAGGAGGCGGCGGCGGCACATAAACTTCCAGCGGCGCGCTTTAGTCCAAACTTGCGGGGCAAAGCGGAGTGCGTCGCCTTCCGCGTGTAATTCGGCACTAAATATATATATATATATATATATACGGTTGGTTGAAGATTCTTCCTCCTTCTTCTTTCTTCCTCCTCCTTCAAATCCCCGCAGCAGTAACCCTCCTCGGCTCGGTTTACACCGTCGATGCCGCCCGCGCGAGCCAAGCAAGCAGGAGCCGTGCGCGTGCGGCGGGATGTTGCGCGCTGCGTCGCGCGGCGTCAGGAGAGGAGAGCTTCGGCTGCCAGCTCTGCGCGTGAGACGTGACACTCCGCTCGGAGACCGTCCGCGTGGCTCAGCTCAGCCAAAAAATACTTCCAACAATGTCGTTGTCCTCGCTTCTTCTTCTTCCAGGAGGTAACAGTTTCCTGTCGCCCAGCAGCGGTGCAGGATGTTTTATTATTATTATTATTACTATTATTATTATTATTATTGTATTAATTATATATATATATATATATATATATTTTAAAGAAAACTCACTCGGAAAGGATGCGGAGGCTCAGCAGCCGCTCAGCTGCTCTTTTTTTGTCCGATATGCACTTCTCAGCTGATAAACTGCGCATCCCGTCGCTTTCTTCAGCACCGCCTCTGGTCTGCCTATCAGCGCCGGTGTGGAGGTGCAGGCCGTTAACATGCAGTGTGGGGGGGCGGGGGGGTCAACTATGACCTCCGGTCGGTGTGCGACACGCACGTCTGAGCAAAAGTAGTTCCATTATTTGACCAGAAGAAGAAAAAAATGACACTTTTATGGGAAGGAGCATTTATGACTTCATCGTTTTGGTGACGCACACCAAATCAAGTGTGTAGTCAATCACAGGCTGGAAGAATATCTCCATGCATTGAATGTGAAACAGAGAGGTGTTTTTACTCCGAGCTACAGCACCTGTTCTCCGTCATCCTGCGCTCCCCTCCTCTCTTTTGTACCAGGAAGCTGCTCATTAAGCTTACCTATGTTCGCGCGCTGCCTCATAATTGGCTAACTCTCACATCTCTAATTTCTCACCTTCATTCTGACAAAAGGAAGGAGAGAGAGAGAAAACAAAATGGGGGATGGGGGGACTGATGTAAATAAATGTGTTATTTCTCACAGAAGACTAGCAGCTGAGGTTTATCCGAGCTGTTAATTAAACTGTTAGATAAACAAGAAGGCCTAAACGACTTGTTCAAATTAAAATGTTGCATTCTCGGCTGGCTGTCGAGTAAAGCTTGATTCATATTGTTTGGCTCCATCCACCATCTGTAGTGGAATTGATCCGTTGCAGCAGCGTTGGGCATTAAATATGCTCCGTTTGACTTCCATCAACCCCGAACCATTAAGAAATGTTATTCTGATGCATATCATTTTCAGATTTCCGTCCCCACGACGTTCACATTAACATGCAACGCCGTGCTCCGAAGGGTGTCGATAGGTTGATTTTCACATACGGAGTTTGAATTATTCCGTGTTTTGTGGGTGTGAAAACGTTCCAGTTAGAGAGATAAGTACACTTGCCTCGCGGCCATTTTACATCTCCGGTCTTTAACCGGAACCACATTAGCTTTGTGATTGAAGAAAACATACGAGACCCTATCTCTCACAAGGCTTCAATGGCAGCGTTTAGAGGATGGACGGCGGAAAGCAGAGTTTCATTAATTACAAAAGCAACAGTCCGCTAATCCCACTAGAAAGGCATTTTGAGGCAGAGTCCTTTTTGGTTCTGAGGCCGAGAGAAGAGAGAAAGACTAACAATACCCATGGTAGATCACAGACCTTCAAGCCATGGTCTGCAGGCTTCACAGCTCAATAGGGGGCCAACCGCTGCAGCTCTGACTGGGCACTTTCTTTTTTTTTTTAATCCCCTCCCTGAATTTAGCCCACGCCCGACCACATGCCGTGATGAAGTTATCACTGAGGACAGCTTCTCTCCAAGCAGAATCGGCCCTGGCCTCCGATGCCCGATTCTTCTATTATACCCGGAGCACATCAAAAAACTTGCCTCCATCAAATGGCATTATCTCCATGAAAGGAAACTGCCCAACAATATATCTACAACTCTGTCATTCAATCTTTAGTCAAGGGCGTGCAAAAAATAGAATGTAAAAAAATGATGGGAAAGAGAGAAAGGACATAAAAAAGGAGAGGAATGTAAAGGCTGCTGAAGCTAATACCCCTCCGTCTTTCTCTATACTTCCAATCAAACTACTTTTCTCCCCCTCCTCTGTAATATTCTTGGGGGCATTTCATAGACACTGTAAGTGGAAGTTAGTTACTAAGCAACATATTCACACATTTTATCTAAATGAAGGTTCTTTAACGTTTGGTACACCAGAGGGTTTTTGGTAGATTAACGGTCCTTCACTTTCTTGAACTGAAGAAAATAGCCCATTCTGTTTAGAAGAAAACAGGAGAGAGAAAATATGCCTGCGACAAACTCATCGTCTTTGCATCCTTGATACAAATGTCCTTTTTCTCTTAGACCTTCAGCAACGCTTTGGTTGCTCTCCGTCACGCTGTGAGCGCGTCCACGCAGTCAACTGTGCCCTCTATTGGAGGCCAGCCACTTCCAACACACAGACTCAAAGCCCAGCGCCCGGTGTGATGGCTGCGCACAACGGTAAACAACGGTGTGTTTCGCACCATGAAAAGAACATTAAAGGAATTTGAAAAACAGCATTTGAGTGAGATGGAGATTTAAGGATTCAAACCCCCCGCCCCAAAAAAAAATACAAAAAGACGCTTTGTATCAAACAAATGGCCCACAGACACGTTATAGATTGATGATAAAGTTTCCAAACAGAATACCGTTTTTATCGGTATGAACATGCAGCGCTTGATTCCTGCATCCTGTCGTGCGGCGTCTATTTATTTTGTATTTGAGACTTTCTGGTATAGATTAAAGTCAGGAACAGTCACTAAAATCCAACTCAGCCTATCATTGGCATCCCGGCCTTCCTATAGCTCGCAGGGAAGCGTGGCTGAACACACGAAACATGAACCAGAAACTTCACCGCTGAAGCCCAAGAGCATAGCATACATTAAAGAAGAAAAGGCCAGTATCTCTCCTCAGCTACGTATGTTTTACACATGTTCAGTATCAGCAGAGAAAACAGATGGGCCACACCGCGGGGACACAGAGACCTGTGGACATTATACATGTATATTTAAAAAAAAGCAACATTGACAAATTATGCATACACATCCTTACTCTTCCTGCGCCTGCAGGAATTTGGCCCCCAGGGGTCAGGCAGCGAGTCTGATGCGCTCGACACTGTGTCTTGTCTTGTTTGATGTATGTTAAAAAGCACCAGCGACAATAGATGCACGCTCGGCATATGTGCAGAGCATTGTGTTCGCACTGTAAAGGCTATTGCCTTTTGTTAGACTGGCATTGTGTTGGGCAAACTAAACGGACATGTATAAAGGGATTGGACAGAACTTCCCTTTTCATGTGGAAATGAATCTCTTCCAAAGGGACAAAACAGCTTTCACCCTCGGTTATACAGGGAGGATTTTAGGAGAGCACCTTTTTTTTCTCCTCCTCCATTTACATTTGAGGGAAAAAGGCGACCATTTAATGCCCAAAAAGAAAGTTTGAGCCACTTTTTTTAATTTCTATTCATGTTTTTTTTTTTTACAAAATGAGAACATTTGAAGAGAAAACGGACGCTTTAACTTTCGCGCAGCAGTCAGATTTCTTCGGAGGAACCGAAATCTTTCACCGTCGTCTACAGTAAAGGAGGACGGAGATGGATGCCTCTCTGCCGAGCTTTCAAATCTCAGAGGACACTTTGAAATGAGGTGGGAGGGCCTTGGGTTTTCTTCATAGGCCATTATCTGAACATTTCTATTGATTGTAGTGGGTCGCTATAGCACCACCAAGACGAAAGAGGAGTGCTGGAAAACCAGAGAAACCAGACAGACAGAAAGCAATTTGCAGGCCAATGAAAGGTAATTAAAAAAAGTGAATCAACATTTTCACCTTGGATTATTTCAATAGTTTGGGATTACCATGAACATATGCACATTTCCTCATAGAAACAAGCTCTTTATATTCTCGATCGCAATCTTCGGTCACACAAAAAAATACCTTTTTGCTTTTTAATCTTTTCCTTGAAGATCTTTTCTGTTTTCTGTTTCTGTTCCTCTTTAAACATTTCAACAGGACATAAAATGAGTTCAGGTTGTTCAATATGTGGCTAAAAAAGGACCCAATAGATTTTAGAAATGTCAAACCGGCTTGGTGTCGTTCAGAATGTTTCAGGCGGACGGGCAGCCTCAAAAGGGAAGAGGCGTATAGCAGCGGGAGACCTTGAGAACCGCATTCAGTTAATTTGAAAAGGTTAAGCAATAAGCACAGAGGGCAGCATCCAGAGATAAAACACTTCTTCTGACCACAAGTTCACAGACAGGGAAAGTTTGCCTTCAGAGCTTTCTGCCAGAAACACCTTTAAGTTAAGGCAACAAACCTTGGTTAGGTTTAGGAAAAGATCAGGCTTTTGGTTAAAATAAACCCTTTTCTGGCAGAAAGCCCTGAAGGCAATCTTCTCCTGTGTGCTGTTTTATTCAGTCTTAACCAGACCATCTGCCAAGCGTCTCTCAAATAGAAACATGAAAGTTTCAAAAAATATGAAGATAACGAAGAGTTGGTGCTTGCAGCGGAGTAATCAATGTGTTTGGACCATGTCCGCTCCATAGAGCCACAAATAGCAAGTTACTATATTTCAAGTAAATACAGCAGTACAACTAAATCCAACTCTGGAGAAAATATTACCCAAAGCATATATCCTTAATGATATTTTGTATCACCAGTATGATCTGAACGTGAATGTTTTTCTTGAGTAAATACTGCAATAATTTACTGGCAAGAGGCAAAGATTTGATTTGTTTTTCTGCTTAATCGCACCAACTGTACATTACATTACTCAGAAATTGCATTTGTTGATCTTGACTGGCTCATTGCTTTGTGCACATAAAGGGGTTTAAAACTATTTGTGCAGACCTCCAACAGTTATACCATAAATACTGTATATGTATATATAGTATAGTAACCTCAATATTTTTAGATTCCACTTTTCTTTTCTCTTGCCGTGCCCTGCAATCAGTCATCAACGCTTAAAAGTATATTAGAGCGAGCAGCCGCCAGCACGCATGAAAAGAAAAACCTTGAGCTTTGCTAAAGAAGAGTTTTGCTTTATAAAACGACTCTGCAACACACTAAAAAGGAGATAAAAGGAGACACCGGCATGTCAAGAAATCAATAACTTTTGACTGGCTTCCTACGGGTCACAAGTTCACTGGATTGCGTTTAAAGCTCCAGGTGGATAACGTTGGTCATCCGGTCTCAGCACTGAAGTGTTTACCCGGTCAGCTGTCTCAAACATCCGCTCCTGTCAGCCAGTGAGCAACACGGACGTTGATAAGTAGAGCGAAAGACACCGAGCAGGTGCCGTCGTCTGTCGAGGAAAGTCATTGCTATTCGACGCGTCGCGCTATAATCACTACCGCTCAGTTAATGAAGTTTGACTTCCTGTGTCTGTCCAGGCTAGAGTGGCTATATCACTGTCTGCACTAAACATCCAATTATTTTTTCAATTTATTTGCGACAAACTTGTGTGTTTCCCCGCTGTAAAAGGATGGTATACAAACACGCTGCGATGGGAATGTGAGACGAGTGGTACCCAGCCGCCACTGGAGAACAGCTGACCTGAAAGCTATGAAGAACACGATATACTTGGCGTGGTGATGACACGTGCATCTATATAGCAGAGCAAGGCCGATACATGGGGCATTATTAGCTTACTGCAGATACATTCAACACATTCTCACCCCCCAGACATGGCAGCTTGGTCCTTGGCCCTACAAGTCAAGTTACAACACATGCACACCTCTGCTGTCTGTTTTGCATGAGCAGGGCTGCCTCTAGTGGCCGTAGTAATTATGACATGTGAAAGGGAGGAAGTCAGGCGATGTGGAGCATCATCTGTTTGTCAAACAAACACAAGACTCTCAACCAGCAGACCGCTGTTCGTGTCCCGTGTGAAACCAGAAGTCACAGTTATGCACTTTACTTAACATACTTTTTGTGTGTTTTTTTTTTTATTCACTTTTTCTTACCGGTCACTCCCCTGCACATCCCTTCACACTTCATATTTAAATGCACATGTCACTTTAACATTACAAATTAACATACACTTACAGAACACTTGGTTAAATTCCTGTTATTTGTTTGTCTGAACACTTTATTTTATACTTAATTTAATATCTATTGCACTGTTGTTTATGTTGATTGTCTAGTGGAATGTTATGCTTCCGCCAAGAAAAATACCATTAACATACCTGGCGAATAAATGGTTCTGATCTGACAATGTTAACCATGTGTTGGTCCATCAGACTAAAAGTGATGCAAAGGGGTCCCGAGTTGGAATTGAGAATATGTTGATATATTGCATCAGTGTTTGCCCACAAGAGAGCACTGAACATGTTATCTGTCAACTATAAAAGTGTATCCTGTATCTTAGTCACAATCATAATAAATAAGAGCTGTATCTACAGTTGTTATGTTACGTGACAATGTTTACAATATTACTAATATATGTCAGATTTGATTTTTTTACGGCATCCGCCTCAAAAATACAGCATTAATCCGACTATAATACGTCAATCAGTAACTTAATGAATACATGGGGAAATGAAAACAACATAAGTAAATGATAATTAAAGAGTCATATATTGTTTTACACTTTTCTTGAAGTTATCGGTGTTCTCACATCAATCATTTACCGTGATGATGCGTGAACATTGCACATTCATGGATACACGGTGCTTTCATTGCTCAAGAGACCAGACTGATGCATGTGATGGACAGCGGAATAAAGCCTCACTATTTCCCACATTAAAATATAAACCCACTTTTGTTCCAGACAAGCCCGGAGCGATAGTCTCACACCAAAGTTAACGCTGCATGTACTTGCTACATGTGTTTTTTCGCTTCCTACACAAAAACTCACTCTCCAACTTTCGATATATGGATGTCGGGTCAGTCTTGTGTCTTCGTAAACATTGTGTTCTGCCTTTTCCTGCACAGCAAGTGAGATCCTTCATGTCCTTGTGTGCACTGTGTGTGTGTGTGTGTGTGTGTGTGTGTGTGTGTGTGCGTGTGTGTGCGTGTGTGGGTGTGTGTGTGTGTGTGTGCGTGTGTGTGTGTGTGTGTGTGTGTGTGCCGAGTATACTTCTACTTTCGCATTGCCGATTTGTACCTGAGGCTGTGTCAAGCCCATCTTAGCTGAGTCCAAGTCAATTTCAAGACTAAAGACCAACACCCGAGTCCTATTCAGTACTGAAATAGGCAATACGTTGTGCGCATGTCTGTTGGATTGCAACATATTGCTTGAAGTCAAACTGGAATCAAATATTACATTTTGGCATTTCTGCCTTCCATACAGCTATTGGATGAAGGGGCATGTAACAATTGATGACTTTTTTTATAAGCATTTGAACATCAAAATCGTTTTACTTTCCCGTAAAATATAAAATCACATGTGGTGACTTAATTGTAAACCAGTAGGCATACCTAAAAATGAACTCCCATCACTGAGCTCTTGTATTCTATACAATATTAGTATTATTATAACATTTTTATTCAAGACAATTCTTTTTTTTTCTTTTAATGATTTGAATCACACATTACGAGTATAATGTTCAGACTGTCAAACAATGTATTTAATTATTTGGGAAAACACATTAAAGTGGTCGGAAAGCTTATTATATTAGATATTACACAACAGTGTAGTATTTTCGGTAATGCATACTGATACTAGAGAACACTATGGGTCTACACGTTTGCTTCCATTTCCGTCAAATCAACCTCTCCCTCACTGATATAAAATGGGTTTATGAATTGGAATGACATCATCCACGGTGTTGTGTTTGGTAGTGATATCCTGTTTCGATTGGGGGCAATATGAGCACACATAAATATCAGCCATGAGAGTTTGTAGTGTACTACTTACGATGCCATTCGATTTTTTGTAAGTGTTTTTTTCCTTCTCCCCTCAAACTGTGCCCTCCTACGACCAGAGTCGCAGACCGACCCCTGAAGTATCACATTAAGGAGGCAAGGAGCTGTCAAAATAATTGCACATATAAGAGATGTGCAGAAATTCTGCTCAGAAAATGTTGGATAACAAGGCCGTTTGAAACCAGCGGTCGTCTTATTTTTCAAATTTTTATTTTTTTTAATTGGCTCAGAGTTTAAAAAACACACTCCCCCAGAAAAGACACCTCTGCTTTGTTTTCCATCTGGGTGGAAACAACTTCCCTTTGTTACATTTGTTATGGTGTTGATCATGTGGATGAAAACTCAAAATGCAACAGTAAGTTTGCTGTGTGTTTAAATAACTTAAAGCCTGACCAAAAGCTCATAAATATTACTTTTTTAGTTTTTATATTTAGATAGGTTTTAGTCACGGTCCTCATGTTAGGAACTGTCTGGAAATTATTACGAGGGTTTTTTTGTCCCAATGGACAAAAAAACAGCTAACATCTAACTTTTGTGGGAAAGGTTTCTTAGGACAAAAGGCACTGCAGCAGTCCTGGATATTTATGGGCTCCAGCTCCCATCAGCAGTGATGGAAACATCACACCCAGACAACAGATATAACAGAGTATAGTAGACACGAAGATTTTTCACTGGCTTCCATGCGGCTTTCTCCAATTTACTCTGCTTTTTGGCGTGTCCGTGACGTCAACTGAGACACACTAGGAAAATAAAATATACTCATCTACTGACAGAGGGAGAGGAGTCCATCACCTTTTTTTAGCAGGTTTTATTTTCCACATTGGGGCGACTGTGGCTCAGTGGTAGAGCAGGGTCGTCCTTCAGTCGCTATGTCGGTGTGTCCTTGTAACCCTAAATTGCTCCTGCAAGCTGTGCCTGTGGTGTTAATGTTAGTTAGTCCTGATGGGCAGGTGGCTCCTTGCATGCTAGCCCCTGTGATCATTGTATGAATGGGTGTGAACGGGTGAATGATGACATGGAGTGTTAAAGTGCTTTGAGTGCATTTACCACTTAAAAAACAGACATTTATGCGCTAACTATGGTGGAAAAAGGGTATATGGTTCCATTTTGTAACAAGCTTCTTTGGATACTCCCTTTGACTGAGAAAAAGCTGTTATTATGTTATTATTGATGTCAATTATGTGATTTTGGGCTATTTGGCATCCAGGGCTGGTGCTAAGAAAACATCAAAAATACACATTTAGGAGTTTATTCCACAACATTGTGTCAATTTGCATTTGTGGATTCCTCTTAAATTCACCAAAAGTTAGTATAGATGTTGCCTCAATTGCAAATTCAGGCATAACTTTTCAGAAATCCTCGGTGATCATGATATCTATTAGCCATAAATTGTACCTATACTTTTTTTTACTTGTAGCGTCTTTAAATTAAATATCTTATTTCAAAAGTAGACCGTTTTTTCTCAGACTCTGAGCCAGATATCTCCGCTTGATTATCACTTACATACACCAAACTTTCCAGTTTCATTCCTATTGAAATTCTCATGGTTTTCTACAGAGCGGTTTGTTCATCTATCATTCAGCCTGAATTACATCATATTTTATTCCGAGAAAAACATGGTGAAAATAGTTTTTTTTATAGCTATTTCAAGAATTCAAGGGCCATTTATTGTCATCATGCTACACAGGGATGCACAATGAAATGCAGATGTACTAACCCCACAGTAGCCAGTCAAGTGCAGCTTGATCCCACGATGCCACGATGGAGCCAGGTCTCAGTGAAGATTGGCCATGATGTCTTTATTTCTCCTGCGTCAGAACATCAGACAGCCATGAGTGGGCCGGGTGGTGGAGCGGCCCTCAGGTCCTTTAGCCGGGTTAGCTTAGCTTCCATCTCAGCTCTCCTCTCTGGGGCAGTTGACTCGTTTGGTCCGGCAGGTCTGGCCGGGCGATCGGCCGTGGGCGTCTTGCACTTCATCCAATCCCCACGCTTCTTTTTCAGATGTTGATGAATGCATTCTATCATAGTATGTACTACTTTCCCTTGAGCAAATAAGAAGAAAAACAATGACATAGCCCTCCCTCTTTTTAGCACCCACTGTGTTGCTAGCGAGACAACAGGTGAGCACCGGCACGCCGCTCCAACCTTGTGCAGTTTTATTGGTTTGCCGTGTGATGGAAACACAGCTACTCTGCTGGAGTTGTTCCCAGTCTCCGTGAGCTTGATTTGGGTTGCGGGTACTTAACGTGATATCACGGTTTTTTAACAGGTATTTTAACATCCAGCACATCCCTCAGTGGCGCCGATCATCAAGGTGGGATTAAGACGGCACAAACAAGGCCACCTTGTAGAATAAAACCCCGCTTTACCGAAACAGCAGCTGCACTGCCAGATTCCTTCCAAGTAAAAAGTGATTTGGATCTAATGTAAGCTAAGTACACCATTACGGCCTTCCTGGCTGGTTATTGCACTTAGTGCAAGAAGCAATAACATTCACTCCGAGAGGACTTGGTTAAACGTAGGCAACTTTTGTGTGCTAAAAGTGCCAGGGTAAGAAAACAGCACTGCGTTTATCAAACCCTGAGTGAACGCTACTGTACTCCAACATAGAGCTAATGAAGAGATATGTCCTCCATTACGAGGCCATATTCCTGCTGCAGCGATTAGAAAACTCTCCAGAGGGGTTCTATCACAGGCTTTCATTGAGTCTGGACCTTTGCAAATCTTCATATCCTGCACAATTTTCATAAATTGAAGTCTAATGAGCGCGGTTGACATAACTATGATTTATTGTCTCAAGAGGGTTACCAATTTCACCGCTGCACTGCAAATTATGAATGTCAGGGGTTTAATCATATTCATATATATATTCTCAACAAGGGGAATATGATGTGTCACGTGAGTAAAAGGGGCTTAAATGTCTCTGGCTTTTTTTTGTTGTAGGTGTGTTATGATAATACCTGCGAGCATGCAGAGCGCTAACAAGCTCCCCGAGGTGGCCTGATAGTGTTGAAGGCGAGGGCAGAGCGATATCTTTCCAGGGATCTCTTTGGGACACACTTCCGTGTGTTGTGGCATGCTGCTATATTGTGATTGCTCCATTTTCCAAAAAAGGCACAATTACCATAACACCATTGTTAATGTCATGTGAGTAATCTGTGGCGAAGCATTGATGTTTTAATTCTGTGAATGAGTTGACATTTGTCGCTTCATGGCGGAGGTTGGACAGTTTATATGATTACAAATAAAGCCGTCCCCACTTTTGTTGTGAAAAAGCCCCGGGGCCGCTCTCACGCCACACTTTCACTTCACAGATAACTCTGAGGCATGATTGCGTTTCCTCCGTGACTCATTAAAGCTCTTTTAATTCTGGGTTTAAGAGAGTGATTGGTAGATTAAATTCCTTTTTTTAAACTTGAAACCAACATGGGACCCCTTCATTGATAGCCCTTCATCTCCCCCTCAGTCTACGACCCCTTCACAACGCTGCGAACGGTCAATCTTTCAATTAGCTTCCCCTCTCACCTTAGGAACCATCTGTTGTGCTCCGGATGGCGATGGATGGCGTACAGCGTGGCCTACAGGGCTCGGCCATTGTGAGGGGGGGAGGCGTGCGTTGATAACGGCCCGCGGAACTATTGACATGATAACATTTCAGTCCGCCGGACCGCGGTGGCAGCGAGCTGCAATAAATTGAGATGAATGATCAGTCGATGACAATTTCCATAATCGTTATACCTTCCGTAATTCATCAAGGTAATGATACCCGTGTCCCTAATGTCACATTTATTCCATTTTGTGCACAGCGGCAGGCGCAGAGTGGGTCCCCCCCCCCCCCCCTCGCCTCACCCCCTCTCCTCCACCTCACTCCCTTTCCAAAAAGGATTGATTAAACACCAACTGCTTTTCGCTCCTGCTTGTGAGTGGAAGAGCAATGTGTTATTTGACCAAAAATAACAATGAAGGGGATGGGAAATGCAATCTAATTCCGGTCATTCAACTTCCTCTCTCTCCTCCAGTGACAGGAAAACAGGAGGCCATTAGAGTTCAGAGCCGGTGTTGTTTGCAAACCAGAGGGGAAAGATCTGCGCTTCCCGGCTCTCTGCAACACACCGAGATTCATCATTGCTACATTTCTTCCCCGTCTTCTTCTTCTTCACTCATTAATGACATCATTTCTCTTTGACAATTATTCGTCATTATTCAACAGCGTTGAACGAGCGCTGTGATTACATTACAGACGCGGCCATTCGAGATTAATTTCCCATGTTGCACATCGCCGCAGACATGCGTTTGCACACCTGGGCAAAAACAACACCTCCATTCACAGAGGTGGCGTCTGATTTAAAAGTTGAAAAAGTCCTCTACTCCCTCCTGCTTTGAGCAAACAGGCTACTGCAGCATGTCAGTCCGCCAGTAACAGTGAGGGAGTTGCTTTCATCCAAATGGTTTTCCAGTCTGAGCATCGATAATAAACTCAGCAGCACTGCTGCTCGGTTCTCATTAAGCTGGCGTAGACTGCAGCCATGTTGAAGTCATCAAGGCCGACACAATAAAGTCACTGAATGGCAACGTGGCAGATTCATCTGGTTACATTCATACTGGCATTATGAGTCTAATTGAAATGCCTGACTTAATCTGAAATTAATTGAGCTGCTGTGAGATGTAAACATCGTACGAGTTTTTCCACGACTTGATAACCACAGGTGGAGAAAATATATATATATCTGTGTTCATAGCAACAGGTTGGCTCTTTAGTGCGGCATAAAAGATAAGTACATCTTTTAAATCTGTGATTAAAAATAGTTGGTGCTAAACAGTTAATTGTATTGAACATCTGTTTGAAAGGAGTTTGCATTATACTTTCCCATATTGTGCCAGTGAGCATTGCCCGATATTGGATTCTTAAGGCCGATACTGATTTAACACTATGGTCTTGATTAATTGGCCAACATTCCTATAAAAAAGAAGAAGAAAAAACATGCATACAAAATCTTCTTCAATTTTGTTATTACATAATTGTATTAATATATGAGAAACAAGCTACTGTTAAATTAAAAACAGCTTTTTTTCTGTAATTTTATTGCGATACTGATTGTAGCCCGATGGGTACTGATTGTAGGCGGATACTGAACTTGTTAATTGATTAAAACAATTATGGGAATGATATATCGGCCGACATTTTCCGTTCTTCTTTTAATCTTGACATGCCAAACATTTTTGATAAGAATTTCTTCATTTTAATTATGAAATTATTCTATTGAGCAGGACATTTTACACTCTCCGGTGGACAAACAAAGCAACGACATCACATGTCATTAAACTAAATCAAAGTTGCGGTACTTTTTTTTTTATTTCCATTTTATTGGCCGATATATATGCATATATCTGCAACCAGCTACCACAGTCTGATTCAGAACAGGGGAGCAGATTCATCAGTCAGAGTTAAATATTCATATCAGACGTGTTTCCTAAAAAATATTGTGACATTATTTCCAGTCAGAGTTCCCAGGAGCACGTGGAGTGATTCAACTCAAACAACGCCTTGAATTAAGAATGACCAATGTCTGGCTCAGGCTTGTTTTGATACGTTGTGTATTTATTATCTGTGTCGCGGTTGTGCAGCATTATGTGTGGATCACACAAACCACCAGTGCTATTCATCTCCTGAAGATGCAACTCCACATCAAAGCCCACAAAAAAATGACTGACTTGCTGCCTCTTCAGTGAGATTATTATATTTCATTTTTATTTTTCATCTCTGGCAGACTCTTACTTTGACCGATCGCTTATTCTCTCCTGCGCCTTTGTTTTTATATACAGTGAAACCTCCGTCACTTCCAGTGGTTCTCCTGGAAGCTCATGGAGACATGTTTTCTTTTTTCTTCTCCTTCTTGGTATAAATACAACCCACATATACCTTCATTATCACCACCTCCTGCATCACATCAATTTCCGCAGCAGATGTGTAAATTCCCAACACACCTGAAACATTCAGGCATGCCACGGAGGTATTAAATCATTCCGAACCCTTACATATAAGAGCCTGTTTTTTATATCTTTTTTACTTTGCACATGTTATCTCGAGTCATGCAAGCGTGAGTGGGCGTGAAACTCCAGCCTTCACACGCACGCGTGATTGACACGGTATTGATTTATCTCTCAGACCAAACGTCAATACGAACGTCTCAGGAATGTCGAGCCTGGCTTCAGATTTGGTGGTAATGGACACGGTTTGAGAGGAAGACAGTGGACAGAGTGGCCAATTCGGAGCAGCGGATGAATCAACAGTCTGATTAAATAAAAATAGAAGTGCATCTGCAACTTAAGTTTACTCGTAAGAAAAATAATTATCTCTACATCTTTTCAAAAGATGAGAAGAACTTCCACAGCGGCTTGGTTGAGGACTACAGAGGGCACGAGCAGCGGGGAGTGGATATAATTGAGCCGAAATTGGTCTCCCATGGCAATGCTACTTTGTTCAGTCTAATGCTCTGCAGTGATTGGAGGATCAGCTATCTCATTCCTCCTCTTGAAAAGAGGCTCATCTATTAGGTTGCCTACCATCGAATCTGTGATAAAAGACATAATTCTTGCCTTCAGGGATAACGAGATGTTTTTTTATTTTTTTATTTTTTAATCGGCGAGACACAGAGCAGATCATAATGCTTTGGCTGTCATCTGATATGTAGCCATGTTGACAACACTTTCTTCCCAGTTCTACATGCTGAACTCTTTGAATGTTGTCCTAACATTTAGAGCGCGCACACACACACACACACACACACACACACACACACACACACACACACACACACACACACACACACACACACACGTACAGGAAGACATCCTGCATGTATACACTGAAAACGTGGAGGCCTTGTGTTCCTGTTCAGTGATTTGTGTTACACTGAAGCAGGGCTAATGTTCTTATGGGAGGCAGAAAATCAAACTTGTTTATATTTTCTGACCAGAACCAGTGTTTGAATGGAGTAATCAATTTCTCATGCATCTCTTTTGGATCAATATTTACATGTGGGAGAGAAGAGGGAGGGGGGGGGGGGGCTTGCAGGGGTTCCACTGGTGTCTCCAAAGATACAGAGCATTTTACAAGAGAGTGAGATAAGCTTTCTAAATAAAGGTCTTGATTTCTTTGTTTTTATTTTGTATTAAAGTAATGGCGTAGGCTTGGCCAACATATGTGACTGTTAAATCCTGAGATAAGCTCCTCAGCAGCTTTTCAACATGGTACATCCTGGCGTTCATGAACGCCGACATGGTTTTGACAGAACTGTTTCCAATGCAATTAAAACATGACCAAATTCCAAAGCCACGAGCTATTTCCAGCCATTGTTGTAAGGTTAAATGTAGCCTAAGTGACATATGTGGCAGTGTTTAGGTTAAATAGTGCCACCATCGCTATAATACCTTCACAATCTGGCTTTAAAAGATGAATAAACCCCCTATAGAAAGGGTCACATTCTACTGATAAGCCCAGTATGATTACGTTATTCTGGTTTATTTATGTTTATGTTATACATGAGGCGTCTCAATATGTGAGAGCGATCTTTTTGGTCTTTCGTGCATCTTCCAGCAGCGGAATCGGACACTTTGGGAAACTGTGTAAAACGGGGAAGTTGTGTTGAAATTATATTCCATTTGAGTGATGGAATGCAAACTTGCAGAAATGCAGATCTGACTCTGAATGATCTGACGTTAATATGTGGTCACACAGCATCAACCACATGTATTGTTGCTATGGTTACCTGCAATTGAATACACCTTGCCCACTGATTTAGACCTCTGCGGTATAATCGGCGACCAGGCTTTGTTTCAGGTATCCTTTTTATGCGATTTTAATGCATACCTACTGGCCAACCAGGAAAACATGATATTATATTTCAAGGGCATAATTACTGTTTAATACTTGAGGTGAAAACCCGCTTAACCCATCTCAGAATTAATGAATATGTGCAGCTGCACACCCTCTGGTCAGATCATTGTGTATATCAGACAATAATACTGATGACGCATTTGATTCTCTTCTTTTCTCAAAGGAATCACTCATTTTGAGTGTGAGAACCCGTCAGCGGTGGGATTTTCTTCGACCATCTTTATTGACCTTAATTAGTGAGCGCCTTTCTTTTAAACAACGGGCACTCATGATCCTGCAACTAATTTAATAAATATAAGAGCAGATGGATAACTATACTATACAATAGGGCTGCACAATGATTCAAAATGTTATTGAAATCACAGAATGGCCTACTGCAATTTTAAATGAAAATGAGAATAAGGATGCCCATAATATCAAAATAATCACAATTAGATATTTTTGGCCAGAGACGTTGCCAACTCAGTAAATCATAATCATATCACATGAAGTTAAAAGGCAAGTTAATAACTTTTCAGTCATAAGATGCCAATATTTAGAATATACATTGATACATGGATCATGTTTTTTCACAAGGATTCACAAAAGGGTCTGAACGAAACCAAACAACATCCTCAAACTCCGGTAACAAATGTCCAAACTTTTGAGTCCTGCTAAATTACATACCACTGACTGACCATGATACAGTTGCATAGAAGTGCACGTGTTTTATATCTTCGCTCCTTGTGACGGTGACGCGATTCTTCTTCTTGCGCTCTGAGGAGCAGGTGGTAAAAACAGTCAGATAAAAAAAAAAACGACTAAAAACCGTGCTGGGGAGTCTGTCGATGGAGCGACTGACATCTCTCATGATAAATTCATGGCGGTGACGAGGCTGAGTGACTCTCGGGGCGTGGGTTAATTTGTCAGGAGGCCTACTGAGCTATGAGTGGTGGCACAATGACAAAGCACAATGTCACCGTTTCGTGGTGGGAGAGAGAGAGAGAGAGAGAGAGAGAGAGAGAGAGAGAGAGAGAGAGAGAGAGAGAGAGAGAGAAATAGGCCATGAAATGGCTGAGTCTTCTGGACCGGCATACATGATACCAGAGATGTGCCACGCTCACAAAGCCACGTCTTAAACCAGCGGGGGTCCGGGTTCATGTAAATCTATTTTCAGCTACACTCATTGTAGCCTCTGATCGATGACCAGGGTTGTGTGTGTGTGTGTGCCGGTTGTGCGTCTGTGTGTTTCATCAGGGAAGCAAATATTCTTGCTCGGAGGGCTGCTGTTTGCTAAATCCTACTTTTTTTTATTGACAATGGAGGAGCGTAGGTAGATTTACTCAAGTACAGCATTTAAAGAAAAACTCACTTCTTCATTGCTTGTGCATACCGATCCATAAACTGTGGAAACAAGACAACCCAGTCATCGTTTTGTGGGCTTCGTGGATCAGAAAACATGGGACTCTAAATTCATGGCAGGCTCATTAAAATACATCCCGGCCCCCCATCTGAGTAGCTCTACCTTGGCCCGATCCCAATGTCCCCCCTAAGGCCTTCAGCCCTGAATCACCAGGGACTTCAGTAGCGTGATCTGGTATATGTTAAGAGTGAGATGCTGTAAAGGCTTGAAACAGTATAAATACGAATGGGACAGCCCTTTGCATCAACACATCACGTTACCTATCGAGACAAAGAGGTACTATTGTGTTTCCTGCTGCCTGGCATTATGAGACAAGGTAATTGTCATATAATATATTTACTTGTTTTTGTCAAAACACCCTCAATAAACCCAATAAAAATAAATGGTTGATGAATAAAACAGGTGTGTAATTTAGCCTGTACTTACATTCCTCCGATTTTATGCGTTTTTTATGTACCGTCATAAATCCTTTATGTTAATGTTTCCGTTTAAATTTTATATTCCGGGCTGAAACCTTTGTTTACCTTTTTTCTTTTTTTTTGCCTCTGTTTTTTTTTTTACGCTGTTGACCCTGTGCTTAACGACGCACCGCTATGCATTGTGGGTAATTCCGTCAGGAAAAAGTCTGCAGAAATGCGGTCTTACGGAAAGTGCGCATAAAGAGTGTGCATACTTGACAGCGAGACGGACCGAAGCCCTCACAGACTTTGCAGGAAAGTTTGTGAGTACGTGAGTGTGGAGATTGGGACGGAGCTAAAGTGCACCATATTTATCTCACTAGCCAATCAGAGCAGACTGGGCTTTTTCAGAAGGCAGACTTGGAAGTTCAAAATACAAGTAAGAACCAGAAAATGTGCACGATATGTCCCCTTTAAATACATACAGTTCTTTATTTGAGTATTTCTATTTCCTGCAACTTTACTTCTAATCCCTTACTTGTCATAGGGACAACTAAGTCAAAATATATTATTGTAGAAAGTATTACAATCTGCATAAATAGCATAAAGTACCATTACAAGGAAGGGTCATTCTGGCAATTGAGTACTCACTTGTGATAATGAAATACACTTTGCTCCTACTGATTCTGTACTAAACCTTCCAATGCATGACTTTCCCTTTTATGTCGTGATTTTACCAATGCGGTCACATCTATTCAATTAAGCGTGTGCATTTACACTTCAATTAGCGGATATTTCTTTCAATGTACTTGTCACCTGGGTGGTAATAAAATAAGCTGGAGGGATCAAACTCCCCTTAACCCGGTGAAAGATATTAACCGTGGGTGCAATCAGCGTGTCACTCTCCCCTTCAAGCAAAGAAATATACTTTCTCTTGCCTATTTTTATTTTCAACACCATTTCCCCCCCATTTAGTTGCTTGGCAACCAGAAGTGCATACTACATAATGCTCCTTGTATACCTAATGAGCTGTCTCTATTACCAGCAGTTCTCATGCATGCGCCTTGCATTTGAGCAGGAGAAAGATTGCCTCCTGTTGGATCGCAGCTTCCACCTGAAGTTAGTATTTAATGTTTTACAGCTGCTGTGTTTTGCCCCAGGTGTAGTTGGCTCGTTTCAGCTCCATCGGGGCAGAGCGGCGACGAAATTGAACATCAAGATCCGCGTCACAATCCATAAAGCACAGGTCCAAAGTGTCATGGAGTTGGTTCAACAAGATGGACGAGGGCTCAACCTGCTCATCTCGGCCAGATGAAGGCTGCGGTGATTCGGAGTGGACCCCCGTCCTCCTGCCCGTTCTCAATTAGCCGACCCCAGCTGGAGACACAGACGTCAGGTTGCTGCCCGTCCCGCATTAAGCTGCCCACCAACATATGTCAGGTGGTGCAACCACTCGCCACACCGGACCACCGTATCTCCAGCTCCACTCAAGAGCACCCTCCTCGGACAAAGGCTTAATCCAAACTGCTGTCCAAATGCGGAATGGCCTCCCAGAGGAATGCACTGGACAGATAACAGGCACTGGTCTTCAAGCTTTTAAGTGCGGATGAATAGAAAACATCCTGACCACACCGTTAACAGAATTTGATTGTCGGACGCCAGTGAACCATGTCATTGGTCAGCCAATGCACTTGTGCAATTTAACTCGGCTATTGATCGCAATCGCAATCAATTAAAAGGGAAAAACTCCCAAATCATACAGCATGAGCTTATCATATAGTATGTTTTGCATGCGCTGCAACTTTAAAAACTGATAAATGTATTTTTAAAAAGGAGAAAGCTCAACATTTTTTCCCCTGGAGTGTTGTGGAGTTACAGTGTGGTATGAAGAAATACTTTAAAATGTACTTGAGTAGCAGACCTTTTGCTGTGTGTGTGTGTGTGTGTGTGTGTGTGTGTGTGTGTGTGTGTGTACTTCAAGTAAGTTTTACAACAAGCGCTGTTCTTGATCGATGGTATTTGGTCAGATGACACGAACATAAGGCAGTGTGGCATGTGGCCTAGCATTATGGATGGACATCATAAAATTAAATTTAATGAAGGGTTTATTTGCAAAAACAGAAATCGGTTTTCATGCATGTGCATTCTGGAGACTACCAATGCAATTGGTGCTGATTAATTCATTATAAGAATGGCTTCTATCCATTTTCGAGGCATTTTTGGGCCTTTAAAGTTCACCAGCTGCAAAGCGCCATCAAAGTCCACTTCAGCATGGTGGCACTTCCTAATTACTGCACAGTCACATTGAGCTGCAGAGGGGTCAAACGCCTTCTTCAGGGACACGCTTGAAGCCCAGGAAGTTGGAATGAATAAAAGCTTAACAAGACAAAAGTTGAAGTCTCTTAGTGATGAAATGAGTCGAGTAACCCATATCATTGTTAGGTTTCTCTGATAAGAATAAATAGGCGCGGGCTCTTTCATAGTCGATGAAACTTGAGTCGGAGACCGCCTTGTTATACCTCATCAAAAGAAGTCGTGACGGACTGAATCCTACTAATCCATCCTCACAAGAGTTCAGAGGAGTTGTGCAGCAATCATAGGTCACCGTGTCCTCACCGGGGAATTAGAGAGCCGAGTGAATGTGTTGTGATTAGGATGTAAAGGGAACGGCGGAGGTAACAGCCTCCCCATCTGTCTCCATCGTTAGGCTTTCTTCCAAGTCAGGTTTTTGGTCTTTAGTTGTTTCAGGCGCATAGAGTGAATAAATAGAATATGTTTCCCTGACATCCCCGTTCTGAAAGACAAGATCTTTTTTCATTTTTTCATTCATTAATTACTAATCAAAAGAAGCCTCGAGGCTGAACGATGTCCATTAGTTCAAGGAAACAGAAGAACAATTGGACGTGATAAAATATCTTTACTTTAGATTACATGAGGTTTCATGCTCCATTAATCATCCGGCGACCCCGAGGACCCCACAGCCCTCCCATCCCCTCGGGGGTCCCACACCTTAAAACGTCACAGCTACTGCTTTAAATGCTGCCCAGTCTTTTCACAGTAGGCCGTCGTAACAGATGAGCCACCTGTATAATTTGTTGCATGGATGCACGATGTGAGGGAGGAGGAATCGCCGGTCTCCCACTCAGTCGCATCCAAAACAGCAGATTTTTTAACTGCTTTTAAATCCCCTTCTTCCTGACATTTACTTAGAAACAGTTTGGCCTTTTCATTATGTCGGCTCCGTCGACGCCTGCTTACTTGTTTAGTTTTTTTCCACCACCACCTGCGACAATGTTGTAAAAAAAAGAGAAGAAAAACAGGACGCTAACACAACACGTGTGTTTATAATAGGACACGGTGGCTCGGGTTAACGCGGCAGCTGCGTCCCCCGGAGGAGTCGGATGGTTCATCTATTCGATAAATTTTGTCAATTATCAATCAAGCGAGGTGATTCCCTGCTGCTGTACAGGTGAGGGGTTGTGTTGAGGTTATTAAATACTTTGAATGAGGGAAAAAGACAGAGGGCAATTATGGAGACTCTCAGAACCCACGGAAGTGGAAAGAATACGTTGCTGAATTTGACAATGAACTTGCAACCAAACAGCATGTTTATTTTTTTTGAACAAATGAACATCCTCTTTTCTTGAGCAGCACTGAAGGCATACAAGAGAGGCTGCTGCTCCAAAAGCATTCACATTTGTGAGGCACACCGAACGCACCCAGAGCTCACATCCACTCTTTCAAGCCTTTAATCGAGTTAGCGCAGACATAATCACGTTACGCCGCGTTCTCTTTTTCCCGGTAAACTTACTCGCGAGGCTGTTGTTGCATATATGTAAAATAAATACTGCCGCTATTAAACGATGAAGAAAAATCAAATAAATTATGAAAACGGTGTCAATTCAGCCGCTGTTATATTCTGCCTGCAAATTCAAAGACATTGATTGTGATTATATAGTGATTATGTATTCTGCATGCCAGCCACGCAGAAGAGTGGAGGGGCGCATTAAGGGGCTTGGCGACCGCGGGACCCCCTGCTGAGATGAGAGGGGAGGTAAGAGCCAAGGAGAGGGGAGTGTGGAGAAGGCTAACCAATCGGCTGAACGCTGGGAACGCGACCAATCATGGCTACTGCTCGGGGCTCTGTTGCTCCCTCGCTCTCTGTAATTTTGTTTTACATCTCCGTCTTATTTACTTCTGTGTTTCTAATCTCTCTCTCGAACTCTTACCTCTATTCTTCACTGCTGTGTGCCTCGTGAATCATGTGATCAGCCTCACACGTCTTACTTACCACAACCTCCCGAGTACAATCCTCCAAATTCCCCCTTCAACCCCACCCCGACACTTTCCACCCCCTGATTTCTTATTCACCGGCCACCCTGCTTTACACAGTCCACTCCTCCTTCGTCAGATTCTTATTCTGTCTGCAGTCACTAAGGAGATGCACAGACCATCCATCACAATGTACAAATTCTCTGTGCGCAGATTCGGTCTGGCCCTAATTAAAAAGCCTTTTCCGCTCGTTTTCTTGAGAGATAATTAGACTTTCATCTCACCAGGATGCCGCATCCATAGATCCATTCTCTTCTTCCAGGAAGCCCTATAGGAGACCAAATACGTTCAAGGGTCTTTAACCACTCTTCTCCAGGGTACCAGTCAATAATTAAAGATATCTTTTGTAACCCCCACCCCCGCAAAAAAAAAAAGAGTCTGCCTTGAGTGAAAAAAAGAGACGAATACCTTCCATTCCTTGAGAAAATGTGTTAAACTGAAAGGGGAATATGAGAAACTGTCTTTCCAATAAAAGGTTGAGGTTTTGCCGTGCAGTGATGAGGCTTCGTATTGCAGAGTTTAAGATTGATTTTTTTTTTTGTAACAACATTGGTTCAAGGGTCCACTTATAGCCGGTCCACTGCAGCGCCTGGCGATAACTCGGATGTGAGCTTGGAGGCCGTGGAGCTTTGGGCCTGATATGAGACAGCTGGAAGGGTTGAATTATTGAAGAGCACGGACCGGCTCTGAAACACGGGCCATGTCCTCCCAGCTGCTCCGCGCGCTGAAGCCGACACTTCAGCAGTCGTCAGACGTGTGCAGTTAACAGGGTCCATCTGTTATTGAGGCGTAATGAACACAGTCAGAGCCGCGGAGAAATGAATCACTGCCACTTTATTAATGCGCGACAATGGCAATGATTGTGCCATCCGTACAGTCGCAATGGTAATAATTATGATATCTCTGATTATAATGATGATTGGGATGCAGATGATGACAGCGGAGA
Source organism: Taurulus bubalis (assembly GCF_910589615.1). Classification (NCBI taxonomy): domain Eukaryota; kingdom Metazoa; phylum Chordata; class Actinopteri; order Perciformes; family Cottidae; genus Taurulus; species Taurulus bubalis. The sequence goes on along the minus strand of NC_136601.1, from coordinate 6,169,304 downwards.
TGATGATGATGATGATGATGATAATGAATGTGATGTGTGTCTGCTATGATGATGATGATGACGGTGCACAAAAAAACACGGGTTGGTTCAAAAAAAAATGAAGAAGAAGAAAATCAACACGGTGACAACATTCACATTGGTGCTCATTATGCATGCATGGAACAAAAAATGATTTGCATATCTTAACCGGACGAGAGGATCTGCAGGACCGGAGATAAACAACAAAACATTAAAAGTCATCGATGCTATAATTGTTGACAGTTTCATATAAACACCTGCCAAATCGAAAAGCCATCATTCTAATGTAGAAACAGGGCAGCGATGAAAAGGCATGCAGAGTGTAACCTCCAAAATCAATAACCGGCCGGCCTTTCATTACATAAGTGAAATTTGTATTCATCTCATAGATATATATTTATCCCCACTTATACCCTTGGCTCAGGAGCAAATTCATTTAGTAATGATTACCTGACTCAGGTAAACCCAATTTCCATTCACTTGTTACCCCGAGTCAGTGACAAGGGCGCGGCCAGGGTCACTTTTCAGCAGTTTTTTGTACCATCAGCACTTGATGTCATTGGTGTGAGTAAGGGACGTGTGTTCGCATGTGTGTGTGTGAGGGGAAGGTGAGGAGGACGGGGGGGGGGGGGCATCCATTTGCCATTTGTCACAGCAGGTGCGTCGCAACGACACAAAGCGGGGAAGAGAACGTCGGCGTCGCCGGGTGCTGTTGCCGAGTTTGAAGGCTGTCAGCGCGGCTGCGTGGGCGTTCGGCAGTCTCACTCCCCTCGAGAACCGCATTCAGATAAAAATACTCCAGCACTCAAAGACGCCGAAGGGGTTGTGGTGTATAGACAAACATGGGTTGGACGTGGAACTCGGATAAGTTGTGGGAAAGTATCTTAAAAGGTGAAACTGGGCTTGATTTTTCAGGGTGCACGTTACTGCAACAGCCAGGAAAAGCAGAACGATTTTTCTGTCAACACGAGATATTTTAGCCCAAAGGTAGACGACATTGCTCGATGTCATTTTCGAGGTAGGTACTTTATTTTTTTCTCTTCTTCCTCCTTTGTGCTACACTCTGCCAAAACTAGTTTGATCAAACCAGTAAAAAAACTGCTAACCCGCCCAAAAAACAAGTCAGAACAGGTGATGAATTTGTTTTGCAAATTACTTAAATGCATAAATACATGAGTCGATGCAGCAAAGTTGTTTTTATGTGATACTTTTTAAACTAAAATGATTCCTAGTTATTTATATGATTCCTAGTTATGATTAGGAATAATTAGTTAGCTACTCATAATATTAGTCATGATTATATGATTCCTAGTTTTACTTTGAATTGTTTTTGCACTATTCACTTTGTCAGACAGAAGAGAAACACAATTTCAAATCTTCTGTATTTTTGCACAAATGGAAGAAGTGACATGTAAAACTGACTTTGACCTTCAATATACACTTTTTCCATCAATATGCTGTTGCATAAGTTTAAGTCTTTTTTCGCAGACGAACATGAGATCAATACTCGGGTCACTTTGGTCGACCCCTTGTGTTTTTCCATGCTGAATGAGTAATTTCAAAAGACACTTATGTGAAAGTACTTCTCTGGTTAATGCAATATTTGAATTGGCGCTTTAGTGTGATTCTTTGTGGAGAAAACTCTGTAATAATTTCTTTGGTCAAGGTTTCCAACTCTTATATATAAAGCTGATAAGAAAGTCTCCATACCGCACAGGTCTGGTTCCACGCAGGAAATCTGGCCTGAAAATGTGTAAAACCTTACATGGGGCTTTCTGCCTAATTGTCTGTTAAGATTACGCTCCACACAACGTATCCAACCATTATGACATAGAATATGAATGTATTTTTTTGCAGTGAATAATTTGGAGTAACTTAAACAACACCACCGCCTGCTCTGTCACGTTCTACCAATAACTTACAGCGGCGTACGGTGTTAACCTAATTAGAAATGTAATGTACAGTCACACATCACCTCATTGGATATTCATTCATGGACTAGATAACGGACTGTACATGTGGTTTTGTTTCGGTAAAACAATTCAAATCGAAAAACACAAAGACAAAACCCCAGAAGACCGCGGCCGCCAGGCTCAGCGCCAACTCCAAGAAATTGGAGGAAGGCTATTCTAATCTCATTTTATCCAAACATATTATCAAGCCATCCAAACAGAACTGAAATGGACCACAGGGAAAACACATTTTAATACAGATTCCGTAGTTTTATTTTAACTAAGGCAGTGATTTTATGGCGGGGTAAAGTGTGCAGGGAGTAACTTTCAGCTGAATTCAGCTCTTGTAGAAGTAAAAAGGGCTTAATGAAGTTTATTTAACTCCTCAGGCCCATCCAGATAAAAAACAGTTACCAGCTGCACGCCACCAGGCTACATTTGGAATTTCACAGATCATAAGGTTTGCTCGCAGTTTCATTTACACAGCCATTCAATTTGTTTCTCTCCATTACAGACTGCGGAGATAATTGTAGCTGACGCCATCAGCAGTCATTCCGTCCATCGAGAGGAGGCGTCTTTGAATCGGGAGACGGTACAACACAAGTTTGGTCTCGTGTTCATGTAATTACCAACTAAATTAACGGTTCCTTCGCCCGCGCTCATTCGCCGAACTCCCCTCGGCGTCAAAATTAAACACGTTGCACTCTAGCAGCGAGGCCAGATGTATGCTCCTCCGCGGCGGCGGCGGCGCGCTCCCGTACAATTACCGGGGATCTAGTGTCTGATCGGGCACTTAGGCGTGTGTAAACCAAACTTTCATCCTCCGAGATGTTGCCCCAGCCATGGGAGTTCTCATTAGTGTTGATATCAGGTAGGAGCAGCGCAGCATCATAAGCTTGATCTCTATCAATTTACTTTACCTTCGTGAGGGGTTCCGCTCACACACCAGTTCCTTTGGTTTGCATGCGAGGAAAGTCTTTGAAGTGCACATTGTTCACAAGTTTACTGAAAGCGGACACGCTGTTTCTTTTTCCCCCCGTTTAACTAGCGATGGCAGTGGTATTGGTTCTCGTGGATCTTCGTCGCTCTCTAATTAGCTGCTGTGAGCATCTGACAAGAACAACAACATTTGTGTTGCTCGGCGGGGGGGTAACAGAGGGTCAGGGAGAGAAGAGCTGCAAACAGCACAACAGAAAAAACATTTCAGCTTAGCGGCTAAATTTAGCTTCGCTGCAAAATTCATGCAAAAAAAACAAACAAAAAAAAACCTCAGTTGTATAATGACATACCTGTGTAATAATCCAACTGTGAACATGCATCTCGAAGGAAGTAAAAAAAACAAGGAACATGACTGTTGCCATGCCAGACAGGCACCTAACAAGGATTTGTTATGAATAACGAACAATTCGGGACAATTTTGGATATGGAACACTGCGGCGTGTAAGGCGCATTAGCCTTTGCTTTTGAATCCTGTGCCGCTTTAGGGGGAGATGTTCAAAGCTCTTCCACGGCAAAATGCTGGCCGCTTTCAAAGACCCCCTGCTGTTCATGTCAGAGCATCAGTTCTCTCTGTACTCCATAAATTAAAGTTATCCCAAATGACTTGTGGCATAAATGGAAGCTTCAATCCTCCGCACGCATTAATTAGGACTAGAACACAACCGCGGTGTATCCTCATGAACACCAAGTGGCTTTGTAACAACTTGTGTCCTTACCCCCCTCAGAAGAAGTGTTAACTTCAGTTGATCCATATTGCAATGCGTGGAATCAGAGTCTGCTGTTTACGAGCCAGCGATTAGATTGTCACCACCTGTTATTGTTTATCATCATTATTTTTCTGCTCACAATTAAGAGTAACCAGGTGTAAAAACGGGGGAGACTTTTCACAAGTTTTTTCAACAAAAAGTCTGTAAAATTGTTGAAACCTTGCCACCGATATCTGTGATTACAAAAGAAAAAGGCTTTGTTAAATAGATTATTGATGGGAATGCTGTCCCCCAGGAATATACATTAACGCATATTCCCACCACAGAAACCCCAAAGGTGAGAGGATTGATTACATTTTCCTGTCTTCTCATGCCCTAATTAAAGATCTAAGGGATATCCCCTCATGGGAGGACTAACTCCACCGTTTCATCTGCACGCCACATCATCCTGGGCCATACAACAATGGCACAGCTCCTCTTTTACCTCGTATACTTAAGCTCATTTGTGCAACTGAGTTGATTTTTATTTGACCAATGAGATTTTCTATATATATATGTATATATATATGTGACGGATTTATGGGGCGAGCACTCATTTCAAATAATTGATTTTCTACGCTCCCTCCATTATGACATTATGCATTATTTCATCTGTGAGAAGAACTGGAAATGACATCGCCCCACAATGCAAAATATGCTCATTTAGACCACTGAAACTGTCTTTTTTTTTTTTTTAACCCTTGTGTTGTCTTGGGGTCAAAATGACCTGTGTACGAGTGTATATGTATGTGTGTTGATGGGTCATATTGACCCCAAGACAACACAAGAGTTAAACTGACAGAGGAAGGGAATTATCATAGCTTCTTCCCCCTCATTAAAAAAAAACCCGTACTACACGACCATAAAACAGATGGCGATGCAAAATTCTTAGTCGATTCCATTGATTTGGCTACAGGTGCCAATCAAAGTGCCGTCGCCGACGACTTTGATGAGGGCGGAACGCAGACTTTAACATGCTTTATTATGCTTCCTCGTTATCTGGAAGGAAGTACGGCAGAAAGTTTCGACAAATGGACCTCTCGCCTTCACAACACCTTCAATTGAATCCCAATCAATAATTCTCTCTCCAACCTGAAAGAGAACAATGATCAAAACAGGGACTCCAGAGGACCTTTTATTTAGCTTAGCAAGAAATTGGCCTTAATTTGGAAATCAGCATGGCTAAAAAAAAATCTTTACTAAGCAAATGAGCGAACATTGTCTTTTGGTATCTGAAGTCAGCGGGGACAGGGGAGGTGTCCAACCCTGATTGGAAGCTCTATTGCCAACAAAACAGTTCAATTGAAGTACACAGATTGGTTATTTGTCTCAATCGTCCAAATGACTACTGCTACATTCATTCTAATTAACTTCAATTGAACTGGTTGTGTTCTCGGAAGCAGTGGTAATGGTGGTCAGCGCTCAGAAGGAACTGATTTCATTACTCTGTCATTAATTATGTTAGATCTTTCCATTCCAAGTGCTGCTAAAACACTCCGTGGAGTGAAAAAATACTTATTATATGTGGAGATCAGGCAGATATCACTTAAAGGCTGCATTCAAGAGGCTGGTGCAAAACACAGCAGAGGACTTTTGTTCCCCATCTTTCATGTCAGAAATATGTCATGGTCAATGACACCGGCCATCACATACTTACAGAGTATGGCATTCACAGCTCTGATGGTGATGGGTTGCAAGAGAAAAATGCACGGACTGTGGGAGACAATAAACAATCAAACCAGGAATCCATTTAACTAAACCACTTCTGAAAAGAGGACCATGACGTAAAACAGTTGGCCTTCAGGAGCCGTCTTCACGAAAAAACATTCTGTACATGTAAGTTTAAAAATAATTATCTTTTTTTGTCAAATTAAGTTTTCTTCAGTCAACAATTTGTCCACACGATAATACAATATGTGACTCATTTATGGACAAAACTGTCTTTTTTTTTTTCCATCACCTCTTTGGTTAGAGTTAAATTGAGAAGACTCATATCTGGAGGCTAAATATGAAACTTAAAACTTAGCAAAAAGACTTGCCACAGTGACGAGTCTCCATGCACATACAAGATAAATTAAAAACAAATGAATAATAAATGTGTTGAGACTTTGTCTCCTTTAGACAGAGTAAGGTTTGCTGTTTCCAGTCCTTGTGTTTCAACTCTCAACTATTGCTGTAGTTTCATGTTTAATATTTACCTCAGAGCAGGAGAGCCATAATTTCTTCTCATCTAACCATCAGCAAAAAGAGTATTTGCCAAAATGTCAAACTTGTCCTGTAAATGATAATTTTCGTCTGACTAAATACATATATTTGAGCTATGATTGGATTCTTTGTTAAATTAAACAATAATGGCACAAACATTTACAAGTCCTCACATGTAAGAAGCTGGAACAAGAGTGGGTTCAGAATAGTTTGCCTTATAATTTCCTCTATTCAATACTCAATTAAATTGCTAGATTCATTCTTACAGCACTAAATACACACTAAAACTGTTTCTGCCGTACCAGCAATTTCTGTCCCAAAAGAAAAATCGTCCAACACGCCCATCACTCGTGTATTTTATCTCGGACAAAAAGCATTTTGACATCCTTCAGGACGGGTCCGAAATTCATTCAGTCTTTAGCAGCGCCACATCTTGACTCATTGCTGCCTGTCTACTTTACAAAGCGCAGACTGACACTTACACTCCTCTATTGCGGAATTTCTCGTGGAAGTTGTCAGGAGTTTTGACAAATTGCCTCATAACCAGCCAGTCAAAACGCAGCTGTTGTCATAGCTGTTGGGCATCAGCAAGATCGGCAGCAAAAGAGCATTTTGTAATGTTCAGAACTGTCCACAGACACACTGTAGCTTTACAAACCGCTGTGATGTATTAAAAACACTCCACCTGCATATGATATGCGCATAAGGCTCAGCATAGAACAATGTGTGTGTACACGTGTATAAAGATAATGCTTGGTCATAGTTCAAAATGATACCAGGGCTCATAGAAAAAAATAATAGGTGGAGCATTCCGTCAGAAATCAATCACTTTCTGACCTTTTTTTTTTTTTTATCTACACGTTCAAACATCAATGAGAAGAGAAGATATGCGTCTTTAGGTGGGGTGGGCTTCCAATATGGGTCAGCTTTAAGGGCCCCTGTCTCCTGAACCGTTGGCCAGTCTTGTTAATCAAACCACGTTCCAACACTCTCATTTAGGCTAACATTCTTTGAAAGGGGTGAGGTAAAAAAGGTATTGATTTCTGACTCGATGCCCCGGGTCTTATCACTAAAGCTGAAAATGGACTTTTCATGAAGGTAAATCATGTTTAAATGACAATTAAATGACTAAATATACTTATATAAAATATATTTAGATTCAATATCTCGCTTAAATTTGTCAGCCACTTTGCCCATTCATCAAACCACAAAAAAAAGAAAGAAAACTAATTAATGTTTCATTCATAAAGAACATGTTTTCCCTTTCTCATAATTTAAACATCTGAATTACATCCAGAAGGAAACGAAGGGGAGCGGACGCACGATACGCTTCCTGGTGATGCGTGGCATAAACGGCAACCATGTTTCAGTTTGCTCCTTCTATTTAATATTGGACTCCTGTACCTAAAGGGCCTTACAGCATGAACATCGGCATATAGACTTTTGGCATCAGGAGTTAAACACAATGCTAAAGAAATGATTCCCTTCCAATTATGTTATGAATATAAGGGTATTTTAATAGAATATGTAATGTGGATCCTCACACCTTGCATTGAACTTTAGAGGGCAGGGATTAGATGCCTCTGCACTGCCAGTGCAAGCATTGTTCTTGCTAATTAGCACATTTTCCAGCATAATGTCCTCTAAGTAGGTTATTTACAAACCCATTGACGGTCATTACTTTACCAGCTAAATGAAGTGCAGATTGTATATGGAGAGAAGGTGATTTAAACAGATTCACTACGGATAACTTTCAGGCCTTTAATACATTTTATAAATAGAGAAAGTAGGTCACGTCATCGGCGTTGTTGAGTAGAAACTTAACATCAGTAAATAAGGCATATTTAGACTTCCTTATTAACTGCTATTTTGTTACTTATAAGGACACATTTGTAGCATTTAGAGAGATGTTATATTCTACACATAAGCTCATTAATAAATATACTATATTCTGTACATGAGTGTTTTGTCTCCACTTGGCACGTGGGAGAAATTTCAGTTGGTGACAGTCTGCAACCTTACGGCTAGATGCCGCTAAAACCTACGTACTGCGCCTTTAAGAAGAACTTAAACTGCTGACATTATGCATTGTTACGCTTACGTAAGTACACAGTTGCCAACAAAATGTCCCTGAACTGTCAATAGGCCAATCTGATTCATGTGATTCACTTAAAGTAACTTTTTTTTTAGTTGAAATTAAGTAATAAGTTAAAATCTAGATACTTTAAAACATATTTTAGTACAACCTCCCACACTAAACCTACCCTGTGTATTGACAGTCAACCAAAAGATTACCAATCTTCTGAGAGGGGAATTCAGTTAGCGACAACACAAAAGACATTACACATCCATTTCATGACATGGTTAACTTCAGAGGAGCACAGTTCAACGCTGACACAATGAATGGATGACATCACATCGGTGCAGTGTCACAGAGATATCAACTTCTTAAAAACCCTCATTGATTTGAAATACAATCAGTCACAAGTTGGCTATAGACCACAAAAGACAAGGTATTGATTTGCAGTAGAAAGAGGGATGGCTATTACTCGCTTCGCAAAGAGCCACCAAGTCCTTAGAGAAATGCGCAAAGTTAATTCAACATGTAAAATGATACAAGTTACTAGAATTACCCGTTTTTCTCCGCTGCCCCTGATAGTTTGACCCTGGGGACTGATAATGTATCTATTCATCACTGTGCATGTGACACACTGTACTCTGTATGGACATTGTTGTTCCTTTGAATATAATGGGATTAATCTGTTTTCAGTAAAGCTAATGAATGATTAGTCTCAGTGATGTGCAAGTTTGAAAGTGAAAACAAGGAAAGGTAAAAGCAACAGTGGAACGTCTGAAAGGGAGCCAAACGTTGCATTTATCTGTTTGTGCAAGTTCTAGAAAGATATTTAAATTGGATGTACTTTTCCAATTATTTGATAACAATCCCTTGTCAAAAAGTCTTTCGACAATTCTTAAAATCCTTCAGGAATCAAATAGGAATTTATCTTATTTTGGAACCAATCCTCTAAGATTCATGGCCCAAAGAAAGATCTTTGGGCAAAATTCTCCTTTGCTCCAAATTCATTTTGACACTCCGAGGGTTCAAGAGTAATTTTGAGATAACTTTCCATATTAATAAAAGACATGATGACATAAGACCTAAGAAGCAATTATTTACTCATTAAATGGGTTAGCAGGTTGGCCTAAAGCTGCAAAGGCTAATTAATAAGGTAGTTGGCTCAATCCCTAATGGGAGGCTGTATTCCCTCCAGTGACCGAGGGTTTCCACGAGTTACTTCTTCAGGAAAGAAAAACACTGATACAAAGTCAGACGAAGGCCCTTGACCCCAAACTCGTAGAGTAATAACGTTTTAAGTTTCCCGAACACAAAAGGATTACACGGAGGGCGGCAGAGAGGTAAAGGCTGATGTCAGACCAACATGTTGGAAAGTAATACTACTGAGGATGGTCGATGAGCATATGCACGTCCCTGCAACTCATGAAGAACTCTTCAATGTTGTCATCTTCGGTGAAAACGTTCTGTCGTGCTTCAATACAATTAAACTAATGCGCCGAACAGCTGATCCACTGAAGGCGTCGGTAGAAAATCCACGGCCCGCCACTGCCCTAATGGTTTGGTGGCAGCTACTTTTCCTTCATCAGGGTTGTTATTAAAAGGCAGAGCATTGTATTTTCAAGCATTGTATGACTGTATGGCTTATCGTATATATAAAAAAGGACTATGGATATTCTACATTCCTTTATTGTCAAGAAATTCCATGAAAAGACCAAAACCAATAACCGATTGAGCCGAATAAATATCGTCTGTGTCTCCAGACTGTATATGTAGCCTTTTCCTCAGTGACAGAAACACATCACCAAGCCAGGCTGGACGGACCGGCTGATAAATTGGGTGACATGTTTCTTCAATACCGTGACCACTTTATGTTCAGACAATCCCACAAACACTGGCCTCCTGCCTTAAATGCTCCCTACTGCAGCAAACGTCCCCAACGAATGCCCCATTTACTGCTGTTAGAGTGACGTTTGTTAGACACTACAATGCCCAGCTGTTTTTAAAAAAATAACATAGCCTTCTTTAAAACATCCGAGTGTATATGTGTGGCCCGTTTTAATGGGTATAAAGAAAAAGATGAAGAAAATCAGCGGCCTTTTTGTTTAATTTGGATTTGAATTGCATGTGTAAATGAACTATTCTGCCTATATTTTCTGCAACCAAAAGAAAAGGTTCTCTATATAGCTCTGCCACTAGAATGGCCCTAGCGGCGCTTGAGAGCAAATTACATGTCTGCCAGTACTACGATGTCAGAAATAATTTAATCCCCACCATCAATCACAGCGGCTTGGCAGACAAAACGGGAATGGTCCCACCATCACTATGTTCCTCGGCAACATCAGGGAGTTAAAAGAATGACATTAATACAAAATAAAACAGTTAATCAGTCACTCCATCAAACAATCTGAATTCCACCTCAGCAGGCTGGGGTTATACTCCTCCCCAGACACTTGTGCGTCTTATCAGGACTTCTCAGGCAGCAGGGAATAGAGAGCGAGAAAAAAAAAGAAAAGACAGACGTGCCACTGCCAATGCTGGAAAAAGTGCCTCTTCTTGCTCTCTTATGCGTGAAGAGGAATGTAAATCTCCGGAGTAATACCTGTGGTTTTTGTGATACATTTACCAAGACATTTTCTCCTCTAAAGACATCCCAAACCCCCCAAAAACAGATTTCCAATATGTTCAGGGATCAGGTTTTTGCAGTAGTTGGAGCCAGTGCACTGGAAGAATCCTGGAGTTTCCCATGTGGGCAGCACTGCATTTTCAGGAGACTATACTCCAACATCCATTTTTTATTTTTATTTAAATGCTGTTATGCCGGCGTTACAATCATTCAAACGCTCCAGACACATCAATCAGTCGGCCGTCACCTTAACCACTCGGAAATGCGATTGAAAGAATCTAGTGTTGCCTGGATGTGAGCCGCAATTCAATTTACAATCATGCGAGAGTCATGCGAGTGCAGGGCTGCAGCTTAATCATTCGACACACTGTGTCATAAATAGAATATGCGAACAGCACTGTGTACTTAATGCTTCAGCCCCATCCCCTGGATCAGAGGCACAATTACATTGTGATTGACTGAGCCGGATCACTAAAGCTACTGATGAGCACTGTTCTGTCACTTCCCTTTGTCCAAACAGCGCCTTCCCCCTCCCAGCAGAGGGACTTTAATGGACCCGCAGTGTGTGGAGTGCATCTAAATCCTTTACCGGGGTGTTTAAATTTATCAGTTGTGACAACAAAAGCAGAGCGGTGAAGAGCGATTTCGATAAATGGAAGGAGGAAAGGCACGTAATAGAATTAAGGAGTCTTGTCCCCACGTGGAACTTCGCGAGGAACCTTTAATGCATTTCTTTAAATGAATCCCCGAGTCCAATGTTTCAGTGGTGTGTGAGGGCCTCTTTTGTTCAACTTTGTTTCAATTGATTCCTCAGGAGTTGAATCTCCTTTAAGTGAAACGAAATAAGAGTAATACTTAATTTCCTGTTGCCATTTTTCCTATATTGGGCCAACAAGCTACAATTTATTGCATTATTTATCATAAAACTGTAGGATACAGAAGAGTACATTATACTTTAGTGCTAGAACGTACAGTGAAAGAAGGGCGTACACACTGACCAGTTAAGATGATACAGTTCCTTGTATCGTCTCCGGATGAACGTTACTTGCATTATAAGGAAAATAAATAAGTGGGCACTTTTTGCACACAAATACACGTCAGAAAAAAATATGTCTGGTGTGTGCGCCGCTCAACAAACAAAAAACATAATTGGTTTTGTATTAATAGTTTACATGCAAAGATTTGTGGCAGACATAAATCACAAACAATACAAAATAAACAATGTACTGTACGTATTTTACGCAATATATTCAATGGCTAACCCCTGTATCAAGACCCGTATCGTATCGCTGGATTCCTGCCAATACACAGCCCAAATGCTACCAATTAAAGAGGAGATAATGTGAACAAAAATGATAAAAAGGCAAAAGGAATATTGTATAGTGTAAAAAAAGAAAAAGCTCCACGGTTTTCAGCTTAGGAAATATTGGCAGCGCATGAAAGCTTTAAAACATTTTTTTAAGCTACCGATACTGTCAAACCAAACTTAAAAGCAGAGCACACTGTGCCCCGCTGCTTGCTCTTTATTCATTAAAATTGTGTTTCCGAAAAAAGAAAATGTACAGCAGGTTGTACATTTCTCCCAAGAATTCATCCACCCACAGACAGGGTTGTATCATTACAGCAAACTGTTTTACTGCGAGGTATACTCTGGTAAACTTGCACGTTTCTCCCCTGGAGCTGCATGCCGAGTGTCGATGGCGTCTCACTGGGCAGCGTCTCCCTGTTAGTTAGAAGCCTGACTGTTAGTTAGAAGTGCATGCATGGATTTATCTTTAATCCGGCATGTCTGACAGTCTGTTCAGCACGCCTCAACTAAATGAAAAAGCAAACACTGGATGGCCTCAAATCCTAGTTTGCAGACGCCTCAAACATTCCATCACAAATAATACAGCTGTATCTAAGCTGCTGAAGCCTCTGTAGATGGCTGACTGACTATGCAGATTTGCCAACATGATCTCGAGAGCTGACATTGTATGGCTTATACAATGGATTGGCTCAAATGAGGAATTGTTATTGAATGACTGACATTTTTAACATGATGTGCGTACAAAACTCTGTATAGGACAGTGTTGACAAGAGTGATTTTACATACAGTGATATGCTGCGTAGGCGTTTGTGTGACTTATTTCAAAGCTGCCTGAAACCATGAGCATAATGAAAAGAACTAAAACGAGCCGAGGGGTGCTTTTATTTCTTCCCCTCAACATTTATGAGCTAAAGATCTTTGGGATTCAAAATGACAGAGAGATAAAAACACAAATAAATAAAGAAAGTTAATCACTTCCTCCTAAGTTAACCAATTTTGTGAACACTGGGGGGGGGGACGTTTATGAATCTGTATGAATGTTCATAACACAGTGCACATACACAATGTACACAGTCAGTATCAAAAGGAAAGCAAGAACAGCAGAAGCCAAGGACGCCCAAGTCCTGCAATCATGAATATGAATATATCATACGTTGTATCACCATACCTTACAACTAAAAAGGAAAAGTTTGGAACACAAGGGAGCAATGTCAGCATTTTAAAATATGCTAATAATCAAGTTTGACTTCCAAGAATTTTCATGTGATTTAGAAGGTATAGCTCATTATTATCAGGTTACTATTATAATATTGCCATATGTTTATATTGGTCATATTGATATAAGCACTAACATATATGATATAACATTTGTTGTTGGTAGTTTCCCACATTGCTACCAAAATATTATTAGCAGTTTTGTCTTGTTATAATCTTTTAATGCATTATTCACCTTATTACCTTGCTACATACATTTCAGTCCAATATTACCCAGATACACCTATTGTTAACAACAATACATTTTCTAGTTATTACTTTAGTAGTTAAATTATATTACTGAATTGTAATTTTTTTATTATTGAACTATGTCCCCACTATTACGCTATCACTGAGCTGCAACACAAAGTGTGACAAAATTGATTAAATGTTGATACACTTATATAAACATGGTTTTCATTCACAAAAAAAAAAATGAACAAACAAAGCACAGTTGGCCCATAAACGTGTGAGAGAAGGTGTGTAAAACAAAGCAGCAATTAGCTAGGGAAGTGGGATTTCTTGGCTATGCTTTTAAAAAAGGAAATGTACTCTTCCAGTATTTATTTGTGACTTCATGAAAAAACTTTTCAGGTGGGAGTACTTTATGAACTGATGTTGTTTGATAAATTCAGGTGATGTATTCTCTGAGGACAGATCTGTTATTCTGCGGAATACTTTGTCCAGTGCCAGCCATCAACTGAGATCTTTTTTCTTCTTCTTGTTCTTGTGGCTGACAGCTGGTATCGCAGCTTACCTCGTTGGCATTTTACCTCAGGCGTTGCCTTTGAAAGTCGACTGATCGTTCAACAGACCGGTCAATGGTGCCATCTGAACTTCTCCGTTTGCAACTTTGTTACAAAGACAGGTCTCTGGACAAACCGCCGTGCCATCTGTTTTGGACACCTTGGAAAAACGTACAAAAAGAGCTGACTGACTTTGCTGGCATTCAAGACAAAGTGGAAAAGGTCTCGGGATGGCAGTGTCTTCCTTTTCTGTGCTCATAGGATAAACTGATAAATGCTGATTTGCTGAATTGTGTAAATAAACTAACCGGGATGGAATTCCCTCAACTTCACGCATTCATTAACTGTTTGTCAATTTTTGTTAAAGCAAATAATTGTTAGAAATTAATCTTATACTATACAATTGCGTTGTTTCGAAAGAAGACATTTCTTATAATTGTAATTAATAAACAACTAAACTTCAATACATAGACACCATTTGTTTTGAGAAACTAAACTATCAACAATATCTCTCTGGGCTTAAACATGGCCCCATTTTCTTTGAAAACCCTTTTGTTTCTACTGATACAAATATGAATATTAAGTCAATGAGACAACCCAGAAGAAACATTGTTGCTATTGGATTCATTAGGAACAATATCTGTGCATGGCACAGACAGTATGATGAAGGAAAGGTGAGGCAACTAGAAATACTAACGGTCAAGGTTGGGTCTGGTTAGCTGATCATGCTATACAACCGTTTGCCACTACGACTTCTACCTCCAAATGCATTGTACCTTTAACCACACCGCAACAGCACCCTACATATTTTGGGTTGGAGAAATAAAATGTGAAATCTTTTGAGTTAATCACATGAAGGTCACCTAAAGTTTTTATTGTGCATTTAAAAAAGAAAAGTCTACATCGGAGACCCCGACAAGATGCACTTGCAGTGATATTCCAGTGACAACAATGTCTGTTGCTTCATATTGTTGGCAGCTTCATGTCTGTGCAATGCTGCCAATACATGTGTTAAATAGCATTCAGAGTATAGCTAGACTAATAAATTAGATGGAACAAAACATATCGTCCAATTTTAGCTTCTTGTATCGTATTGATGCAAGTGTCGAAGTCGACTGCTAGTTAACGAGAAACTGCAGTACAGAAATGTCAGCTGATATTTAATCATTGGACTCTCAAATTGGTATCGGCCTTAAAATCCAGTAGCAGCCATCCAATAATTTAAATCCCTGAATGTACATTGCAACGACATTCTGTCAGCGGCCGTCCATCGGGAAGAAGACATTGACTACCAGGTATTACACACAGTGGTGGTGTGGTTTGGATATCCACACATCTTTTAAGACGCCATTGCACTCACCTGTAATGGCATTGCGTTTGCCCTCTGAGACTGTTATGAAAGACATTGGGAAACAACTTGAAAAGGACATTGGTGACTGATGAAGTTATGATTAAAAAGCTATTCTTTTAACAGCTGTTCTTTAATTTTGATCAATAACACTGGTGAGAGTCATAATACGCTCTCTCTTTCACTCTCCCTTACATTTTCTCTCCGTCAGACACCCCTGTCAAATCCACACTAGGACTTCCCATTGTTTAAGGAAAAACCAATGAATAAAATATAAGTGAAAATTGTATTTTTCATATGAATAATGTAAAAGAGGGCACGCCGTTGGCGTCCACGTCTCAAGGTTAGACTCTATTGTTAGTTCCCTCCGCCTGGCCTACGCTTTGTTCTTGTTTGGCAAGAAATGAGAGGATCCAATTCTATCAAGTTTCCTGTTCTGAGGGACACTTTGCCTCCTCCGCCGGGATATGTTATTCCAGGGAACTTGAAAAGAAAATTCCAAACCCAGCAGGCGGTATGTGGCGTCAAGGGAGTGCCATATGGGATGACTTGGAGAGTATGCCAAAACTTTTCACCACAACCTGTTTCCCTCACTCTGTCACGATCAACTGCTTCTTACCGGGAGGTAAATCGAAGGAGCCGAAGAAAGGACTGCTGGAACACCGATTTATATGCACACATTATTAAAAGATGACATTTGACTGATGACTGTGTGCTAAAAGCGCTCTCCGAGGAATTTTTTGTTTGCAATCAAAAATTCAAACCATTAACTCTCAAGGTTTGCATTCATCATCGATTCGCCCGTTGATAGGCCAATAAGATGTACATTGAGAAGCAGGTATGAGTGAACTGTGCTGTAGACGGTCATGCAATTTATTTTTATGAACAGAACCCAGCGGGGAAAAACAGTGTGGTGCACACTTTTTGCACAGGACTCACACTTTACTACCACTGTATGCCACATGCACAGTGGAAAGAAATAACATCGGTGAGCCCGTTAGACTTTTCTAGGCTTCTGTATTGATTGTCTGCTCCTTATTTATAGCATACAGAGAAATAGAGTAATCAATCATGATACATTTGGACTACAGTATATTCCAATACAAAAAAAATGGGTTATCTTCTGTTTTCCTGCATTCCTTTATAGGAAATAAAAATATTCCTTCTTCTTCTTCTTCCAGAACTGACATTTCATATTTTGATACTTTAGATCCGTCTGAGGCTAATCAAAAACTTTGACTGAGTCACAGTGAAGTTACTTTTTGGACTATGAAAGAGTGGTATTGAGGTTAGTCTCGTCATAGATATTTTGCATTTTATGTCCTCACGCATTTTTTTTTCATCTCATTGACTTCATCTATTTCTTAAATCATTATTATCATCATTATCCCGATTAACCAATGGTACACCCTCTGTTCATTTGAGAGCAACTGCCTGGTAATCAACTCGGAGTTTTACTTTCCGAGTTGATGAGGACCGCTTCCTGAATGTCCAATTAGTTTTGGTTCTCTTGTTCTCATTTTGGGAAGAGGTGCAGGCTCAGAGTAGACTTTTAATCTTCTGAGGGACCAACCTTTGTGAAGCACATCCTTTGGAAGATCCAGCCTCTGAATCGAGACACAGCAACAGTATTTGGATATTCCGCTTTCATCAGTTCTTGATGTACTCTGTTAACATAAGATCAGTCAGACACATCAAGCAGTTGCCCGATTATTCTGGCTGTACAGTAATGCTCTACTCTTTATGGAAACTTCACATAATCCAAGCAGCATAGATCCTCTTTTGCGATGTAGCTCAGTGATCATGCAGACTACTTTCAAATGAACATGCAGCAAGAAAGAAAAGAAAAAGAGAGTAACTTCATGCCGTCATTAAATGTAGATGCGTGCTGCTATTAGAGGCAATCAAGGTACTCTCACTTACCTGAAAATGAGCCAAATTAGCAATTTAGAGCCCACAAAGGATGGTAAAGTACATAAAACTAATACTTTGAATAAAAATATGTTCCAATGCTTATAGCTGAATATAAATTAGGTGGAGAAAAATGTGAATATGACTAGTTAAAGCGTGCCAATTGTCATATTTTAGCCAGAATGCAAGCCCTAAACAAAACCCCAAAAGAGGCATACACGTAACTATGCCCTAGACCAAATTGGCACATACATAGCAAAACTATGAAGTACGTGAGAATATTCAAATGTGATTATGAATATTTCACTAGTGACATCAATAGCATGAAGGCAGAACTTGTGTTCCAAACAAGGAGCAAATAAATTAGGTTGGATGCTCAATCAGTACCTTTGATGTAGCTGTAGATGCGGCAGCTTGATGGAGAAGCAGACAGACGGCGCTATGACATCTACGACAAGCACATCTGCAGGACATAAAGACCCCGCAACAGATGAATGCCTCTGACAAACTGAATTGTTGGAAAAGCACACTGAAAAGTGGACAGAGCAACAGTCAGCAACAAGGGCAGCTTAGTCAGCTTGCTGACATTTGCCGAGCACAAAAACAGACCGTCCCGAGCCAAGACCTCTACGAAAGGCACAAGCTGTAACATCAGCGAGCTGCAAATGCTTACCTCGGTTTCCCGGCATCCCCGCAGTGAATGAATCCCTTGAGAAAAGTCACCGCGATCCCAAGCTGCCAACAGCACAGTCAGGTGGTTTCAGCTCAAGTAATCTGAGCAGTCTGGTGTGAATGAGGGCGAACGGTGAACTCTGCCAGGTTGCAAAGGCCACCCTGCAGACCTGTAGGAATGATTGGATGTTAGTTCAATATGTGCTGCCCAGTCAACCCACTCAGTTTAGGTGCCATGCTCATTAAAATTCTTCACTGGAAGAATATGAATTTGAAAGCACAAACTCACCGGGAGGGGAAGTGAACTTCTCAGTAATCTAAAAGGAGAGAAAAAGTGAATGTCAGTCACATAGAGCAGAACTGACTCTAATAAGGGTAAAGGTGATTGCCATTCATGTCAGCAAGTCCTTTCTGACAGCAGACATTCTGACTTGAAAGTGTTGTTCATGACGGCTGAACTCTAAGGCATGGGAAGGAGCCAGCATGCACAAAGGCAGGGCCCTGCAAACGGCACACCTGGAAGGAGTGCATGCCTTGTTGATATTACTTATTAATTAAACAAGTGCTCTTCTTTCTGCTGTGTCATGTCAAAATGGCTGCTGTCAAGATCCAAGATGGTACATGTTGTCCCCATGAACTGCTCATCTACTGCTCAGTGCTGCCACTGGTGGTTGGAGACCTGCAACAGTCTATTGCCACGCGATCAGCAAAACAGTTATTATGCACACACATGCTGACATGTATCAATGCTAGTCTAGAATAAATATTGCAAAACATTGTCGCACACTTGAACACATTATTTCCCTTAATTGTATTTATCATACAGAATAATTGACTACCTTCTATATTATTCAGAATGAGTTCCTTTTGTGTGTACTTATTTTCCCACAATATAATATTTTCAAAATGTCCACAAAGTAAATAAGAGATGAAAGCAACTGCTGCTTTGGTTACATATATAAAGCATGATATACAGTCTGTAGGCTAGCTGGTTTTATTGTTGTTATCCCAGGTCTTACACTATATCACTGGTGGATGACAGAATCCCCCTGCTCCGAATTATGTGTACTGCCCCTTTAAGAGAGCACCCGCCCACTGAGCACGTGAGACAACAAGGAAGCAGAGACAGCACCTTTTCTAAGAAGTTAAAATGCAACATTACATTGATTAAACCAAAGTGCAACGACTCATGGAAATAACGTCCTCAGTTTTCCTGTAATGTTCGTGCAGCTTTTATATCAAGGCAACATGTTTGCGTGGCTCCTGATTTCTACTTTAACGGCACTGTTTCCACTCGGACATTCGTCGCTTCCTCTCGTTATCAATACGTGGCCTTTCAAGGATGCGACGGATGCAGGTAAAGTTATTAAGGCCGTACAGTTACGTCACGTGTTCACACGGAACTGTTTCACAAGTTTCATTCAGCCCAGAGTTGCAGTCACGGGGTCATTGTTGCCCAAATCTGCTTAGAAACCTACATAATGCCATCCTTAAATTTGTATCATACTAAATGCATGTACATATATTTTGATGGTATATATATTTGTGTACGTCATGGTTTTTATTATTATTAGTTTCACATGTTAAAACAATTCACTGGACAGATCAGTTTCAGGAAATTCTTCAATAACCCTTTTATCCGACTGCATTGAATTCAGCACGAACCTGCATGAAATACTACTACGTATGCGTTGTGTATTCAATTCCATTATGAAGATGAAAACAGTCGTTTGGTCACCAGATGTTACATTCCTGCACAATAGTCTAAATTTTCTGTTAAGATAAATGCATATTTCCTTTTTTAATTCTCATTATGCTGGTTATCAAACCTGAAAATAAATACATTGTTCAAGCTGGTTCACATGGTTGTAAACGTGACATTTGAAAGAGGATATCATTTGCCACCCTGTTGACAGTCTGATATGGTGTGTTGTTATTCTGGGACATCCTCCGCTTTGTGTGTTTGTGACACGCATCTACTTTTGAATTGTGAAGTAACATCTAATGTCTCGCAGTCTTGTTGCCGAGCAGGAGCTGCAGTTTTATGAATTAATTTAATAGCATATGGTCATAGCTGTGCGTCATTTTTTTTCTATTAGATGACTCACCCCAAAAAAAGTGTTTTATCTAAGTGAATGAAGCGATGAAGGACTCTATAATTCTCTTGGCAATTATGTTTATTTTTTCCTTTCTCTATTATTTATGATTCTTTTGCTTGATTTTTTTTCCATTTCATTCTTGATTAGAGTTCTGATTAAATATTCACAGCTGAAACCATTAGGCGATGGGGAGAAAATGAATCAGCAATTGTTCTGATTCACCGATTAATTGTTTTAGTCATTAAATATATCAGCCATTCGTGCTTGTCTCTGTCTTATCTCCTTAGGTTTTGGACCTTTGGTGGAAAAGAAAACACACACAAAATGTAAGACCTCTCCTTGAGTTTTAGTAAACTGGGATAGGCATTTTTCATTATTTTCTGTCATTTTATAGGCCAAGAAGTCAGAAAGTGAGATTTACAAACCCTGGCACAAATAATACTTCCAGGATTTGCCCCTCACTATATTATAAAGTGCTTTTTTTTTCTCCACTAAAACAGCTTAACCCTACACATATGTAAGACCATCAGAGTTGGGACGGTTGATAGGAAATGTGCAGAACCCCACTCGGCTCCAGAACTGCCATTGCCAGGTCTACCGTCATTTTTTTAGTTTCTACAGGATGATACGTTGGACATGTTACAATTTAAACTATTGAAAATATTGTGACTTATCTGTGGACTTCCACCAGCCGCGCAGCTCAACGCGAAAACAGAAATGATAGAAGGAGAGCTCAAACATCTCAAGCGGCGTCGTCAGAACCTGCAGGTGTTTAAAGTTACCTCAAAAAATCTCACCATTTGATAGACGGATAGCCTTTAATTTATCAGATGTGCATCGTCTACGTTCCCTGAGGTGGGTGTGAAAATGAAAAATGCTATCTGTTCAGTGGGTAGATATTTAAAAGTGTAGTCGGTGAGCCCCCATTGATCCGCCCATGCAGATCTCTTTTCCTTAGGGGGCTTACGGAAGCAGCTGAGAATAGCAGGCTAATCTCCTCTTCCATTCGGCTGCAATTTCTGACTGTAAAGGACTGCAATTTTTGAAACGTCAAAAAAAAAAGAGAAAAGAATTATTATATCCTGAGACAAGAGCACTTACCGAAGATGGTGCACGGACATAATTTATAGATGGATGAATCATAAATGATGAGAGGAGGAATTGGTGGTGGCATCCCGCTGAACACAGTGTGATGGTCTGAGAATTTAGTGGCAAGCTGGTGACAGGGATGCCAGTTGGTGTTTTGATCCCCCATGAGCACTTGGGGGATCAGTGACCAAATGCTTCTCAGCCGCTCACATCCCATTTATTAGGAATCCATCGTGCCGGTCACCTCATGCATCATCTTTTACATACATTTATTTATACACACGTTAGTACATTCCTGTTAACGTTCAGTCTATTTATTAGTTGTTGTTGTTGCTAATAGTTTACTTTTTCTGTATTTTCTGCTATTTTTTTTCTAATATTCCAGTGCATTTTCTGCCAGAAATGCACTTTCTAGTTTGTAACAACTGCACTAATGTATGTCTTAGCGTCTCATTTAGTTGTTGTTGTTGTTTTACTTGCGTGTTTTCCTTTAATTAGCATTGTTGAAGGCAACTTGACACCCAGTACTTTCCTTGACAATGACCATCATAAATAACTTGAAGCATCTGAACCTTTAACTCATCTTTGTAGATATGTAAAATAGACATATAGATTCATTGAATTACATTATTTACTTTACATATTTAACATAATTTAAAATCACTGTCTCCAAGAAAGCAAGAGCTGAGTCGGGCGATTATTCTTGTTCACTATTAATAGGATGAGAAACCATTACTTGTCTATAACATATTACACTCAACTGTATCAATGCGTGGTTTGATAGATGTGTTTTCTGGTATCAGATCATTTCACACATTCTTTGTCAGCGCGGTTGTTTATAACCGTCCGTGTCTTTCCTCTCCCTAGACCAAGCTGAGCAGCAACAATGCCTAGTGGAATACAACAGCAGGGCCAAAGGTCACTGTAATGTACTTCCTATCTTGGGGTGGGATATCCGTCTCAAAGTTCATCGTGCGCTGAATGTTTCACCGTCTTCCTCTGCAGCGTGGAGCGCCCTGCAGGCCGGTGGCTCCGTGTTGGATGCAGTGGAGAAGGGATGTGCCCGCTGCGAGACAGAGCAGTGTGATGGCAGCGTGGGCTACGGCGGGAGCCCAGATGAGTCCGGAGAGACCACGCTGGACGCCATGATCATGAACGGGTAAGCCGTGGTCCTAAACGATCGCTTTTAGTTGAAATAAAAAAACCAGGACATGAGATGGTTAGGAATATTTGTCATGCGGCACGAGGACGCTGTTGATCAAAGAAGATGGGTAACGTGTAAAATGTACGTTTGACTATTGGAACAGCTGTTTTGTTTTCTATCCAGCTGCCATTCGTCTGCCACCTGAAAGCAGCTGTGCCCAGTTTTATCTTTGTTTTTTTTTGCTTGGATATCTAGCAATGCTGTTGTTCTGAATTCCATAAAACAAGAGCACATGAAATAGATTAGACATAAATGACCTATATTTCATTAAAAAAGACAACTCAAATGATGCACCAGCAGCTGTCAGCATATTGTGTGACTGTCACAGTTTATCTATCCGTTTAAAAAAACATTTACAGCTGTAACTGATTGACCTTTCCAGCCAGCCGCTCTTTAATAAAGCACTAATTAAGATTTGCATTTAAATCTGAAAGCTCGCCAGTTATTAAATCCTCGACTACAAACATTTACACATTTGGAAGTTTTCAGGAGAGGCAAAAATGACGGCTGGCGACGACCGACAAAAGGCAAGCAGTTTGTTATTACCATAAGGAATGTTCCTTCTTCCATTACATAGTCATGAATACATTGTGGGAAGAGGAGAGTCTCCCACACACCATCCAATATAGCTGCATAGGAATCAGCAGCAGACATATTGTACACTCTGACAGAGCAGAGGAATAGACACACCTGTACAGTTAAATGCAATCCAGCGGAACACCCCTGCAATAAAATGAGCTCTGTAATAAATTCAAAGTGTAACATTCAATTTTTGATCTTGTGTCTGGGAGACAGTCAACTCTGTGGCAACTTTAGTTTGTTGTGGTGAATAAATATTAGAAACACCTCCATGATGCAATTCATTTCATCACCACAACAAGCTGCAGCCTCCGAGGTTTAACAGATGTAGTATTTATCGCCAGGCATTTCTGGCGAATTGCATCACGCCGTAAAGAGGGTTTCTTTTTTTTTTTCTTCTTCATAATTATCCAATTCATGAACATCAGATATTGGGGGAACGTGATGTCGGGCTCGACTCATTGTGCTAATTAGCTAATCTCAAGCACAGCGTGTAAGAGTTGCAGATAATATCTAGAAAATTGGAAAGAAATTCTTGCAAACATAAAAAAAAAATCAGTTTACATTCCGTGTTTCCACAATATGTATCCTTTAGGTCTTAACAAATGTTATGTGGTTTCCTTCTTCATAAAACATTGGCAAACGCTTATTTTATCTTAACCCTAAAACACTAACGTTACAAATAATAACACCATCACTAACGTCGGGTATATTTTACCCAATATAATGTACCTGATAAAAAATACTTCTCATCAAAATATATTAAAATACAACAATACAAGGCAAATTGAAGTACTCTTCTTTTATTTTACCTTATAGAACTTCTCATAAAACAAAAAACAGGTATCATGGGGGGACCCTAAAAAAAGGCTCAGAATCAGGTAAAAAATTAGGGAATCGTCAATGAAGCATGATTATAAATATAAATAATGGAACTATGAACTTGTTCTTTGGTCCACCCGTTCTGGGACGTGTGAGCCTTGTCGGGTCTCCCTTCAATGATAATATCCACCCAAAATGAGTTTACCTTCTATCACTACCGGCGGGTGAAAATCACCCAAACACGTGCCTGTTGAAAGAAAACAGGGATTGGAGCAGAGAGACACGCCCACCTTCAATAACGTAAGTCTCTACATTTTCCGTTGCAAACTAAAAACACATATTTTTCGACTACACCTTTAATAAGGAAGGTAGCGCCGTAGTAGCACTTAGATGGCACTTACTGATAGCACTTTGTAGTTTCTTGTTGTTCTGAGTTTGTAACTAATGGTGGAATTGCACTTATTGCAAGTCGCTTTGAATAAAAGCGTCAGCTAAACGAAATGTAATGTCAGTGAGCAGCATGAAGCTACACAAGGACCCACTAATTTCAGACAAAAGCAACACAATGATAATGACGTAACCACAATCGCACAGGTGAAAATCCCCCGACGTGAGTGTTCTAGGGTTAAGTTTGAAACCTGCATCCGCCATAGTGGGACAAGAGAAACAAAACGTCCCAAAGCCTCGAGAAGTCAAGGGTCCGCGGCTCGACACTTGTGTCCAGTGACTTCTATTTTCCGTGTTCTCTCTGTCACCAGGGATACGATGGAGGTGGGTGCAGTTGCAGACCTGAGAAGAATCAAGAATGCCATTGGAGTAGCGAGGGCTGTGATGGAGCACACTGACCACACACTGCTGGTGGGAGAGTCAGGTATGCGAGGATGGATATCAGCAAAAGTGAAAAAAAAGGGGTAATCTTGACATTTAGAAATCCGGTCACATATTTAAACACGTATGTGCATAAAATGAACTGCCCAACAGAGATCTGACGCATATGTTAATAGGAGACCCCTTGATATTTTAATTTGCATACGTTTTTTGAAGCACTTGAATAAGCTTTGATCCATAGATCACAAACATCAGCAGGTAGCGATGAATGCTGCGCCCTTCAGTTTTTTCTTCTTCAGTAAAAGAATAGAGGAGCAGCTCATCTCTCAGCAAGTGATTTCCACGAAACTGAAGGCCAATGTTGAAACATTTCATTCCGCTAAGATGAGTGACTTGTAAACCAAATAATACTCATATTTCAAGATAAAAATAAACAAACTCCCACGCTTTTCCACAGTGAGATTCAAGTTCATTAAATCTGAATTGAAACATCATTCTTCAGGGAACGGTGAGGTCACAGCAGTGACCTCACCGTCACACCTCACCGAAACAGTGGCGATGTCGAACTTGTTCTCACTCACAAGCCAAAGCCAGGAGCCTAAAATGAGATTACATGTCCTCCTTTGTGTGTGTGACCCATTGTTTTCTTAAAGCCCAAAGTCAGTGTGGACCAGACTGTGTAACTTAACCTGAAAGTATTGCTTCTCTCTTTACAGCTTCTGTGTTTGCTGAAAACATGGGCTTCATCGCAGAAGACCTGACTACCAACAAATCTGTGAATATTCTCACAGAGTGGCTGAAGGGCAACTGCCAACCTAATTATCGAAAGGTGTGTGCGTCTGTGTGTGTATTAGAGAGTGTGTGTTTTTTCCTCACTTGTATTGGCTACGGGCGTGGTGCTTCTGAAAGATTGATAATAAGCAGAAAAACTGACAGGCATACGAAAGAAGTTCATAGAAAAAGTCTGCTTTTGTGGAGGAGGCGGTGCCCTACAGCGCCGGGTTGCTTCGACTCTTTAAAATGAGCCTGTTCACTTCCTCAGTAATGCCCCAAAAATCTCCAGTATCGGATTTCTTTTTTTGTTTTCCTTTTCGGACGTTATTGCTCCAGTGTGTGTGTGTGTGTGTATGTGTGTATGTGTGTGTGTGTGTGTGTGTGTGTGTGTGTGTGTGTGTGTGTGTGTGTGTGCACTCTCACTCTGGGTTGATCACATTTACACTTTTTTTTCCCACTTGGGGGCTGTCCAGTTCGATGGCCGCCGAGCTGAGTTAAACGCTTTGTTGAAGGTCATCGAGAAAAGCGTGACACTCCTACCGCCCCACTGTTGGTGCCAAAGCACACTGAAGTTACCAACATGTGTGATAGATTTGGTCAAGATGCAGCAGTAAAATACTGACAAATTGTACTAAGTATTGCTCTCCATACATGTAGGCCTTCAATACTTCTATAAATTGGTCTCTTTTTGGGGGGCGGTGGTTCCGGTTGTTGCCGAGGTCACAGGAGAACAACTGAACCTCCGTTCTGTAAAACCAAAGAGACGGTTTTCAAGGGTTTTACCTTCACCATCTTGAAATGGAATATGTTAGACTTTATGAATTATGCACAGGCTTTTTCATTAAGCAGACTAGTTGCGCCCAACTTTGCTTTATTAATGGCACAATGGCAGCCCCGTATAAAAGGTAATGCTGACGCAGATGCATGCGATGTGAAAAGACCTTTTGCTTTAGCATTTAGGTTTACCTTTTTTATGGCCCGGCGTTTTGTTCACTTAAACTCAAAATGTGACATTTTGGAGCAGACTTCCGCTCGCATGCAACATCAAAGGGAGCAGAATGAACTTCTTCACACCTCCCTGCAGGTCAAGCTGGCGCATCAGTCACTCATGAGAGCGGAGAAGGCACCTTGAGGGAGAGAGACAGGGAAACCTTTTCTCAAACTGCACTACCCTCAGGTACACTGGGTTGTCGGTCTCAATAAAACACAGGCTTTGACTGCAGCAGGGATTTAAACTGAGGTGTTTTGTTCATTTAATGGTTTCAGTCACTGGGAATGAGATACTAGAGTCCAAACGGAGCAAGACTCCCTACTGTTTATTATCAGGTGCCAAACCACTCGTGAGAATTGCGCTGATAGATTTATTTCCTCACACGACAGCAAATCAAAGCAAATGTCTGCATTTTATCGCACGCCTTGATTATGAAATTATGCAAACGGGCGCTGATGTTTCCTCTCCTGTCAAAAGAATGTGCTTCCAGATCCGTCCGCGTCCTGTGGACCCTACAAGCCGAGGGCGACAGTGAGACAGAACAAGAGGGCACGGCGTGCCAATACGCGCTCCCACGACACCATAGGTAGGTTTTCATCTGTTAACGCGGAATGTGAAGTGAAGCCAGCTTTCCTCAGGCATTTTTATACCGTTTAGTAAGTACTTCATTGAACAGAGGCATGGATGG
This sequence comes from Taurulus bubalis, assembly GCF_910589615.1. Taxonomy (NCBI): domain Eukaryota; kingdom Metazoa; phylum Chordata; class Actinopteri; order Perciformes; family Cottidae; genus Taurulus; species Taurulus bubalis. The sequence goes on along the minus strand of NC_136601.1, from coordinate 6,142,370 downwards.
GAGAGTGAAGCCGCCACCATGTGCCAAGAAACACAGACAGACCTATTAGTAGAGGTTAGCAAGGAAGACGTTCTGGAGGTCTAAAGGTCATGTTTACACTCATGTGCATACTTGTATTGTTGGGTTACTACTTGAACATGTGTACATGCTTTAATGTAAAAAAAAAAAATAGACCTGTCTGAATAGACCTGCGTTCACCGTGCACCTGGAACGCGAGTGAAACGTGGCGCTCGTTTGCGAGCCGTGGGCGGTATCTTCTAAAAGAGCCTCCATGAGGCATAGGAGAAGGAGCCAAATCTGAACGGCTTGTCGAATCATGTCTTCTGATCCAGGCAGCCCACTAAAAAAATACAACTAACTGGGCTGTCTTATTTCACAGTTTGTGGGCTTGTACGTGAACAAGCAGTGAAAAAAGCATGTTTTTCATGATATATACCCAGAATTCCCTTTCTTTTTTTTTTTTTTTTTTTACCTGACCCAATTTAACGTGATCTGAGCTCAACCATCAGGACACCTGGAGTTGTTAGGAATTCAATATAATGCTGTCAAAGACAGTATTAGCAGTATAAGCGCTACCTCACACAAGGGCTTTAAATGACTTTCTCTTTAGCTAAAAGGATCTCCTGGGGATGGCTGACATTTCAAAAAAACTCTTCTTTTGTTTTTTTTTGCACCAGGGATGTTGGCTCTGGATCGAGACGGTCACATGGCTGCTGGTACATCGACCAATGGGCTGACTCACAAAGTTCCAGGGTATGTAGAACAGTATCCTAATCTGCAGTACATTAAGTTTTAGCATACTTTTGTTTCAGTTGAATAACATTTCGAATAAGTTCTATTTAGTATAGCTATTTAATGTGTGTTAGTTTGGTTGAAAGGGTTTCATAATGCATTGTAATACTGAACAATAAGATGCTGCAAATCTGAGTGTTACAGTGCAGTTAAAGTGGCCATTTAATGAAAGAATATAAGTGATATACTTTTTCGGCGTGCGTTTTAAATCCCCGTTCACGTTCCTTGCCCTGCAGCCGCGTGGGGGACTCTCCCATCGTCGGGGCGGGGGCCTACGCAGATCGCAAAGCTGGAGCTGCCGCCGCTACCGGAGACGGAGACCTCATGATGCGCTTCCTGCCAAGGTGCGCGTCGTTTGTTGTGGTCTCTTCCTCGCTTCCAAACGTACACGACGATACCTTCCTGTCACGAATAGTCATCACATCAGAATTTCTCTCTGCAGTGTTGCATTTTAAAATTCCAAGAGGAAAAAGTTGACTGGAACTCCTCTTTGGCACACTAACCAGGATTTATTAGTGCTTTTTATTTTATAATAGGAATTTTACAGTGCTTTCTTTTTAGCCAGAAGAACTGTCTTTCAGTGACTATTGCAATCTGTGTCACATGCAGTTTTTCCAACAGCCAATTTGTGGTGTGAACCTCTTGCTGAAAGTGCAACAACATTATTATAAAGAGTGGAGGTGTGACTACATTGCCCCAAAACTGTCATATGTACATTGCACAGAAGAAGTGCGATATTTTTTTTGGGGAGACTAAAGCTGCTGTTTGCTTCCAGGCTGTGAGAGTTTGGCAGTCTCCGGCGGTTTATTTTTTTAAAGATTTATTTATCTAGCATAGTTTGGGGAGTACACACACTGTTTTCTTTAAAGTTGCACGGAGCTCTACATTCATAGTCACACACAACCACACCGGAGGGTTCGCCTATTTCAATCACAGCTTTCTGATTCACTTCCTGGAACGATTGGGGGGGGGTGTTACGTTTTTTTCCTCCAAAAAAAAAGACTGGTGTGGACTGAAGAGTGTTTATCATTCATTCCCCATGCCAAACACATTTTTTTTGTTGGTATGATTGCAAGCCTTCCCTCGGGACTTCACTGTCAAAATGTACCAGTAACACATCACCGACAGGAGGCCGTGTTAAAATATGTCGTGACGGTCCAAAAATCTTGAACTTTTCCTTTTTAACAAGTGTTATGAAATGAGTCTAAATATAAAATATCTCTCTCCAGAATGTTACTCCAACTAATTAGCTTGCCATCTTGGTGGGGAAAATAACACCAAGCAGGGTAGATCTCCAAGTACTCACTTGGGAATGAGTTTACACATTTAACACTTTGAAATTCAAAACTTTTACAAGGCAATTTCTCGGGAAATTGCAAAGTTAACGACACTCTTATTGTCTCTGCAGAGCAAGTCATTTCCACGTCAATTAAAAAGTAGTGTGATGACTCTTGCATGGTTTCTTGCAGTGTTTCAGTTTTTCTTGATATTGATTTGTTTGCATCAGATTCATCTCACACCATAATTACGAGTTGCGCCCCCATCATCATCATCATCATCATCATCATCATCATCCTGGTTGGTGGCCCTGACAGCACTTGTTAGCTCGCCTCATGTGTACTGCATGTAATCCTGCCAACAGTTACTTGGCCGTGGAGCTGATGAGGGCCGGGGCAGATCCCACGGCAGCCTGCAGGACGGCCATTTCCAGAATCAAGAGGCATTACTCCGACTTCTTTGGAGCCGTCATCTGCGCTAACACAACAGGCCATTATGGTGAGTGTTAAGGTTCACACATACGGACCGATCGGACACTGCTAAAAGGTGTTAAGACACACATGCTCGCATCTACGGAGATGGAGACGGGCAGGTGCATGAACATGAATATGTTTTTTTAATTGTGCTTGCTTTCAATTGGTGTAAAACATGTTGAACTTCCATATTTAAATTCTGGGGGAAAAAAAGAAACGTACAAGACAAAATACAAAAATACATCAGGTAGTTTACTGCTTCCTTTTCATTGGTCATCATTAAAATATTATTGATGCTGAATATTGGTATTTTGAGGCTTTAAAACAGCTCAATCTAAAATGTAACTCATTTAAATATATTTTTCATACATAATTAATATGAGTCTCTATCATGGCCTTGATACAGTGATCTCATCAACAAAATATTCCAAATTGAAATGAGCAATTTAACACGGACTCTGATGACCGGACAATGAGCATGAAAGCCGGTTTGGCGATAAAAGGATAAATCAAATGTGAGATTTGACTTTGCTTTCACAGATGTTTCCAGAGGTCTGTGTAGTAACGGGGATGTGATAAGACTTATTAGCTCTTTTACGGGCGATCTAGCTGCAGATCACATTTTAATACAAGAAATGTATTTGCCGTTAATGGGAAGAGTGTCAACATGTCCGTTTCTCTTGTTTCTCTTTGCTCTCCTCAGGTGCCGCCTGTAACAAAGTCCCCGGCTTGTCCCAGTTTCACTACATGGTGTCCAACTCAGAGTCCGACTTCCCTCTCCTGAAATCTGTGGACTGCTTCTAATTGCTGTATGATTGTGTGCATCTCTTTTATTGAAATGAAACTATCAAATTAATTAACATTCTCCATGCTGTATTTATTAGGCTTGTTTTAATTAAAAAAGAAAATGTGATTTTAAAAAAATATTTCTGTTTTTACTGTTTTGGATATTTATTCATCATTCTTGTGATAACTTTGAAACACATCTTTGAAAGATGAACATCATGGGACATGATACAGATATAATGCAAATGGTTGGTTCGATAGATCATTCAGTTAATAAACATTCTCCATTCATTACCAGTTCAGTGCAAATCGGTGTATTTCACAACGTTAACTATGAGTTAAAGAGTCCTTTTCTGTATCATACATCTATATCCATGTATTTAAATGAACATATAGACAATCAGAGTTTCATGCAGGAGTAAAACACTAACAACCAGGGAGCATTGAAACCCCTGGTCCCTTCTCTGCCCACTGGAAAAAGTCACACTGTTTACTCTTTTGAAAGCAGCAGATGTAGAAATTCCGGCCGTTGTTGGGTCCCAGTTTCAGAACTGTCCTCATTAAACTGCGTTTCCCATGGTGACAAAAGGGGAAGTGCAAGTCAGCCCACTGCAACAGAGGAAATAAGGTTTTATTAACTATGTTGTTATCTTTTATTTCTGGCATTTAAATTTGATGCCAACACATTACAACGATTGTGGCGAAGCGGAAACTAAACTACTTAAAAAAATAAATAATCTTCCAGGCTACGTCGTGCAAATTCACCTCGAAGAAGTTACACTTGGTTTCTCGGGGAAGCGAGCAGGCGTAGAACTGCCGTCCCTTATTGTCCCCGTCCTTGTGCACCGTTCTGAGGGCGGCTGGGCGGCGATGGGATGCACAACAGGGGGCGCTGGGAGCGGAGGACACGGGGGGGCCGCGGCTCGTCGCTTCTATTCTGCGCACACTGGCGGGAGTGAAGAAAACAGTCCTTTAGTTAGAGACCAACAGAAAATAAAGCACAAGTGTACCTGTCACATCAGCCCTTATTAGTGCACAAACAACCCTCTCTATAACAGGGTGTGCTGATGTGTGTGTTGGTGATAATTTGCACTGCATCCTACGATGGCTATTCATCAATCTGAACTTTTTTTCTTTTTTAACAATGTTGCTTTACGGTTCCACAGTCCGATGCTTTTTTCCCTTTTCTTTTTCATCCCACTTATCTCCCTGAGGTTGCAAAAAAAAAAAAAAAAACTTCTCTTATTATAAACTTATTCACGAAAAGCCAAGCGAGAGATTCACTCACCCGGAGTTGGGGGCTCCATTTTGAGCATTGTTACTGGGAAAGGGGCTGTGATCAATTCTCATTTTCTTGGATGGGTGACTGTAGGAGGCCAGCGATTCCCCGTTGGAGACCTCGGCACTTTGCCTCCGCGAGCCACCAGAGGCATAATTGGGGCTTGTTGTCCCTTGGCAGACGCTGTATTTATATAAACCTCGCTCTGCCGCCAAGGAATTCAAATGACTGCCGGCCGGGGAGAGAGGGGAGTTTACAGGCTCTGGCTTCTCGCTCATGTCGGAGAAAACAAGGGTGGAAGTCCCGAACGCAGACCTCCAGTTGACTTTGAGCTCCTCCTGTGGCTTCCTGAAGGCAGTGCACGGGTATTTGGTCAAGCCGGCGGCGAAGGGTGATGCCTCCGTGTTAATGTCATCTTTGTGGACTGTGGAGATGGAGCCAGAGAGAGAAACTCATTTCATGTTCAGCAGCTGCAGCTTATTTCCGATGCACTGGCTGCTCCCATAAAATGCAGGTTGTTGTCGGCTTTAAGTGGTTATCTTGCTATAAAATTTACCAGTAAGCAGCAAACTGCCGCGCTGTGTCGTCAAATAAAGTGTCACACAATCTGTTGAGCTGAAGAGGCGCTTATGCAAAAAATTTGGTGAAATTATCCCCCGCTATTATAAAAAATGGTGAATGACATCAGTCATCAACACGGAGCTGGGGTTAAGTGTTACTCTCCCCGTCCCTCAGCAACCATCAGTGTGCCCGAGAGCAAGGCACTTAACCCTCAGCTGTTTTAGTGAAGCGGCCCAGTGGCCAACAGGAGAACATGCAATATAAATGTACAAATGTAAATATTTTAAAAAGGCAACTTTCTCTGAGGGTAATTAAGTATCTGTTGTAAATGTACAGAGTTGAGAGACAACCCTGCAGCAGTAAAGGCTTTTACACACCAGGGGTGAGTTTTTTCGCACATCAATATAGATTTTTTTCTAACTAGCCGATTTGAGCATCTAGTGAGCCTCGAGTGACAAAAGGTTGAGAAACCCTTTTTTATGTTAATCAACAGGTAAAAGACCGTTTATGGCAAAGTAATCCAAATTAATTTCATAAATGCCGCCACGTCCAAAGTGCGAATCGTTTGGGTCATCTGAACCAGACTGCAGGAGTCAAGTCCAAAGCCGATAGGTTGATGTATGACTGGAAAGCACAACACAATCAGCGACGGGCAAACTATTGTCTTGAGTGATTCTCCTACAGCTGCACAATCAGATATCATTAAAGAAAAAGCGTGATTTAATCAAAATTTTGCAGTATGATCCTAAAAAACAAACCAAACACAAAGTAAACCATTCAGCTGTGCACCAGAGAGACAGCAGGGACAGTTATTTCAAACACTGGTTCGCTGTAGTCAGAGAAAAATGGCCAACTGACAGACACGCTCACTGCGCCGCAATATACTGTACCCACACACACACACACACACAACTACTCAGTTTCACTTGAACAGCTTGTATTGGTGTCTGGTGCCTTGCTCAGAAGTACTTAAGCGTCAATGGCACACAGTATCATTCATGGGTCATTCAGCGAAACAGAAAAACTACAGCGACTATCATTTTATCTCTCGCTAACAAGGACCTTCTGCCACCCCATTAAACCCAGAGACTGTACAAACAGAGCATTTCGCTCACCCTCAGGCCTTGGAGTGAGGCAGGCGTCGCAGGCTTTCGCTCCTGGCGGGTTGATGAGCGTGCAGAGTTGACAGGCCCAGTCCTCTTCCTCCCTCTTCGCCACGTTGTCGTTGGTCCTCTCATTGTAGGCCCAGCTAATCAAACTGTTCCTGACTGGGAGCTTACTGGATCAAAGAAGAAACATGGAAACAGACACACATCAATGAGGGTGGACACAAAGTTTTTGTCCACCCTCATTTATATCAGCGATGGTCAGCTAAATATTAGAAACACTGATCAGTATGACAACTTAATTACCCAGCAGCCACAAAATACTGTCTCCAAAATGACCATACAGCTGAATCAACAACTTTCTAAAATAACAAAAACAGAAAACATGATGACCTTGATGAAAGAAGGGTGTCTGGGGAGGTGTGTATTACACTGCCTTGGCTGTAACTAGGTGTACCTAATAAACTGGCAACTGAATGCATCTTCCATTCCGGGAAATGTGACCTAAATTATTTACACCGTGTGCATATGTAAACACACATTTCCTGGATTACTCATATTACAGGCATTACTCTGTAGGAACTGCATAATGAGCAAAACAAATGTACACAATTAGACAACACATACTATTGTCGTAAGCCGACTATAGGAAACACAGGCAAAGAGAAGAGGCAACTTTAACTTGACAAACATTTGCAGTTCAAGCAGAGGATGAAGATATGCGACGAGGCAAACGGGCTACACATAATTGCTCCGAGCATACATGTTGGTGCTCTGACATGAAGCTCGACTATGTTTGACAAGAAGGCAAATCTGCAATGCCAACAGTCATGGAGGAGGAAAGTAACAGCGGCTTTGAGGAAACTTTCCTCACAGATTGCTTTATCAGCTGTGTAATGCGTTGTAAGGGCTTTAGGCTCTAACCCCTCGCAAAGCTTTGCTCAAATACAACCCAGGAGGTGTTGAGCCTGTGCCCTGTCTGGCAAACACAGCCGTATATGCGCATTAATTTCCCCCCCATAACACTTCCCACTCCCTGCCAAGCCCATCTGCCTGCAAAGATGGCCCCGCTAAATTTGAGCGTATTATCGAAAAAGGCTTTAGAACTTTCTGCAAAGACTAGGTTTAAACTAAATAAATAAAGAATGACACCATGTCGCTTTTTTTTAAATATTTAATCAAAAACGCCTCCGAAACATATTGGGAACAATCGAAAGTGAAAGGTGTTATCCTATATTGGAACATTTTAGTTTTAAAGAGTTAAGCATCATCTAGATCAGTGGTTCTCAAATGGGGGTACTCTTACTCTTACTCTTACTTGAAGGCACCCCAGGGGGTACCTGAGATTAAAAATATATATATATATTTAAAATTAGCATTAATTCAAAAATCCTTTAAAAATAGTTTTTTAATAAATATTCAATAAGATAAGTGTAAGTTCTTAAACTGAATTGTATATATTCTATATCAAATCAAACACTAATGGCACAGCGTTGTGTATTACATTGTTTTTTCAACCCAAAATGCTTTGTGCTGGTTAGCGGGTACTTGGGTAAAAAAGATTCCACAGGGAGTACATCACTGAAAAAAGGTTGAGAACCACTGGTATAGATCATAAAAAAATTTTTTTAAAAGGAAATACACGAAATGTAGCCAAACAACAATTATATTAAAAAGGATAATCTTGTTGTCTCTGAGGCCAAACTCCAATGAACCAAACCCTGACAGCAATGCACGGCCATACTGTTTCAGTCACAGTGCCAAACGTCTGTGAGGATTTGTACCTGACGTGGACCCCGCTGGGATCTCCCTTCTGACAGCTCCCGCAGAAATAAGTCATCCTGCCGTTGTCTCCGAGACGACAGACCGTGATGACACGAAGGCACTGGCCGCACCGGGGACGCTTGTAGACTTTGTAATGTTTGGAGAGAGGGGAGCCAGATTTGCGACACTGATAGAGATGAGTAAGGCAGACGAGAGTGAATAAAAAAAGATGAGGATAAAGAGCAAAAGGAAGGAAAAAAAAAGAAAAGAAAATCATTCACCTTCTCGTACTTATCTATTATGCATAGACGGGAATATTTGTTTTATCTTTTCTCTAGGCGGCGGGGCTTTGGCTTCTTCCCTGCTTCCTCTGCGATGCAGGATTTTAAGTTAATCTGCTATTGCAAGTCAGTCTAAATGAGGTGTCAGCTAAATACCTGCAAGTAAACGTGCCAGCCAGCCAGCCCCGTTTTGAATACACATGTTTTTGCCATCGATTGAGAGATGGAGAGACTTTCTAACCTTGTAGAAGAGAAGCGTGAAATCACGCGTCATCTTCACCACGTGGCGGATCTGCTCGTCTGTCAGCTGTTGGACCTGAAGAATCAAGCGGTGAGCTTTGGTGAGAGAGAGCAAACCTCATTTGTATAGCTCTTCATTTCAAGACAGAGATGAAAGGCGCTTCACAGTCAGCAAATCAATAATACAAGCCTATGAACAATGAAAAATAAAAAAGGACCAGACACGAAACGAAGAAGAACTGGATTTAAAATGATGCAACGGAGGAAAATGACTGTCAATGTATTTCCAAGACTTGAAGCCCAGGCAGCAAGAACCTGACTCACAGAGTAGAGAAAAAGAAGCACATTAACATACACCACGAGTCGCTTTTTTTTTTTTTTTCAGGACACCTAGGGGCTTGATTAAGGGGAGGGGGAGCTCGTAAAGATTCAGAGTCCCAGACGAAGAGGCCGAAAGTCCTAGATTAATATTTTGGTCCAGCATGCTATATTATATAAACCCCATCTCATACTTTCTAAAAGGTGAGCGGAGCCAAACCAAGCCCCTGGTAATAGTTACGTAATAGCAGTATGTATGCCGCAAAGCATGTCCCTTAAAGGTGATGGATAGGTCACAAAAAAAAAAAAATTTAATTACACTTTTCTTCTATGGTTTGCTTAATGAAAATTGGATCTTTCACATTTCACGTGATATGATTTCCACATCATAACTAAGAAACATTCATGTAATGTTTTTTTTTTTAAACATGTTAAGAGTCAGAGAGAAGAAGAAAAAAAATGAGAGCCTCGATATACATTCATGAAAAAAAGAGAAGAGAAACGGGCATATGTGTTGCAATGTGCTTGTTTGTCTTTTCCCCTGTTTCTCCCTCCTCATTGCAATGCATCAGTCAATCATACAAGAGCTTAAACTTTTTTTTTTTTCTTTCTGCGAGAGTTGTCTTGCATTTTTATGCTTTTTTTTTGTGTGTGTGTGTGTGTTCCTCTGCTGAACACAATCCATCATCTTTTCCATACCTTCACGGCTGGATGGAGGCCCGAGTCAAACAGGGCTTCGTTTTTAATGATGTTGCCGACTCCTGGCATGACGGCCTGGTCTAGGAGAACGTCGCACAGCATCCTGCCGCTCTGGCTCCTCACCGCCTCCACGGAGCGGGAGAAGCTGAACTCGGAGGAGCACACATCCAGACTCTCCAAGGCTCTCACCCTTTGCTCACAGTCCTCTGTCAACCTGCAAAAGCACGTGGTTTTACAACACGTATGGCTGCCACGATTGAACGCATGCCACGAGGTCAATCGGTCCATTTCTCGAAGGTTAAGTGAAAAAAAAAAAAAAATCCTTTCACATATTCTGCTGTTTGTTATGAGGTAGGACGGTGTAGGTCAAACTTTCAGGCGGCAGAAAAATGAATGTCTGCACACCGGGACCTGACAGTCAATGAACAGGACAAATGTCGATGTGTTTCATGCAACAACAGCCGCCGTCTTCAGACACAGCCTAATGTAGGACATGCCCACTGAATGAGACTCATACTCCAAGGTGAACCTCTGTCACCTCAATCTATCTCGGCTGCGCCCGTGTCCCCGTTACCTTATTTCCACCGTGCTGTCAAAGAAGCACACGATGTCGTTAGTCAGGTGTATTTGCAGCACCGGTGCGGAGCCGGCCCTATCCTTCCTCTCAGCAGGGTTTATACGCATTGATCCATTCATCCCAAAATGGACTCTGAAGGCAAAGAAACAGAGAGAGCAAGTCTCAATTTGCATGGAAGACTTGGTAACAAAACGATGGAGAGGTGGCGCCCGGTGGTCGGAGACATCAGGTGCGATGGGGACGTCACAGCTATGAAGAGCCAAAAAATATGCGGAAGTGTTCTCACGCAAAGCAGTAACACTTCAACCTGCTCGCTCACTTCAATGCAGCTGTGCATCCTCTAAAGACGAGTGGTTGATTATAATTTGATGATTAAAATAAGTATAGGCTCACTCTGTAAACTGTCACAATTAGGGCTGGGTTATATGAAGGCATATACAGTATATACTGTGAGAAAAATACAAGAAAATACAACTGTTAAATATTGTACAGTATTGTTTTTACGGTTGAATTATCCCTGTAATACTTCAGGCTGTTTAGTCCATTGCTTAAATTCCTCATTAGATCACAAAGACTGACTGTGTAACAGAATTTGCATTAATCCCAAAACCCCAGGAAGCATCGACTGAGCGAGAAGTGAGGATACTCGGAGACTGTCCCTGCGTTCCAAAAAGCATAGTTTGTATTTTGAGTACACACTGCAGCTGCCCTCACACAGTATGAACTGTTGCATGCA